>NC_139714.1:30339294-30356794 GCF_964188405.1 Protomyctophum parallelum
ATGTCTGTGGGAATTATACCAGAGGAGGTGCGTGATTAGAGTTACATATTAAGGATACTTTTGCTGAAAATTATAACAGTAAATTGGAGGGAGATAAGAACACTTACTATAACCCAATGGAAACAGAGACTGAAGCAGGTTTACAGTATATAAAGGAAGTAAAAGACTGCAAGGTTACACTTAAAAATGGAAAGTTTCATACTTCTGTGATATTGTATTTGGGTGTTTCGGTGTATGTGTAGAGGTTGTTGGGTCTGTAAAAGTGTCGTGTAGTGGTTGTTGTGTCTGTAAAAATGCTTTAAAGAAGTCGTAGGTGCCCGGTTTGTAGCCGGTCGTGGGCGAGGGGTCCGGGGGCCTCCGGCCAGTCACTTGGTGGCGGCCTGGGGGTCTCCGGGGCTTCCGTCTCCACGGGGTGCGAGCGAGGGCTGGATGCTGGCCGGGCCTGGGACAAATAATGTCATATATCTGATGTATATTGTGAGTCATGTCTCCTACTCTTTTCCTGAAAAACAAAGAAGGGTCCCGCACACTGTCAGAAACTTTAATTTTTTTCTTTTTTTCACTGTTTTGTTTATTCAAGACTCAGGGTATACAGTAAATCAAACAAAATGACAGTATATGTGACACACCCATACAGAACATATCAAAGAAATAACATGTACATATATAAATGTTGTGAGCACCATACACAAAATATTGTGGCAGCATCAAATTAAATAAAAAGTTGCATAGTCCTATGCTAACATGGAAGCGACATTGATAACCACATAACCTGAACCAAGTTTTAAAACAAAAACAAGACAAACATACGACAAGACAAGACAAGACAACATGGCATGGTCATTGGTCACCCTTTCAAAACAAAATGGACGTGGCAGTGCATCCACACATGGCTCCTAATAATAAATATACTGAACAACCCAGCTACGTCGGGAATCTAGCATGCTCAAATCCAGGATTAAACTCATTCAATCTGGAATATCTTGAAACTGCAAGTCATTTACTAGTGCGAGGAAGGGGCCCCATGTGTCCTCAAATTTGGATACCGAGCCTCTCAGGGTACATCTAATTTTTTCTAATTTAATAAAGTGGAGTACGTCTCTAATCCAGTGGAGATGGGTTGGGGGAGCAGAGGACTTCCATTTCATCAGAATTAGACGCCTAGCTAAGAGAGTGGTAAAGGCCACCAAGTGAGCTTCGTATTTTGACAGGAACAGATCAGGGGAAGAGATTCCGAAAATAGCTGTCATTACATTTGGTTCAAATGGTACCCTAACACTACTCGACATAGTGTCAAAGATCTTAGTCCAATACCTACGTAAAGAAGGGCATGACCAAAACATATGTATATACGTGGCAGGGGCCGAACGACACCTATCACACAGGGGATCAATATCACCATATATTTTGGATAACCTAACTTTAGTGAAATGCACACGATGGATGATTTTGCATTGGATTAGCCCATGCCTCGCACAAATGGAAGAAGAGTGGACAAGACGTAAAATATCTTCCCAATCACCATCTGAGATTTCTTCTCCTAAATCCTCTTCCCATCTGTTCTTAATATTTTCTATTGAAGTAGGCCGCAAAGAGAAAATACAATTGTACAATTGTACCGATATTAGGCCCTTCGTGCTCGACAATGGAGTTAAATGGTAAATGGTGCATTTATATAGCGCCTTTATCCAAGGCGCTTTACAGTGATTGTGCATTACATTCACCCATTCATACACCGATGGCAGCGGAAACCATGCAAGGCACCAACTAGCACATCGGGAGCAATTAGGGGTTCAGTGTCTTGCTCAAGGACACTTCGACAGTAACTCTGGGGGAGCCCGGGTTCGAACTGGCAACCTTACGGTTACCATCCAGGCACTCTACCCCTGAGCCACCGCCGCCCCCTCTCTTGAAGGAATCAACCACAGTGGCCTCTGGAAGGTTTGGAAATACGCACAAAACTGCGAATCTGAAGATATCGAAAGAAGTGTTGATTTGAAAGGGAATATTTCCCAGACAGCTGTTGAAAGGAGGCAAATACCTTGTCAATATACAGATCACTGAGCTTTGTAATACCAAGTGATGACCATAAAGAGAAGGCATTATCACTCAAAGATGGATGGAATAAAGGGTTTGCTGTTATTGGGGCAAGGAAGGACTGGGCCTGTAGACCAAAGTGGCGCCTGAATTGATTCCAAATTTTAAGTGTGGATTTGACAATAATATTCTTAGAATAAGGGGTAAGAGAAAAACGAATAGGGGTATGAATAAGAGCAGTTAACGAGGCAGGCCTTACTGAGGAAGATTCCATCTCAATCCATGTTGGACGTAAAGGTGATTTCTCCAACATCAGCCAATGTTGCAAAATTCTAAGATTGGCTGCCCAGTAATAAAACCTAAAGTTAGGTAGGGCTAACCCACCCTAAGGTTTGGGTCTTTGTAATAATGTTTTACTGATCCTGGGAACTTTTTTATTCCAAATAAATTCTGAGATCATGCGATCAATTTTATCAAAAAAAGAGAGGGGGAGAAAAATGGGCAGGCACTGGACAAGATAAGAGAACTTTGGGAGAGAATTCATCTTGACACAATTAACCCGTGCAGCAAGAGATAAAGGCAATAGAGACCACCGTTCAAAATCTTCCTGGAAAAGTACCAAAGTTATATTTGAATAAATCTTCAAACTTGTCTCTAATCTGAATACCAAGGTATTTAAAACCATTCAGAGCTATTTTAAATGGAAAATTGCTCAGCGGGTAATTACGTGCGGCTGCGTTTAATGGGAGTAACTCACTTTTATCGAGATTCAGCTTATAACCAGAGATGAGGCCAAATGAGGAGAAAATATCAAGTATCGCCGGAATGGCCTTGCACTTAACTTGAAAAATGCTGTATTGTTGTAGTTATGTCGAGCTGTTTTTCTGTTTACCTTTGTGTCTGTGTGTTTTTGGGGACATTAGCTCCCCATGGAGGAAAGGGTCATTGTTATTTGCCAAGAATTCTCTTGGGGGGGGGGGGGGGGGGGGGGGGTACGTGTATGTGAATACGCACATGTATTAGTTTTTACACACATGTACAATAGGTGTCTACTGGCCCGTGTCTGTTTGCGTCTGTCTATCTTTGTGTGTGTGTGTGTGTGACTGTGTGTGTGTGTGTGTGTGTGTGTGTGTGTGTGTGTGTCATTTATCTTTTTTTGTTGTGTTTTTTGTCAATCATTCACTCGATATTTATCTTCCCAAGCTAGTGTTTCATTAACCCTGAGACATCAACTCCTTATACGCACTCCATCCATTCTCTCTCTCTCTCTCTCTCTCTCTCTCTCTCTCTCTCTCAAAAGCAAGTCCACTTTCATCCATAGGGGGTGCCAAAAATACAAATAATGTAACCGTTTGTTGCAGGAAAATTATAAATAATTTATAAATCCCCTCCGAATTACTTACACACGATCACAGGGGTGACTACATGTGTGGGAGGGACCTATATTAGCGATTGAGGCAACCACACTTTGCACTTTTTTCAGAAATGCATCTTTGTAGTTGATATTGCTGTTGGGTTGCTGGTAGCAGTGTTCAGTCGCTTTAGACTGTGTGCATAGTTCCTACTTCTATTATTACCATTTTTATATGCATGCATGTACATTTGTGTGCATACTTTATGTGTGTTTGTGCGTGCTGTTACTATCAAAATGTCATGTGCTATTGAGCGTGGCAGCCTATGTGTTTTGAATATTGAGGTAGGTATGTGAGGGTTAGCGCTATATGCGATTGTGCGTGCGTGCGTGCGTGCGTGCGTGCGTGTGTGTGTGTGTGTGTGTGTGTGTGTGTGTGTGTGTGTGTGCATGCATGTGATAGGTATGTGAATATGACATAATATTGACAGTATATACATGATCATATCATTGATTCAGTGCTCAGTGTCTTGTCAGTCCGTCAAACTGTCTGCGCGGATGAGGTGCTACTGAAGAGAAATGTGGTGGAGTGGACTCTCCACACAGTGTTTGGACTGGAAGTGCACTGCGCCACACGCCGCCGTCTATCCGTATCACCACATGGCAGTTCAAGTACTGTTGTTGTTCAAGAGAAGTACGCCTGTCAACGAGCGTGCACATGTGTGTGTGTAACGTATGTGTGTGTGTGTGTGTGTGTGCGTGTGTGCAGGAGTGTCCCGAGCCCCTGCCTGTATTAAGAGGCCCTGGTTGCTAGAGATAGCGACTCTATCTTAATGGCTTCTGCCGCCTGCCACTCAGGCTTCAGACGGGGGCCTGCCGCCTCCGCGTGTCTCCCCACGATAAAGCCACTTCACAGGGGCTAGTGAGCCTCTCCTCGTTGCCCTCTTCCCTGGTGCTCTGGAGAGAAGGTGGGGAGGAGGGGGAGGAGATGTGAGGGGAAAGATGCCAGAGGTATTGATACCTTAGCTCTCTCTGAGAGGGGGGGGGGGGGGTGGAGAGAGAATGAGAGTGAAGGAAGTGCCATGGGAGAAAGGTCTGGTGGGAGAAAGGTCTGGTGGGAGAGAAGGAAAGAAAGATGTTTGGAAGGTGAGAGACAGAGGATGACCATCAACTAAAACGTGGTCATATTATTATTGAATGAAAGGTAAGTTAGGTCAAATGGAGTCGGGGATACTTCAATAGAAAGTTTAACCCATTTAGGACTGAGGCAATTTTTTTTTTTTAATCCAAAATTACACCCCAAAAGGGGTTCCCGTCTTGAAGGGTAAAAAAACCCCAAAAGGGGTTCCCGTCCTAATACCTGACCTCATGGGAGAAGTGCATTAAACATGCAGGGTGGTGGTAGTTGTCTAGGAAAGCCGACAACGTGTCCATTGCAAAACAATAGACACGACTCTATATTCAGATGGTCAGTACATGTAAGGCCAAAAGGTGTAATACTACCATAATTCAGACATACAGTAGTCAATATACATCATGGACTATGCCCAAAACATAGTATAATATAAAACGTCTCTCTCTCTACACCCCTATGGTTTTCTGTGTGCGGAGTGAGATGAGTCTATTTTTGTTTTATTTTTGCTGTAACCATGCATGTGGTATATGCACATGCATATGAGTGGCAAATCGAGTGGCGAAGTGAGTTTAACGCAAAGTGAGTTTATTGTTGTTTAATGCAATCAGATAGGACTTTTCTGTTTGGATGTATGGGCTGTCAAGGCCAGCCCAGAAAGTACGTAGTTTTGTTTGCCACTCAGTAGGCGTTCCCGCATAACTTCCAGGTATGATGATGACGCCACATGCATAGCCTCAATATAGTCGTGCACGTTTCACCAGGTCTAACTGGGATAATGGACCGTCCACATCAATAACGATAGCCTGTCTGTCTCTCCAATAGCTTCACTTGAGAACTGAGAGCTGGTTAGTTACATGAGGATCACTGATTACATGCTTCTTTTTCAGGGTGTTTTTACCAGCTGCTGTGAAGCAGACTGGTCAATTTTCAGTGCTTTCACGCCCACTTTCTGTACTTGAGAGCTATCCTCTATAGGCGACCTCTAAGCCAATGGGGCAGCATATAGCAGCCAACATCAACCTTAGAAGCAACATCCCATTGTCTAAACGACTAAACCCATAGCCTAAACGCCCTGACACGGGGTGCACAGTTGCACACATGCACACACAAACACGCTCCGACACTACTTTCTATCATCCAACCAAACATCTGACCTCATCAAACCCTGTACACTCAAGACACGCTCCATATATGGCCAGTACAGAATTCATTCCACGCATATGTTGATCTGACCCGGAAGTTATGCGGGAGCGCCTACTGAGTGGCAAAAAACTACTTTTTGGCCATGACAGCCAATGCTTCCAAACAGAAAAGTTGTATTTGATTGCATTAAACGATGTTAAACTCACTTTGCCACTCGATTTGCCACTCGCTTTATTAGTTAGTTAGTTAGTTAGTTAGTTTCATTTATTGTCCACGTGTGGAAATTCGTCTTCGGTCTCAAACAGTAAAAAAACAAACGGTTACAACAACGGCAACAACACAATTATTTTCTCATGGCAAAAAGTGCAGGACAACAGTGGCAGATACATTGGAAAACAAACAAATCTAGCGAGACATGGTATCATTTAGTGCCTTAATGGCATTTGGTATGAAAGAATTAAAAAAAATGTTACGGTTAGCTTTTGGTACTTTGTACCGTCTACCAGAGGGAAGTAGTTCGAACTCCCTGCATGTGCATACCCTCTATTATACATAGTTTAGTCAGACTGTGACAAACAAACCAAAACCCTTCCACTGTACAACATGCAAACCTGCAAAACTCGTCGCTCTGTCAGTCACACCACCAAATTAACCCTGTACACTCAAGACACTGCCCCCGCTGTCACCCTTAGATCTCCATATATGGAGCTGACCTGTTCTGACATTCCATATGTTGATCTGACCTCATCAAACCCTGTACACTCAAGACACGCTCCATATATGGCCAGTACAGAATTAATTTCATGCATATGATGATCTGACCCCCCATGCCTAGGCGCCAGGGCTCGCCCAGCAGTCTGCCGCCACCCTGCGCTCGCCCTCAGGGCGTCTTACTGGTATTCTTATTGTGTGTGTGTGTGTGTGTGTGTGTGTGTGTGTGTGTGTGTGTGTGTGTCTGTGTCTGTGTCTGTGTGCGTGCGTGCTTGCGCGCGTGATGGACTTGGGGATTGTTTACTGCCTGTCTCCCGTAGACCCTGCTCTTGTTCGGCCCCTTAATGCACTACAGCTGTGAGGGTCCTGACACAAGGGCCTTCACATCAACGGTTTCATTGTAATGGACTGTGTGTGTGCGCGTGTGTGCGTGCGCGCGGCCTGTTCTCGTCCAAGCTGTTCCATCGCACCCCATTATTTCACTCTTATACAGTATGTTACCCCTGACTTTACACATGCACACGACGGCGGGCTAAACATGCCGGGTTCACTCTGCATGGCTTCTTTTGTGTTGACACGCATGCATATGTTTTTCATTTGAACAGTCCGTTCCACGCCATTCATGTCTTTTCCTTTCTGTATAACGTGCCTATTATTCCTTGTCGCAAACAATGCGCCCGCGCGGCCTTGTTCCCCTCGGTTCAGCCGAATGCACACAATGGCTTACCTGGAGGTCTAATTACTGAAGACACTTGACGAAAATGCCTGGCTTATTTGCATCGGCTGCCCTCCATTCTGTTCTGTTGTCTTGTGTTTTTGAGAAACCCTGACCTCTGGGCCTGCAGAGAGAGAGATGAGAAGACAGAGAGAGAGAGAGAGAGAGAGAGAGATACAGGGAGGGAGATGGAGAGGCAAGGTGATTCAGGAAGTTTGAGCTTTAAGTTCCAGAGTCACGTGTGCAGAGTTGATGAATGCTCAGGCAACATTTCATTGTTCCGTTTCCCGTTTATGCATTGTCTGGCCAGCCCGAAGCTTCTTTTTTTCAATCCGCTATTGAGCCGCCATTGTTGGCCCCGCTGACGGGAACGGAGTCAATCGCGGGTTCATGGTAAAGCGAGGCGTCTCCGAGGTGTACGTTCTCCGCAGACACGTGGTGAACTTGGCAGCCATTGTGCGTCTGGTGAATGGCACCAAACTAAACTAATCTATTCAGACGAGAGGGGGGCGGCGGCGAGCTGATGCTTGGAAGAATGAAGTAAAAAGCGCTCACTCTCCCCAGGAGGATGGGGCGGGTGGGGTGGGATGGGGGGGGGGGCGGGCCGGGTCAGGCCTGCCTGGTTATGTTGCCCGCTCGCGGACGACTCGGCCGCATAATGGTTGAAATTAAGTTTCTGTAATGCACAAATAAGGTTATCATTGGTTTTGCAGCTGTTCACGGGGTCAAGGAGAGATGCCGTTTCCAATCGGAGCTCAATTTAGCCGGAGAATGCGATTATATCGAGTCCTCCCCGCGTATTCTCTCCATTTGACCATGAATTAGATTAGGTAAATAGAAAACTAATGCTACTGATTGTCGTTGACATTGACATGTTCATATCTGAGCCTAGATGGAATGTATTGGGGGGGACTCACTCTGGGTGTGTGTGTGTGTGTGTGTGTGTGTGTGTGTGTGTGTGTGTGTGTGTGTGTGTGTGTGTGTGTGTGTGTGTGTGTGTGTGTGTGTGTGTGTGTGTGTGTGTGTGTGTGTGTGTGTGTGTGTGAATACGTGTGTGCGTGCGGGCGTATACTGTAGGCTATATAAAGGTTGGCATAAAGACATTGAAATCTCAGTTAATGGAATAATACTAAATAATACTACAAGCTATGTGAGCATGCATACATTACATATATGCACACTTGTACATGCTGTATGAGTATGTGAGTGTCTTTAATAATAATTTATACACTGAGTGTAAAATGCCCACGTGGGAATGTGCTGTGTGGCATTCGGACAGTTAGCAGTTGATAGATGGATGACCTCATCGTGGCTTCGCTGCTACAGAGTCATTTGCTGTGTGTGAGAGAAAAGTCCACATCGTGAATTTTCATCATCGTTATCATTCTTTCTACAATTCAGGCAATTGCCTTAACTGCAGGGGACCGCTAGTTACAATTTAGGCATTTAGCAGACGTTGATGTAGTGGCAACACAGACACAGTGGCAACACACGCACACACACTCTGTACTGTAGTACATACAGTACAGAGTGAATGGCAGTATTGTGTGTGTGTGTGTGTGTGTGTGTGTGTGTGTGTGTGTGTGTGTGTGTGCGCGTGTGCGTGTGCGTGCGTGTGTGTCTGTCAGACCTGCCTTTCTTTCCGCTCTCCAGAACAATGGCGGGATTGGCCGTGAGGGTGACACCTAGGCCACACACCCCTAATAGTGATTGACGGCACTAAGGAATGAGAGCTTTGCACACACACACACACACACACACACACACACACACACACACACCTGAGTACAAGTGTGTGCATCTGTACGAATGTGTTTGTGTGCGTGCACTCATGCATGTGAGCCCCAGCATATGTTCTGCTGAAAGTGTTCAGCTGTCTTCTTGTAACTAAGGCTCTCTCTCTCTCTCTCTCTCTCTCTCTCTCTCTCTCACTGGCTCACTTTGTGTATCACTTCATGCTGAATGGTTCTATCCTTTTATTTAACATTGTATACAGAAATATCCCCCCCCCCACCGCTCAGTCTCTTTCGTTCTCATTTGATTAGTTGCCATGAATGTCAATGATAACACAACTCAATAATGAGGTGGGTTGCCTAATGCCTATAGCCCACGAACGTTGCTCATAGCCAACCTGGCGGTTCATGCAAGAGTTTCCGACGAAATCTGTAGGAATAGTAGCAAAAAGTGTGTTTTGCACAAGTTGCGTCACAACCATAGACTGTAAAAAATATGGACAAAGCGTTCCCCGGTTCTAACATGGACGTAAAATGAAGCCTGTAATTCTATGGTAATTCCTGATGTAAATCGCCATATTTCTAGATCCGTTTTGGCCCAGCTGGCCATTGGCTGGCTCAGTTTTGGCCCAGCTGGCCATTGGCTGGCCCAGACACGAGGCGGGACTTCCCCCCTTCTTCTCCGTTGGTTTTTATTTTGACTCGAGTGGGAGGGGAATCCCGATCATAGACTGTAACGGTAGCCACGCCCCTCAGAACATACGCGACTTTATGGTCATTTTTTTAATTAATGGGACCATAATTTTCCAAAAAGAATATTAGAAATGAGACTTTAAACTAGTGACTGGAAGCAGAAAGTATTCATGACCATGTTTATTAAGGTAATACAGTCTAGGTGAAGTTGGGCCCAAATACATGGACTTCTATGGAGCTATGGGTTTTTCTGGGTCCAATGACAGCGCCACAACAGGCCATTATATGAATCGCGATTTCCTTATAGGCTTCACAAAATATCTGTCTGACTGCCCCCCTGGTCACAACCCAAGGACAACGTGAAGCGGGCTGTTGTAGTGCTATACCATGAGGAGATGTGAAACATTTGGGACGGAGGTTCTTCCTTGGCTTAGTGCCAATGTGCACGCTGCATTCATGATGTGTGGCATTTTATGCAAAACGGCCACCCCTGCACCAACTTTGGAAGCCAATCATAGCCAACTAGAATGGAATAATGAGAAGTGTGACAGATGCGTCTTGATCATAATGACTAGAGATAATGCATGCCGTGGGATATGTAAAAGTGAACAAATTGAAAATGGATTACTAATATAGAATATAGACGCAAAATAGGGAATGAATAAACATTACACCCATAGTAGGCGTAGTTACTAAAAATGTCGTTTCTAAAGGGGCAGGGTTTGGACAAAATCAGCAGGAGAAATATCCTGGTGGCGCTATAATTGGCCGATGGGAAGAATTTGGGGCAGAGGTTCTTCTCTGGCCGGAGTGTGTGTGCAATTGGGCTAACGGTGCTGGCAATTAGCTGTACACACACACACACACACACACACACACACACACACACACACACACACACACACACACACACACACACACAGGGATCCCAGAAGAAAATACAAAGGGTCTGTGGTCTAATGCATATCAAAACTGCCATATCAGAAATGTTGAGAATCACTGCTGTAGTGTACAGCAAGAAGTGTGCACGTGCATGCGTGCGCGCGTGTGTGCGTGCAGGTGTGTGAAAAAAGGGAGGCAAGGCCAAGCGAGAGAATTACTGTAAGTGACCAAAAAGTGAGCAAACAAGAGGGAGAACGTTTGCAATCAGATGGGAGTGACTCACGGCAGCGTACAGGTGTTTGGTTCGACCTCACACTCCCCTTATGCCTCCCCATTTCACCTCTCCTTTCTTCCTTCACTCCCCTTATGCCTCCCCATTTCACCTCTCCTTGCCTCTTTGCTTCCTTCACTCCCCTTATGCCTCCCCATTTCACCTCTCCTTGCCTCCTTGCCTCCTTCACTCCCCTTATGCCTCCCCATTTCACCTCTCCTTGCCTCCTTCACTCCCCTTATGCCTCCCCATTTCACCTCTCCTTGCCTCCTTGCCTCCTTCACTCCCCTTATGCCTCCCCATTTCACCTCTCCTTGCCTCCTTCACTCCCCTTATGCCTCCCCATTTCACCTCTCCTTGCCTCCTTGCTTCCTTCACTCCCCTTATGCCTCCCCATTTCACCTCTCCTTGCCTCCTTGCCTCCTTCACTCCCCTTATGCCTCCCCATTTCACCTCTCCTTGCCTCCTTCACTCCCCTTATGCCTCCCCATTTCACCTCTCCTTGCCTCCTTGCCTCCTTCACTCCCCTTATGCCTCCCCATTTCACCTCTCCTTGCCTCCTTCACTCCCCTTATGCCTCCCCATTTCACCTCTCCTTGCCTCCTTGCCTCCTTCACTCCCCTTATGCCTCCCCATTTCACCTCTCCTTGCCTCCTTCACTCCCCTTATGCCTCCGCATTTCACCTCTCCTTGCCTCCTTGCCTCCTTCACTCCCCTTATGCCTCCCCATTTCACCTCTCCTTGCCTCCTTGCCTCCTTCACTCCCCTTATGCCTCCCCATTTCACCTCTCCTTGCCTCCTTCACTCCCCTTATGCCTCCGCATTTCACCTCTCCTTGCCTCCTTGCCTCCTTCACTCCCCTTATGCCTCCGCATTTCACCTCTCCTTGCCTCCTTGCCTCCTTCACTCCCCTTATGCCTCCCCATTTCACCTCTCCTTGCCTCCTTGCCTCCTTCACACCCCTTATGCCTCCCCATTTCACCTCTCCTTGCCTCCTTGCCTCCTTCACTCCCCTTATGCCTCCCCATTTCACCTCTCCTTGCCTCCTTGCCTCCTTCACTCCCCTTATGCCTCCCCATTTCACCTCTCCTTGCCTCCTTGCCTCCTTCACTCCCCTTATGCCTCCCCATTTCACCTCTCCTTGCCTCCTTCACTCCCCTTATGCCTCCCCATTTCACCTCTCCTTGCTTCCTTCACTCCCCTTATGCCTCCCCATTTCACCTCTCCTTGCCTCCTTGCCTCCTTCACTCCCCTTATGCCTCCCCATTTCACCTCTCCTTGCCTCCTTCACACCCCTTATGCCTCCCCATTTCACCTCTCCTTGCCTCCTTCACTCCCCTTATGCCTCCCCATTTCACCTCTCCTTGCCTCCTTCACTCCCCTTATGCCTCCCCATTTCACCTCTCCTTGCCTCCTTCACTCCCCTTATGCCTCCCCATTTCACCTCTCCTTGCCTCCTTGCCTCCTTCACTCCCCTTATGCCTCCCCATTTCACCTCTCCTTGCCTCCTTCACGGCATTCCTCCTCTATACTTCCCTCCTCCCCATTCATGTCAGAAACCTTCCATCTATAAATATCAACAACAGAGACTATAGAGCGTCGCAGTCCCTCCCCCTTTCAGAACAACGAGGGGCCCAGGAAATTATTCTCCATTCATTTTTTCCTAAAGTATTTATTTAAAGGCGGTTACGCCGCGGACAAAGCCAACTCGGATCGTGACAAATCATGACAATGAACACAATGTTTTGGGCTGATCAAATAATTTATAAGAAGAAAAACAACAAAAAATGTGTTGTAACCTTTTTTCTACTTTCTAATTATTTGTTTGGCCCAAAACATTGTGTTTATTGTCATGATTTGTCACGACAAGAGTTGGCTTTGTCCGCGGCGTAAACATCTTTAAATAAATACTTTCTGAAAAGTCTATGAGGAAAATGATCGGTGATTTTCTTTTCCGGGTCTCTCGAGGGGGCGGGACTGCGACGCTCTATAGAGCTCCAAAGACACTCACACGCGCGCGCACACACACACACACACACACACACACACACACACACACACACACACACACACACACACACACACACAGATGGACGGACAGGGGCTAAAACACCGTCCGGTTATTATAAATAAAATTAACAAGAACATGGCAGAAAACAGTAACACATTGTGCGTGCATGCGTGGCAAAAATCTGCTGTATATACAGTAGAAGTTGTTTAGGTAAAGGCCCAACAACATGTCAATTACCAACTAGAACAACATTCTAGTATAAGTACTATAAATTACAATCTCACGGATGCGATGCGAATTTTATACTTCATCATATGACCGTCCATGTTGCACAAAAGTTGTGAAAATATCTCCAGCTCACTTTGTCACATGTGATGCACTGTCTACTTGTAGAACAGCTATTATTGTCACTAATTTGGAAAATTGAAGTTGAAGTGGTTAAGTCCGTCTGTGTGTTGCAAACCTTTTCATAGATTTCATAGAGAGCTTCGTAGACTTGACAGCAGTGTTGGATTCATGTTAATGTATATTTTCAGACACTTAACGACTTCATCCCTCCATACTCCCTACATACACCAAATCTCTTTGCCGAAAATAGCCGATCTACAAGCTCACAACGTATACACCAAGCTTGTAGATCGGTTCAAGTTGGTTGTGGTTAATTTAAAAAATAAATCACACCCGTGTGAAGTGAGGGGCGCTCTTATCATCGTACATACATCATCATGACATAAAATAGACAAAATGACTTAAAATTGTACATTCATTGTCAATTGGAAGTTAATGTTTGTGTAGGACAAGGTTTGTTCACATACATCAAAAGCTGCCTGGACATATAGGAGGGGCCCCTCAAAATTTGTTTTCGACGGGTTACGTTATGCTTTAGCTATTGAAAAATAGCAGATCTAGGGTCTGCTATTTTTGAAAAATCGAAGAACAACTGACATAGAAACATCGCTTTTTCAGAAAACTGTCACGATGTAGAAGACATTTTTAGAATCTGATCTCAGGTCAGAATGGGTTAAGGAGCTCCAGGGCCTACTGGCTGAGGTGGAGAGGAAGTAGAGTTTGATTGCTCTATTTTGATATTAATTAGCAGCCTAGCTCAGCTTACCAGGCATCACCTTCTGCCCCTCTTTCACACCCACACTCTCCCTCACTCACTCTCACTCTCTGTTTCTACCTGCCCTAAAAGGGCAACCAGGCTATAGTAATTGTAACTCACTTTATTATTATTTCTAGAGTAACTTATTTTGACGCACTACTCCACCCACAGTTTTGACTGTACGCACTTGAGCCATATGTCGAATCGTGTGCTCGCTTATTTCTAAGAGAAATGTTGTATAGTTTACTTGATATTAGTAAACTATAGTTTACTTGTGCAGTTTACTTGTGCATTAAATTTCCCCATTGACATGAATGGAAAAAAGTATTTTTTCCTCTGAGCCCGTAAGGGAGGGGCGGTTCATATAATTACTCAAATGTATTATAATTATATCGGTCGACCTCATGGTGGCGCTATAACAGCCCACTTTACGTTTTGGCTTATAACTCTTGAACCGTAGGTCGTAAAATCAAAATGACGCATCTCCCCATAGAGGCCACGCCCATTTCCGTCAGGATAGATTTTCCGCCATTTTTTTATTTTCTCCAAAACACACTTGTTGCTCCTCCTCCTACAGATTTTGTCCAAATCTTACAAAAATCGGTACACATGATCTCCGGACCTATCCGATTAAAACTGTGTGTGTGTGTGTGTGTGTGTGTGTGTGTGTGTGTGTGTGTGTGTGTGTGTGTGTGTGTGTGTGTGTGTGTGTGTGTGTGTGTGTGTGTGTGTGTGTGTGTGTGTGTGCCTGCGTGTGTGCGTGCACGTGCGTCTCTCTCTCTGCCTATCTCTCCCAATTTGCTGTCTCTCTCTCCATTCCTTTCTCTCACTCTCTCAATCAATCTATCTCTCTCTTCCACTCTCTCTCCCTGTCTCTCTCCCTACCCTCCCCCCCCCTTATGTATTTTACATGCTAGTTAATGCTCACAGAGGAAAGGATGCCAGCTTATTCAAATCTGAACAGGAGCTCAGTATTGTAATTTTCTTCGTCCTTCCTGTCCTTAGCCCAGCACTCTAAGCGCAGTAGGTTCCCAACCTTTTCTGAATTAGGGCCCACTTGAAAATCTTGAAAATGATGAGCATCGCGCCGGTCATAGACATGATGTCACAGACATGATGTCACAGACATGATGTCACAGACATGATGTCACAGACATGCGCAGAGCAAGTTCAGTCAGGAAACTCGGTGCAGTTGCATCATGCCGGCCGGCCATTGGGCCGCCTCAGCATCACGTTCTCATTCACATGATTCACTTTATCCAATCACACACTCATTCCAATCTTATTAGTGATCTGTCAATATTCTCACGAGTTCTCACACCGGAGCATGGGAATCGCTGCTCTATAGTTTAACATGGACAATCACAATCACATTGCGCAATGCACAAGTTGTACAACTTGTAGATGCATTGCTTACAGTGTGTTAGCACACTGTAGTGCTAATTTTCACCACAGGAGACTTTCTAAAAAAAAATACAATAACACTTTAGTAAAAAGACAAAAATTACAGAAAAAGGAATATATACTAATAGAATTGTACGGCAATTACAATACCCATTACATTAACCTATACAAAACAAAAGTAAACTTAATCACTCAGGTAACCAGTCAGAAACTATACATGTGAGCTCAGTGGATTTGATTTCAACCACCGTTTGAGTCCTCTGTAGAACACGTTACCATCCGTCTCTAGTAGGCAAGGAGTTCCAAAGGTTTTTCACTTCCTTTACTGAGAAGGCAGATGAGTTGTTACACTCATCACGTCATCAGTTACCACTTGATGAGGCTCGTGTACGTAGTTGTTCTCATAGTGGCGGTAGAGGCTAAAGAGGTCGAGGTAGAGTTAGGAATCGGGTTGCCGGTTCGATCCCTGGCTCCCCTTGTGTGTTACTGTCAAAGTGTCCTTGAGCACCGTCGGTGTGTAACTGTGAGTGTGAACGGGTGAATGCAATGCACATTGTTTATCGCTTTGGACAAAGACGCAATATAAATGCACCATTATGCACACAACACAATCTACATTTACAATATCACAATGCACCGCGGCGATGCATTGTGAGCCTTTAGATGCTATTATTGATGTCAGTCATCGGCACGCGATTATGTATCAATCGGCTCTTCACATGACTATAGCTTGGCAATCTAGCCTGTTGACTAAATGTACATCTTAGTCACACTTTAACTTAAACACATTGTCTGGCATTAAAGGCTCATCACATGCAGGTCATATGTGTGTCATATAAAGTGTATAATTGGCACTATCCTTGCATGCTAATTAGTTGGGGAAATGACACGCATTGTGACATGCCGATAGTTGTTTACATTATCATGCCAAAGACATGAGCCGAGGCCTGCAAACATATCATATTAAAGGAGAATTCCATACTAAAAGACTTTCTTACCTTTCTTTGTAGTTGTTACGTCCCCATCAAAGAGGTCCAGGTGTTATTTTGTGCAAAAGCTCCTTATTGGCTATTTCTCCTACCATAAGCCCTAAATGAATTGCATTGAATTGAATGGGATGTATGGGGTGTTGTGCTAATTCACTTATTTACATCGCTCAAAATTATATATTTTTTGTATATATCCTCTCTTCATAATGTAAATAATAACCCAAGCGGCACACTTTACTACTTATTTCGATGGAAATAAGCGAATTAGCACAACACCCCATACATCCCATTCAATTCAATGCAATTCATTTAGGGCTTATGGTAGGGGAAATAGCTAATAATAAAACAAAATAACACCTGGACCTCTTTGATGAGGACGTAACAACTACAAAGAAAGGTAAGAAAGCCTTTTAGTATGGAATTCTCCTTTAACGTTCTGATTGCATTGACAATACTGCAATAGGCAATAGCCATAGGAACCATTTATAAACTATTTTGGGTCTTGACCCTGCATGGGTTGAAATTTCCTACAAAAGTATTATTATTGTTTCAAAACATTATTAAAATATTTACCGAAAAGAAAAAAAATTGTGTGATATTTCGAGCTATTGTCTGCACGTTGCTCAAACTCCCAGTCAATCCATGAGTCGCAAGAATATAACATGTCTATATTTAGAAGTGGTTTAAAAAAGCAAACATTGTTTATCAGAGACTCGGCCTGTCCGAGACTTCCTGAGTTGTTCTGCAACCGTAAGGTGGAAAGAAAGATGCCATATTGTACTGTACGTTATAATCAGGAACACTTTATTCGTGACTAGTCTGGATTCAGTGCAGTGAAATCTGTGTACGTCTGTATACAGGGATGTGCACACATAGACATCAAAGGGGGCTTCAGACCCTGCCCTTTTACTCGTCTGTAAAACAAATGCCCTCTCCAGACCACGAATGCAGCATTTGCTCCTTTCCATGCCATACCGGAAGGCAGCGTTCAGTCTCCTGACCTTGAACACAGCATTTTGCGTTGAACAAATTTGTTTAGAAATCCATGTCGTAATCTTGATCAACTGGAAATCACCCACTTCCCCTTCTCACACTCACACCTTGTTCTGTGTGAAACTGGAGAAGATTAGACTCTCCTTAAATGGTTCTTCTGATAAGTTTGGGAGGACTGCTGGACTTTTGATTTTAAAGTATACTGTGATTGGATTGCCGTGATGTAATGCGGATTATGGATGTATCATGTACTTATAATTGTTTGTAGGATGTTGTGTACTGTTGTTGTCTCCACCAGGCCGAAGGCATGGGGAGAGAGTATGTTTT
>NC_139714.1:30361794-30364294 GCF_964188405.1 Protomyctophum parallelum
TTAAGGATTACATGGAAAAGCAGAATGCATGGAGATAAACGCATGGATTACAATGACTTAAGAGGAGAGCAGTTAAAACTCCTGCTTTCCAGTAATGCACTCTATCAGTGTGTGTGTGTGTGTGTGTGTGTGTGTGTGTGTGTGTGTGTGTGTGTGTGTGTGTGTGTGTGTGTGTGTGTGTGTGTGTGTGTGAGAGAGAGAGAATCGAAAGAGAATCGCTTCCACTCAGTTTTGTATGTGTAAGTGTGTGTGTGTGTGTGTGACTGTGTGTGCGTCTCAGTCCCTCTCAGCAGTGGATGAGCGTGTGTGAGGCGTCAGTGTGTGTGCGTGCGCCAGACACTGTGGTCGAGATGCTCTCAGTTCCTGCGACTCCGTAAGTGTTCTCTCCTCTTCCTGTTCCTCTCATCCCTTTCTCCTCTCTCTCTCTCTCTCTCTCTCTCGTTCTCCTTCATCCACTTGTCCTCTCCTCTTGTGTGTGTTCATCCTCGTCTTCCCCCCCTTGGTGGCTTTCCCAGCCTTGTCACAGTTCTTAGGACTGATAGAGTTGCGATTGACTCAGTGATTGATTCGTGATAGGAAAAGTTTTTGAGTGTCTTACTCTGCGCTCTGACTTTTTTGTTTTGTTTGTTTGTTTGTTGTTTTGTTTGTGTGTTTTTATTTTGCTGTTTGCAGCATCGCGGGAATTACGATCAACGCTTTATTTGTTTACCTTGACAGCACGGGGCTGAGGTATTTATTTACAAATGTGATTGTCATTATTTCTTCGTGTCATCCGTTGAAAACGTTTTGTATTTTGTGTAGTTCGTTATATTGTTATTAGGCCATATTTGTGTTTATATTGTCAGTAATAATAATAATATTAGTAGTATTACTATTATTATTATAATATTATTAATGAACATAATGTTGATTTAAATTAATATTTTTTTTAGCTTGTGGCCGACTATCGAAATTCACATTTTCTCACCAATTAAACCCTCTATACTTAGTAAACAGGTCAAAACTTCGGCAAAAGATATTTGATATACAAGCTCACAACACGTATTTTGTGATGCATTGTGAACTTGCAGATTTTAAAATTGAAACGATTGTAGTTCACAATAATTCCAGTGGCCACACAGATTTAAAAAAAAATAACCAGGGAGCAAGGAAAGTGTGAGGTGGAGGAAAAATGGGGGAGAGAGAGAGAGAGAGAGAGAGAGATGGATGGATGAGAGAAAAGATTGTGTGGTCAAACTGACACATTCCTCGCAGCACGGACTAGAAGAAAGGTTACAAACATTTCTGAGAGTGGGGGGGCCGAGGGTGGCACGGCATGGAGGTAGAGAGAGAGAGAGAGAGAGAGAGAGAAGGGGAGGTGAGAGGAAGAGGGGTCTCGCCGTGTCGAGGTGTCAGCAAATTGTCACACCCCTCCATTTGTCCCTTCTCCTCCCTGAGTTTGTTGGGGATGGTGGGGGGTCGTGTCGGTGGTGCGTTTTACTTTTCTGTGTGTGCGTGTGTGTGCGTGTGTGTGTGTGTGTGTACGTGCACGTGTGTTAGTGTTGGGGGGGGGTGGGGTTAGGGCTGTCGGGGGAGTGGATGTGTCAACGCTCTGTGTGAATGGCTTAACCACCCTATAGCCTATATGCTTTTATATGACCAATAGCGACAAATACCCGATCTACAAGCTCACAACGCTTGTATAGATCAACATGTTGTGAGCTTGCATGTCTGTTTTTTTCCCCCTCCAAATTTAGGAAGAAAAACATGCGTTTTCCCAGAATATGGATGCCAGGGTTACTTAAAGTGGGCTGACTGTATGCTGTATATATAGGCGGGTTGTGACTTTAGGGTTGCTTATAGCGGGACCCTCCGCAGCCTGTGGCGCTTTCACACACAGTCCTATCATTGTTTTGTCCAAATCGTATATCCTGACCAATTTGCTTTTTGTGTTTCTGAAGAGGGAAAATATGTTGTGGATGAGACTAAAAAGTGCACTAAGTTTCCAGTGGAAAGAAGCAATATTGTGCGTCCAGTATAAAGTGTACTCATTAAGCCGTGGCGGTGCGGATTTAAAGTGGTGTGTGCGTGTGTGTGCGTGTGTGTGTGAGTGTGTGTGTGCGTGTAAAACACAGAGTGAGGGAGAGAGAAGAGTAATTGAGTAGAGTGTCCGTGCGCTGCAAACTAATGCACCATTCTGTCCCCCTCTCTTTCCCCTTAGCCCTGTCCTGGCCTCTCCTTCTCTCTCTCTCTCTCTCTCAGACTGGGGGGCTGTCCTGGCCTCTCCTTCTCTCTCTCTCTCTCTCTCTCTCTCTCAGACTGGGGGGCTATTGTCTGGGCCATATTGTCCGTCCCCAGAGAGCCTTGATAACCGTGTCTCCATGCCGAGGGAGAAGGGAGAAAAAAAAAAGTGAAAAGAAAAGAAAGGGAGCAAAGAAAGACAGACAGAAAAATACCAGAGGAGAATGCTAAAGCCCCCCCCCCCACTCCCCCCTTTTAACCTCCATGCCTCCTTCCCCCT
>NC_139714.1:30375421-30390421 GCF_964188405.1 Protomyctophum parallelum
GGTTTGATGTTGTAAGGCCTCCATGTGTCTTTTTTGAAGCGTCCTTCCAACATTTTGCGTTCCAAAATGAGTAGCTCGCCTTGTGACAAAGGCAGAAAAAGTGAATCTAAACTATTTTTTGACGACAACATCAAGTATTCAACATTTTCAAAACAAGAAAAAGCATCCCTCCCCCCTTTTTTTAGGATAGATTGAAAAAGGAATAAATTCCATCACAATGGACATACTGTGTTTCCCATCAAATAGTGGATTTATAGTGTTTTTACTCCTTTCTGCTTTAGATTTATTGGCATTTGTTGGGCAGGTATTTGAGCAGAAGTTACCCCAGAGGGACATGCTGAGAAATTCACCTGCTGTTGTTTAGTTACTTTGCATCCAGATATTTTGCTTTGAAAGCGAGTCAGCTCTTGGGCCCAAAGCCACAAGTCCAACAATGGTGAGAATAACAGTTAGTACTAAACTGCATCTACAGTAATGCATACTATGTGTTTAAGCAGATTCAATCATGATTCCAGTTAAGGAGATAGACGCTAAGAGTATATGATTGTTTTGAAAAGGTGAATATTGGCAGATCTGGAAGTTTTTGAAAGTTGTGTAGAAATTGCTTTATGGATATTGAGTTGCGCAGTCTTCTCTTAACCCATTCTGACCGGGCACCCATTTTGGTGTCAGCATCATGTTATGCTTTAGCTATTTAAAAATAGCAGATCTACAAGCTCATATCGCGCCACCGAGTGGCGCGATACGAGCTTGTAGGTCTGCTATTTTTGAAAAATCGAAGAGCGACTGACATTTTTAGAATCTGATCTCAGGTCAGAATGGGTTCATCAGACCAGTGTGTGTCCGGCGGAAACCTCGTATATGAATCTGATCTCAGGTCAGAATGGGTTAAAGGCAATGGCATGTGGTAGGGTGATTGGTTTCATAATTATAACGCCCAAACCGCACCTACGTATGCATAATGTAACGGGTAGTGGAGGTGTTTTAGGGATAGGAGTGTAACAGTTGATCAATTTAAAGAAAGCCAAAAGCAGGATTAGGGATTGTTGGGTGGAACTGTGGAAGGAGCAGTTGTTAGTAAAGCTCTAGTAGTAGTAGTAATAGTAGTATTCATTAATCCATTTGTAATTCTAAGCATGTACAAAGTATAACAAAATGGGTTAATTGATAATAAATTTTGATTTTGATTTTGATCAAATAATTGATTTGAAAGAATATGTACAAG
Organism: Protomyctophum parallelum; assembly: GCF_964188405.1. NCBI lineage: Eukaryota > Metazoa > Chordata > Actinopteri > Myctophiformes > Myctophidae > Protomyctophum > Protomyctophum parallelum. Next base: position 30,376,647 of record NC_139714.1, read on the forward strand.
CTCAAGCTCAGGATGCGTTGTGAGCTTTTAGATTGTCTAATTTAATATAAAATGTTAAATAATGGTTAATTAGACTATTCGATTTATAGTTGACCATAAAAAAATCTTCCATTATTTGATTAATCATAAAAGTAATGGATGCAATAATGGCTAAGAGACAGAGAAGAGATGCACCCAATTGTGTTGCGTGACTGTAAAATATGAGCCATAGAAGTGAGTCATTTTCCTCCGAATGAATTGTGACACATTGTGTGGTGGCGCCCGGTGTATGGCGCTGTACGTGAAAGAGAGCGTGCGTGTGTGTGTGTGTGTGTGTGCGTATGTGTGTTGCTATCTACTCGGCTATGAAATATTGGATGTGCACACTGCAGGATGGTGGATGTGAATTCAGAGCTGCGTATGGGCTGATTGTGAACTTACTTCAGGTGTGTGTGTGTGTGTGTGTGTGTGTGTGTGTGTGTGTGTGTGTGTGTGTGTGTGTGTGTGTGTGCGTGTGCATGTGCGTGCGTGCATGCGTGCGTGTGTTCTGGACTTAAAGTATAAACTTTAGCATCTGTGTGTGGGCATGTGCGCACAAAGTATATGAACATGATTAGTATGTATACTAAGTGTTATCAGTGTGCCATATGTACTCTGAGGTTATTTTATGTTTGCATAACAAAATACATCACGTATTGGTTTTGCATGAAGACTTTCTCTGTCCTCGGTTAGTTTTAATATACCATCGGTATTTTGCTCTCACAAAATTACCGCTGGCATTACTGAGAGACGCATGCGAGAAATGCATATTAATGAAACCATTTTCTACCCCAAGACCTTTCCTTCAACAAAGAAACAAGAAACATTATTACACAATTCTCGATTGCGCTATGGAATTAGTTACGGCACGATTAAAATGCGATAACAACAGATCATAAAACCCAAGGGTTGATGTGTTGATTCTGTATGACATCATGTTCATGCCGCAGCCAATTACAGTAAGTCAAGCGCAAGCCGTCGTATAGGTGCAGAAGATGTCATCCATGTACAGTACGAGCTCACGAGCTGCAACTCTGGTCACGGGACGACGTCTCATGACGGAACACAAGCCATTAAGCATTACACTCCATGACCCTCCTGGGTTCCTCTCGCAGCAAAACAAAACAAAATAAAGGAAAGAGAAGGGGGGAGCAGCCTGCCGATAGCGGGCGGCGACCTTTGCCCCCTCACCGGCGATAAGCCAAGGCGTTGGAAATGGATGTGGGCTGTAAAACAATGAAACGGCGCTTAGGGGCTGTAATAGTGAGCTAATTCTGTAATTAAGCCACTGATTAGCCTCTCATGCCCCTCCCCCTCCGTGGACTCTGCATGTGTGACAACAGTCACGCACTATAAACCAAAGTCCTGGGAGCAAGCAGGCGCCACCAATACGCACGCATGCACCCCCCCCCACACACACACACACACATCTAACGAGCATAACCCATTCCAAAAAGTATGCACGTAATGCACACATACCAACACTCACCTACACGCCCGTACTGTACGTACAAACACAGGAACATAGAAACACTTACATGCATGTACAAACACACACACACACACACACACACACACACACACACACACACACACGCGTCGCGTACACACACAGGGTTATCAGTGGCACAAACAGTAGAGGTGTGTTATCTCATATTGTACTGTGGTGAGTGGATTACCGTAGTTATATTGAGATAGAGATAATTATGTATTAATATTTACCCGATGAAGGAATAACAGCCCCCCCCCCCCCCCCCCCGCTGAAGAGGGAGCTGAAAAACAGCCACGGCAACAACAACAACAAAAATTAACAATAATAATGTGATAGATTACTCTAATATGGAAGCCGTTATTTATTTGATCCCGCTGTCTCCGAAAAGGGGTTTGGATGTTTATCCAGCAGAAATATAGGTATAGGGGACAAGTCCTTATAGCGTTAATTAAACTCAGAGATTATAATTAACACTGAGGATAAGTTATTGCGTATATAGGAATCCTCAAGCATCCGCTGAGAAATGCCTCACAGCCGATGCAGGAAAGGAAGAACATTTTCAAGAGAGAATGTGCATGCGTGTGCGTGTGCGTGTGCGTGTGTGTGTGTGTGTGTGTGTGTGTGGGGGGAGGAGGGGGTTCTCGTACACAGCATAATATTTGAGGTGGGATTATTAAGTGGCAAGCCGTCATCTCGGGGACGGCCAGAGGGGGATTTATTTATCCGCTAGCTTGGCATGTTGTAAGACATGTGTTAAGTATTATTTTCTTCAGCGCCAATCCCCTCGTCGCTGACTGGCAGAGAAGAGCAGAGAGAGATATTTACAACACCGGGGAGTCTAGAGTATAGGAGGGGAGGGGTGGTATGTCTCCGAGGGGGGTGGGGGGGTGGGGGTCTCTCGTCACAGCATATCGCAGCGAAGCGGACCCCGCGTATAGCTCCGCAGAGCGTGGCTGGTCCTCTCTCTCTCTCTCCGCCAGCGAGGGAGTGTGAGGGTGAAGAGGGAGACGGGGGAACAGAGCGCGGCGGCCAGCAGATTACAGCTCTATCTTGTCGCGGTGGTGAATGAACACCCGGCGTGGCGGTGGAAGTAGCTGCCGTGCACCTTGACCTCTTCATCCAGCTCGGGCCCCGACCTCGCCCGCCTGCCTGCGCGCCCCCTCTTTGACTTTTAACTCCCAAGAATGTTCCAAATTGACCCCCATGAGGCCCATATAATAAGGGTTCTGTTTGGGTCCATTTGGAGTCAAATAAATGAACACACATTTTGATAAGCTATAGGGTGAGGACTCGGACGTCATTAACACACGCACGAGCACCGACAAGAGACGCATTTACAATTATAAGAAATACCGTAATTACTTTTCTTTACTATATTTCCATAAATGAATCCCCTACTTCAGCGAGACGTTGTGAGTTCGTAGAGCGGCTATTTTCACCACTTGAAATTTTTTAAATGATAATAAAAAGGGAATGTTTTTGGACTCCACCAGACAACAATATTTTCTTTCTTTAAAAAAAAAACGATTTTGCAACCCATTTTTTCACCCAGTGTCAATTATCTAATGTAATCCTGGGCGCTACACTTCCTCTGCCAACCTACGGGGGGGCAGCAGACTGACCTCACACATGCTTCCTTCTATGCATGAGGAGTCCAAGCTGCTTCTTGTCACCTGCCAGGGGGGAGTTTCCCCGGTCGGACGTAACACGTGGAAGGAACACGTTATTCCGACCAGTTCCTTTTTCAACAACAATATTTTCTGCTTTCATTGATAGTACAGTGGACTGTGGACATTGACGGGAAACGGGGAGAGAGTCCGGAAGTGACACGCAGGAAAGATCTACCGAGTTCGGGAATCGAACCCGGGACTCGCTGTCAGGCTGCCTCAGAGCGTATATAAGAGCCTATACGCGCACTAACCACTCAGCCACCGGCGCCCCTCCCCCAAAGAAATAATCACATTTTAATTGTTTATCGTGCAATTATTTTCCGTCGTTCTTTGCGTCTGTGCAAAGTGGTGATTTGAAGGCTCTATCCACACACACAGCGCTCTTTCAGTTTCATCTGGAAAACAAACAATAAAGGAAAAGAAAAAGTGTTTTGAAGTGTGTCTTATCTCACAGAGGTGGTAATGGACCAGCACTGATTACTGCAAACCACACGCAAAACAATGTGTGCTTTTAACACAGAGTTACAAATGGATGAATTAGCACTGTGAGTTTTACCTCTGTTTATCTCATCTTTCTTTCTTTCCTTTTTTCTTTCTTTCTTTCCTTTTTTCTTTCTTTCTTTCTTTCTTTCTTTCTTTCTTTCTTTCTTTCTTTCTTTCTTTCTTTCTTTGTATTGTGTGCACGCCCATGCTTGTGTGAATGTGACAGATTTAAACACAGCCCCTCAGACACAGTGCTCACACTAATGAATCAACACACGCACGCCTGTCAACAACCAGCGATTGTGGTGAAATAATACTGGCACGCATCATTGTGTCTTTTTTTTTCTTTTTTTCCCATGCAGTCAAACCACTATTTAAAGATCATACAAGCTGTATGTTTGTGAATGAGGATCGGGCTAACATTTTAATATTTCATATGGTGACCAGCCATACTGTAATTATGTGCAAAAGCTTTATTTCTGAATGTTCATTAGTGTGAGTGTTGGCTCTGATTTTCATATGCAGTATATATTTTATACTATAAGCTATAGCTCAATATTTAAGTCATATCTCTGTCAGGAGAACGGAAGGTGTGTGTGTGTGTGTGTGTGTGTGTGTACAGTATGTGTGCGCGTGTGTGCATGTGTGCGTGCATAAGTGTGTGCGTGCGTGCATTTGCTTGCCTGAGGGACCTCCAAGTGAAAACTGACAGTTTCTGCGTTTAGCCACGGAGCTGTAAAGGGATTTGGTGTGTGTGTTGCGTGCGTGCGTGCGTGCATGCGTGCGTGCGTGCGTGCGTGCACACGCATGCGTGTATGTTTGGCACGGTGTCAGAGGTGTGTTAAGTGTATGTCGCAGAGATTGGCAGCACTGGCGTGCAGTTAAGTCTTGCCCCCCTACAGGAGTGATCAGTGACATTCCTGTGTGTGTGTGTGTGTGTGTGTGTGTGTGTGTGTGTGTGTGTGTGTGTTGTGTGTGTGCTTCTCACTGCCACATTGTCCATGCCTTCATCCAGGATGACGCTCCGAGCATGAAGTATTGTTACACCTATGTACATCTTCCTAAGCCCCACACATGTCAGGCTGTGGCATGGGGAGTTTGGGGACACGCATCTTAACTCTGAGAGTGTACATTTGGAACCAAATGGACCCGTGAAGGGTCCATTTGGTTTCCTGCTGTACACTCTCAGAGTGCCGAGAGAGACCCGATGAAAGAGCGAAGGAGGAGAGAAGACAGAGGTATAGAGGGAGAACAAAAAAAGGAAAGAAAGGCATAAAATGAATGTCGGCATCTGTGCTGGCGGGAAAATATAGCATTTTTCTTTTTAATTTTTTCTCTCTTTTTTTTGGCAAGAGCTAAGTGTGTTTAAACCAACCTCCCCTCACAGATGAGCTTAAGAAGACAACAGTTGTTTAATTCGGTTCCATTGCAGAGGCAGTAAAAGGATAAAGGAGAGAGAGAGAGAGAGAGAGAGAGAGAGATTTCACTTTGTTACAGTCATTTGGAAGAGAATTGACATCTGCAAACTAAAGGCTGAACCGCCCACACTATCAGCCTGCCACATCCAATGCATATACTATATATATAAATACATATATACAACACACACACACACACACACACACACACACACACACACGCGCGCGCATTAACAAAGACACGCGCACAAGCATGAGAGCGTGTGCAAATGCACACACATCCCTACGGGCTAATTCGGCACGCAAATAGAACAAATACAAAATGCATGTAAACTGAAAAAGCTATATGGTAATATTAACTGATACCATAAATAATAAATTAGTATAAATAAATGCTTATTGATCTGTTCCCATCTTAGCCCATTTTGGTGAGAGAACGCAGAGACACATTGGCATGAGGCAGACACACCGCTTGACTGACACCTCACTAGTACATGCCGGTGGAATTTGTCTCGTGCCTATCTCGTCTTATTTCTCTTTTTTGGAGCTGTCCATTTTGGACCATGCTTTGTTGCCGGATGCGTTAGCTGCCAGCGTGCATGTGTCACACACGAGGCACAAGGATTATATAAAACACAGAATAAAATAAGCCATTTAAGTTGCTCGGGGGATAAGGCTCTGTCTGTCTGACTTGACTTAAAAAAAATAATGTCACGGGGCCTCATGTACGAGGTCCTTAAAGCAGCATTGCACCCCGCTAATTCCCTTTGATTGGAAAATGACCTTCATTGTTGGACGCTGCCAGATGACATCTCGGTGGCAGATTTTGACAGAGCAAAGCGATGTGAACCCCCCCCCCCCCCCTTTACCCCCCCCAACCCTTCGGATCTATTCCTCCGTCAGACGATTTCTCCTTCTGTTTGTTTTGTTTGTACGCACGGCTTTTGCTTGGAGAAAAAAAAGGAACAAGCGCGGCTGTTTGAAGTAGGCGCTGGATTAGATAAATGGGATGTGACAGGTGTGACCGCAGCCTTCAAGATGCCTGCCTGTCTTCCTCTCTCTCTCTCTCTCTCTCACTCTCTGTGATTATCTCTCCCTCTCTATCTCCCTCACTTTCCCACTCTGCATCCCCTTGTATGTCTCTTTCAACACGGTCTCTCTTGTTTCCTCTGACAGTGTTGTCTTTCTAGCTTTGCCCTCTTTCACTTTCTTACCCGTGCACGCGCTCTCTTTCACGCTCTCTCTCTCTCTCTCTCTCTCTCTCTCTCTCTCTCTCTCTCTCTCTTTCTCTCTCTCTCACGCACACACACACGTGTGACAGTCGTTGCAATACCGGTTCATCTGGCAACAATAAAGGCTCCAAATTTGACCTTGTGCATCACAGGAGAGAGGGAGACAGGCAGAGGGAAAGAAAGAAAGAGAGAAAGAGAGAAAGAGAGAAAGAAAGAAAGAAAGAGAGAAAGAAAGAAAGAGAGAAAGAGAGAGAGAGAGAGAGAGAGAGAGAGAGAGGAAAACCCAACACACGAAGCGGAAAAAAGCGTAACGATGTAAGAAATGCAGTGCCTGTGGCCGTCGGCCGGTCAGGCGGTGAGCGGAGAAGAGAGTGTGCTTTCAGGACTGAGATCACGAGGGCCACAGGACCCCGGCACAGCAACAGCACATACTGTACAGTAGCCTTCAGCCACTGTTTAAATGATGAAAACCCATCTGATAGTGATAACTGCTGTAATGGCCATGACAATATCCTCACTGTCGCACACACACACACACACACACACACACGGGACCACGATGTATGGTCAAGAGAAACTATAGCCGCAATGGTGCATTATTGACTTATTCAGACTGGGTGGAGATACAGACAGAGAGAGAGGGGGGGGGGAGACAGTTATAACTGTGTAATAATAATAATAATAATAAAACTTTATTTGTATAGCACCTTTCATGACATGAAATGCAGCTCAAAGTGCTTTACAGAACAATGGAGAATAAAAGAAAAGCAAGGCAACGACATTAAAAAACAAGCAGTAATGCAGTACAGTGAGGACATGAAAAATAATGTTGTAGAAGTGGGTCTTGAGCTGAGCTTTAAAAATGTCTACAGAGGCTGCCTGACGAAGGTACAGTGGGAGCTTGTTCCATGCCGACGGCCCGTAGAAGCAAAAAGCTGCTTCCCCGTATTTTTTAGTTGCCATTTTTTTGGGCAAAGCGAGCAGGCCGGCGGTGGAAGACCTTAGGGGGCGGTTTGGGACATATTTAGGCAGGCAGTGTAGGTAAACAGAGTACTGAGAGACACAATCAGAAAATCAGGGGAAGGGAAAAGAATGTCAGTCAGGAATGGTGTACTGTTGGTTTATGAAATACTTTACACTGTACTTGGCCACCAACAGTGACAGCATTGTCACTGTTGATGTATTTATTGTGTCAGTGACGTGACTCCATGTACAGCCCTTTGATCTGCTGGGTACGATGGTATGGTTAAAATAATGGTTGAGTGATTAATAATAACCATGAACAATTTTAGTATTTTGCATAAAGCTGCATAGTTGATGATGCCTCATTCATACAGGTTTATGCCTTTATTCACATTTGTGACCACTGCCAGCAGAATATGCCTCATCTCGCCAGAATGAACATGCCTTAAATCAATAAATAAACTCGTTTTATTTATTTATGTGATTTTCTTTTTTTTCATATTAATACAGTTTGAATGTTGAAGAAGGTTTTCATTCAAACAGATTGTTCATTTGGGTGATAAAATGTTGTGAATATTGAAAAGGGCTTTTCTCAGCTTTGGGTGAAAGGCCCCAGTCATTTTAAAATGGTTATATCTCCTTCAATTATTGTCCAATTTCATTGAATGATACATCATATGAAAGCTTACATTCTGTACTTTAATAATCTGTAAAAATCAGAAAAATGGAAAAGTAGAGTTGAGGGCCTTTTTGCTGTATTTGGTCACATTTGTCTTGGAATAAAAATGTGGTCACTTCATCGCTGCATATTATTGCCGTTCTGTGTGGTTGTAGCTACTCGTGACACAAGCAACAGTTACAGTATAAATAAAAAATATATATTTTGGGGGGGGCCCCCAAACCCACCCCCGTGTGCGTAAGACAGGGTTTCTCCAAGTTTGTGCCTTGATGCATGATGCATGATGCATGATGCATGATGTGTGCCTCAGAATAGCCTGCAGCACACCAAGTCTTCACCAAAGATATATTCGATCTACAAGCTCACAACGCGTCAAAACGTTCCCCCCCCCCCCCAGGATAGGGTGGCTGGGGTTTAAGTGGTTTAAACGCCAAGTATAAAAGTTATTTTCAGTCTACTTCTAATGGAAACAAATCCTCTCTCCAGTTTTTGCCATGACATACTGTATATTTGGGGGAAAGATTTACATATTATTTACATACAAATGGAACCAAATGGAGCCGTTATAGGGTCTATTATTTGTTTCTATTTGGACACAATCAGAGTTACAGACCCATTTAGCTGGGGACGCCCTGGAACTCCCTCAAGGACCCCTGGGAGTCCCCAGACTGCTTTAAGGACCATATACATAGGACTAGAATCGAATGAGAAGTGTGTCAAGTGTGTGACGTGTCAGTCAGTGAGCTTTGTGGTTCATGCAGGTCTAGTCCAGATGACTTCATAGTGAACTGTGGTCTCAGTGTCCAGGAGTTTGCCTGTTAGTTAATGATTAGTACACGTCACCACAACAATGTCCTCCCCTGTCGTCACTGCTGCTGCACTGGATGCAAAACACACAGCGAAGGGGGTGTGTGTACAGTATGTGTGTGTGTGTTTGTGCGTTTGTTCGTGCGTGCGTGTAAGAGGGAAAGTGCAAAGAGAGTGTCTTTCAGGGTCAATCAATGTTGTGACAGCCCTCTACCCAATAGACTCTATAAGAGACTGACTCTCTCTCTCTCTCACACTCTCACTGGGGTTGGACCTGTCACTTGCGTACGTGTGTCAGTGCGTGTGCGCGCACGTGCGTGTGTCAGTGCGTGTGCGCGCGCGTAGGTGTGTGTGTGTGTGGATGCGAGCGAGCATGCGCGTGGCAGTGCAGTGTCATTCCAGGTGGTGTCACATACTGTAGTGAGATTAGCCAAAGATTAACCTCGCTCCACACTGTGGACCATTGACCTGCCTGACTTGACTGACCCGCAGTATCATGTCTAATTAAACAGTACAATGTTTAAGGACAATGCACACGGGAGCCCGTGTGTGTGTGTGTGTGTGTGTGTGTGTGTGCGTGTGTGTGTGTGTGTGCGTGTGCGTGTGCGTGTGCGACTGTGCATGCGTGCGCCCGTGTGTATTGTCTCTGTTAATTGGACTGAGCTTACAGATTGTCTGGCCAAATACAGGTCAATACAGTTCACATCTCCCTCAGTGTATTTACTGTTTCATCCGTAATTGAAAGTGCAAATTTAAATGCACAATGTACGTGTTGAAAAAACAATCAACCAAAATGTACTGTAGTAGCAGTAGCATGGTGGCAGAATGTCATCTATTGGTGAATGGTAAGCATGTGGTCGTCTATTTCTCTAGTCTAGTCTGAGGGCCTGTAAACTGGCAACACTGCTGGTTTTATTCATTGTCGTCATTTTTTAGGCTCTCTTAAAAAAATGACACATCGCCGCTCTGTCAGCTCTCTTTTCTGCGTTTTCTTTTGTGATGGAGGATCGAAGCTTTGGAATGAATTGCCATGTGTGGTCTCCATCGGGGGACCGGGACAATGGGGTGGGACTCTCCTCACAGTCGAGTTTGAAATCGCATGGCGGTATAGTTTTGTGTTTTGGTTTAGTTTGTTGCCAGATTCCAGTGGATGAGAGAGAAAGAGAACATTTGAGAAGGATGTTTTATGTCTCTGACTTCACGTGGAACTCACCGTTTGCCCCCTGCATGTTTCTCCTTCCATCTCCAGGAGCAGGACGGCAGTAAGGGGAACTCCCTGAGCCCTTACGGCCAGCACAACGCTACCTCACCGCAAGGCAAGGACGAAGCCTTCAGCGGGGGTCGGGGGCCCTGCAGCGACGGGGGCTCGGCCGCGGGCACCCTGGGCACTCCCGAGAGGCGCAAGGGCAGCCTGGCGGACGTGGTGGACACGCTGAAGCAGCGCAAGATGGAGGAGCTGATCAAGAACGAGCCAGAAGGTCAGTAATGAAAGGACACGTGTGTCTCTCCTCTCTTTTTTTTATACCCCACGTGCTTCTCTTGCTCACCTTCTTTTAGTTTGCTTTGTTTTCATGTCATGTCATGTCTGTCCACCTCCGTGTCCTCTGTGTCTTTGGAACACACGTTCAAGCGAGGGACGGCTTCTTTGTCTTCCCGTGTGAACATGCGAGACACGCCGAGAGATACACCGATAATCAGCTTTGTTTGGGCCTATTGTCCACCGGGCTTTGCATAGTTATCACATATCTGACAAATGATGTGCCTGTGTATTGTCTGCCTTTGTGCATAGTGTGTGTGTGCGTGCATGCGTGTGCGCGTGTGCGCGCGCACTTGTGTGCGTGTGCGAGCGTGTGGTTGGGTGCTTGTGTGTGCTCGCATTTCCACAATGGTGAGGCTGGGGCAAATGTAATATAAAATATCAATGTACCATTTTTACACTCTCAGAGTTAACAGGATGACTTAACACTGAGGATTATACTGTGTACACAGAATCATACTCTGTTCTCCAATATACTGTAGCTCTGCTAGATTAATCATGGGGTCGACACAAGTTGACTTCAACAAATTTAACCTGCGAGGTGTAACAATATTTTACAACCTTTAAGCACTTACTGGGAGGGACTTTATTCCCTGCCTCGTAGCTCTGTTTGTGGGTCGTTCCAATTTCACCCTGAGAGACCATTCAGTCTTGAATGGGCTCTAACTGTGGATCACGTGGACGGTTTTTTAAACCGATTTCTTTTTTCATGAACGAACAACGAGCGGCTGTCTCATCACCAACCATCCGCTGTGCGATCGTATAGTGAAGATGAATATTCTGTGACTATACGTGGGTAAAAATGCATGGACGTCAATTATGGCAGTATAGATTGACAGTTGATTAAACATTCCCGGCAGGGAATAAGTGAAGACGAATTAATGATATAATTCTGGGACTTAACCATTGGCTCTAAAGATGCGGCAATGTGAACATGAACTATACTTTAGCCAGGGGCCAGCCCAACGCTTTAATACTTTTAGAACAAGTTAATCAGGGCTAAATTCTTGCTCCAAATTCTATTTTTATGTGCCTCCCTCCCTCCCGCCCCGAGGCACAGGTTTCCCTCTTTCTACCAAAGATGCTGCTGTGTGTTGAGCAGCCACATGACTACACATCCCTACTGGTCATCCTCTTTGTTCACAGCACTAGATCACTCCTGAGCCAACGACTTAGGAAGAGAGCACGATAATGTGTTAACCAATTCTGACCGGGCACCCATTTTGGTGTCGGAATCATGTTATGCTTTAGCTATTGAAAAATAGCAGATCTACAAGCTCATAGCGCGCCACCGAGTGGCGCGATACGAGAGTCGGCTATTTTTTGAAAAATCGAAGAACGACTGACATTTTTAGAATCTGATCTCAGGTCAGAATGGGTTTAATCAGACCAGTGTGTGTCCGGCGGAAACCTCGTATGAATCTGATCTCAGGTCAGAATGTGTTAAGAAACACAACAAAACAACTATATGGCAGATTTTACTTGGCCAAAATTGATCTACAAGCTTCCAGATACATAGCTATTTTGGGGAAAGCGTTACAAGTAAACACATGTGCACATGTTTCCACAGTAGTGTGCATCAAGCAGTGTTTTTATTCCGACAATCATGTGCTCACCGCATTTTCCATGTTTTTCTTCCTTGGTCAGCTAGTGTTCACTGTCTCTTCTGTTTTTTTATTATTATTATTATTATTTTTATACCAGTCGATTGAAAGGCTGAAAGGCCTGCTGTGGCACAATCTAATATATATATATATATATATATATATATATTGGCCTATTGGTCAGAGCTGTAATTGAGGTGTGTTTTGCGTTGTTTTCTGTTAACACTGGACCTCATGAACCGGCTATGCAGGGATAGAAAAAATGACGAAGAAAAAAGAAAAAGAAAACAACCCAATAATGGATCTTTATGAGTCAGCCGGCGCACATAGAGAGAGAGAGAGAGAGAGAGAGAGAGAGAGAGCAGCTTCTTCCTAGACTTCCATTAGCAGAGTGCCAGTGTGGAGCGGGGCGTCCAAAACGAACCCTGGACATGATCTGCCCTCCGCTTTAAATGAAACACGCTAACAAAAGGCCCTACCGCCTGAAGAACAAGCACGCACACACACGGAGACAAAAAAAAGAATGAAAGAAATAATAAAAAAATAAAAAACGGGGCCGGGCCAGAGGGAAAGAAAAGAGAGAAAGGAAGAAAGGGCAAATAAAAGGGAGAAAAGATGAAGAGATGGAGGGGCAGAGTATTGAGCTGGAGATAGAAATCCCTCCTCTGTGTTTGGGTGCCTGGCTGGCTATTGTTCTGCTGCGTGGCTCACAAAGGCCATTAGCAGCAAACAGCAGGTTGGGATGAAAATTTAATGAAGGCTTTAATCATTATGAAAGGCCTGGATTATCACTGGGCTCCCTGTCTCTCTCTGTCGTGTGCATGCACACACGCACACGCATGCACGCGCGCACACACACACACGCTATACACGGCGCTTCCAGCTGGATCAATGACACGCACATTCCTGGTTCACAGATACACATGCGTGCACATGCACACACAATTTTGAGAGAGTGCACAGGAACACACGCACGCACGTGCACAAACACACGCACATGCGCACATACACACACACACACATACTCTCTCTCTCTCTCTCTCTCTCTCTCTCTCTCTCTGTAGGAACATTAGCACCAGAAGGGATGTGAACAAGAGGCCAGAGTCACAAAATGGGTCAGAAAACGATAAACATCTTGAAAACAGAGAGAGAAAGTGTGTGTGTGTGTGTGTGTGTGTGTGTGTGTGTGTGTGTGTGTGTGTGTGTGTGTGTGTGTGTGTGTGTGTGTGTGTGTGTGTGTGTGTGTGTGTGTGTGTGTGTGTGTGTGTGTGTGTGTGTGTGTGTGTGTGTGTGTGTGTGTGTGTGTGTGTGCTCGTGTGTGAGAGAGAGAGAGAGTGGGGGGGGGGGGGGGGGGGTGAGGCTCGTCTTATCTATGGCAGCCCTAAGCTAGACACAAAACATGCTCTCATAGCCATACATACACACACACAAACACAGTCACACACACACACACACACACACACACACACACACACACACACACACACACACAGACAAACACACACATGTGTGCATATGTTCACGGCTCGCGCACCTACAAACACACACACACACACACACACACACACACACACACGTCTTAAGTTTGAAAGACTTAGTTTTGTCTGCGGCCAGTGTTGCTCTACTTAGAGCTAGATGAATGGAGAGCGGTAGATATTGGGTCAGTGTGTGTGTGTGTGTGTGTGTGTGTGTGTGTGTGTGTGTGTGTGTGTGTGTGTGTGTGTGTGTGTGTGTGTGTGTGTCAGTGTGTGTGTGTGTGCCTGTGTGCGTGCGCTTCTGTAAAAGCCGTTGGGAACGTGTATGGTTACATATGTGTTTGCATATGCTTTGTGACTGCATTTATGTGTACGGGTTGCAGTGCATGTTTGTTCA
>NC_139714.1:30395421-30402921 GCF_964188405.1 Protomyctophum parallelum
ATTGAGCCTACTCATAAACTCACTGCATTTTCTCTCCTCTCCTCTCCTCTCCTCTCCTCTCCTCTCCTCTCCTCTCCTCTCCTCTCCTCTCCTCTCCTCTCCTCTCCTCTCCTCTCCTCTCCTCTCCTCTCACAGAAATTGCAGCTGTATTTCCCATTCTAAAACTTTTCATCAGTCACTTAACACCAACAAATGCGCTCAACCTGCCTAGCCCCACAAACTGACGTATTCTCTTGTTGTCGTGACATTGAAATAAAATAAAAAGGTGTCACACTTTTCCTTTAGACGTATAACATTTATGCAAATTGTCCCAGACATTTCTATTAACATGCAAATGTTATGTTGTTCAGGCGGGCTTTTTTGCAGTTAACTCTAAATAATGGAAAGCGATCCCTCATGAATTATGCATTTGTGTCTTTTAACCCATTCTGAACGGGCACCCATTTTGGTGTTATGCATCATGTTATGATTTAGCTATTTAAAAATAGCTAAAAAAAGCTCGTATCGCGCCACCGAGTGGCGCGATACGAGCTTGTAGGTCTGCTATTTTTTGAAAAATCGAAGAACAACTGACATTTTTTAGAATCTGATCTCAGGTCAGAATGGGTTCATCAGACCAGTGTGTGTCCGGCGGAAACCTCGTATGAATCTGATCTCAGGTCAGAATGGGTTAAAATACCACGGCGGCGCAGAAATGAACATGAAATACATGATTCTAATTTTGAACTCTGAAATACGAACAAAAACATAATGCGAAAGAAAAAAAGGAATCCATTATTTTAGGGAGATTTTTCCAAACTTTTGCATTATGGGGTCATGGTCAATATCCTCTCCTCTCATCCTCGCACACGTTACACAGGTCAATGTTAACAAACAGAACTAAACTTTGAATAAACTATGAATTTGAATTAGTTACATTAAAGCTAATAAACTCGGCTAAAGATGTTGAGCTGGTGCTGCAACACAATCTTTTCAAGTTCGTGGTATTTGCAAATATTATTATACTTGCAAATATTGTTATACTTAACTTTGCATATTAAATTGCAATTGGCTATGCCAACAATGTTTGGTGCATTTGTTTTCATGTACAGTACCTGACTGAGCATGCTTTGTACATGAACAGTGTGACTATACAGTGCATACATAAAGTACATGTATGTACAGTGTGCATAAGTTACAGAAAAACTCGTACTTCTTCTCTCGACACGTCATCCATAAACTGGTGCCCAATTATCAACATTTAATTACAACACACAGGTGTTCTAATCTATGACGTAAAGAGAAGTCCAGTGCGCTTCAGCCAGCAGAAGCTAGAAGGACAACTTGCGTCAGAGAAAATGACACCACCTGCCTGGGCATTCAGGAGAGAGACTACCCAAATAAAATATACTGGAGCACTCCAACGTCTGCTCGTGGTTGTTTGTTTTGCAGGGCCCGTGTGACTGAAGTTAGGACTTTGGTCTTCCTCAGGGAAGGACTGTTTGACCCTGGCCTGGACCGCTGAGCCACGGCCCAGGCCAGTTCTAATCTGTATTACGGATCCCCCCCCCATTGTGCAAATTTGTGGCAAAAAAGGACGACTAAACGAGAGCAACACGTAGCTAGATTGACCAGTTGCAAACGTGCGTGCATGCCTGTGCTATTTTAAGAGGATAAACACAGTAAAAAAAGACAGGGAACAGACATTAGTTAGTATACAACCAACCCTAGTCAACACAACAGCGCTGACTGGAAGATACACATTACAAACCTTGCTTCTCCACTCATCTCTGTTCTTGTAATTATGCGTTCTCACCAAATGCATGCATTCCTATGTATACTGTATGTGTGTGCTTAATACATAATTCCGCCATGTATGCCGATTAGGTCCTGTACGCGTATGACAGAAAAGAACCCGCCTCATTTTCCCCTACTGTATCCTTTGTGGGCTTGTGAACAAAGTAGCGCAATCTGCTTATACTGTAGCGACTTATTTTATATTTTAGCCTCATTGCACATAGCGTATACGAGCTTGTAGGTCTGCTATTTTTGAAAAAAATCGAAGAACGACTGACATTTTTAGAATCTGATCTCAGGTCAGAATGGGTTCATCAGACCAGCGTGTGTCCAGTGGAAACCTCGTATGAATCTGATCTCAGGTCAGAATGGGTTAAAATGCATCATAATGCGCTTATAAGGCATCGTGACACTGCGATCGGCTGCAGTTCAGGAGGTATATACAGTTATAATGGGCTGTTTCCACTGAGCTTGAAGAAAGGAGAAGCAGCAAGCAGCACTCATTTGAGCAGTTCAAGGTAATGGTGTATCGGGAGCACGGTTAGGTACAGTCCATATAGAAAAGAATATACCAGCACTCACAATCCTGTTGGATACAACGTGAGTGCTGGTATTCTTTTCCCGGTATGGACTGTTCCACTGAGCTTACAATGCGTTATGACCAGCACTTAATAATATGTCATGATGTTATGTTATCAGCTGTCATACTAAGTACCAACCAGATGTAGTGTGTTTGGTAAAACAGTCTTCTCTGTTAGAGCCTCCCATCACTGGAAAAGTCACCCTATACAGAAATAAGAGAGACCTCCAACTATACCTTCAAATTTAACCTGAAGAGGTGGCTTAAAGCAAACCAAAATTGTAATCATGAGTAATTATTATTATTATTAGCTCCTTTGTCACTGGTGTCACTTATCACCTTTCACTGTAATTGTTCTGTCCCCTGTAGTTTACTTGTTTTTGTATATTGTATGTTTTAATTTACCACTTTTAAGAGCCTGCTCAGGGACTACAGATGAAAATTAGCTTCTGGCTAACTCTGGCCCATTTGCACGGATTTGAAAAAAATGACGTGTTGACTAATGTGCATTGTCCCTGTTAAATATATAGATAAATAAATACCTGATAATAAACATTTATAATGATGTGTTATCATAATGCATTATAGACCTGACTAGAATATACAGTCTTATACCCAGTAGTCTGCACAGGGTTAAGGGCTTGACCCAGAAGTTGAGTGTTATAAACAGGTTGATTAGAGGCATAATTATGACTGGTGTGGAGGTACATATACTGTCGGATATACAGTAATGGTACAGTATGTGTCTGCCTTACCAGAACACACCAGAGTAAATAACCTTTAATACCCACGCACGCACGCACGCAACCTGGATACTTACCTACCCACAATGCCTCAGCCAACAGGGTGTGGCTCTGTGAGCCGGACACATGCCAACAATCAGTGTAATGACAGCCTTGCAAACGCCCCCAGTTTCCGTTGGGACATGCTCGATGCGCGCACGCACGCACACTCCTATTCCCACTGAGGTTGGGGGGACCCAATTTTAAGCTTGACTTTACTGTAAAGAGGAATCTTTGGCATGTATACAATAATGTATAATGTCGTGATATTCTTATTTGAGTGTTTTTGTTTTGTGTGTGTGGGTCTGTGGAATCTGTTTGTGTTCGTAACATGTTGCCATTCTGTCAGTCAGTCAGTCAGTCAGCCAGCCAGTCAGTCAGTCAGTCAGTCAGTCAGTCAGTCAGTCAGCCAGCCAGCCAGCCAGCCAGCCAGTCAGTCAGTCAGTCAGTCAGTCAGTCAGTCAGTCAGTCAGTCAGTCAGCCAGCCAGCCAGCCAGCCAGCCAGCCAGCCAGTCAGTGTTTGAAGTGAGAGGGTTTATATTAATTAACCCCTGGCATGCTGGTCAGAGGGCTGCTCACTAGATGAAGTGGTGTGCCTGTGCTGTCTGCCTCAGGGGTCGCGACCCCGGGCCCACAGCACAACTCTCCTCTTATTTGAGCCAGATGTTGGGAGACAAGCCACCCCAGCAACACACACACACACACACATACACACACACACACACACACACACACTCACACACACACACACACACACACACACACACACACACACACACACACACACACACTTCTGCTCAGCCTCTGCTTAGCTTGTGGCCTAGCCTGGGTGCTACTGGTTCTGTCTCATGTTTGACAACTGTCTGTCTGTCTGTCTGTCTGTCTGTCTGTCTGTCTGTCTGTCTGTCTGTCTGTCTGTCTGTCTGTCTGTCTGTCTGTCTGTCTGTCTGTCTGTCTGTCTGTCTGTCCTCCCTCCTCTCCCTCCCTGTGGGATATCTCTTCATCCCTCCATTCAGCCCTCCCCTCTTCTCCTCTTTCCATACTCGCTCCTCCCTTCTCACTTGGCCCACTGCCCCTTTCTGCTTAGCTTGTCATGTGTGTGTGTGCGCGTACATGTGTGTGTGTGTGTGTGTGTGTGTGTGTGTGTGTGTGTGTGTGTGTGCGCGTGTGTGTGTGTGTGTGTGTGTGTGTGTGGGTTCACTTTGTCACCTCTTCTCTCTCTCTCTCACATCCATATCTCTACCTGTGCATCCGCTCCAACCTTTTCCATCCTCCCTTTCCTTGCTCTTCCTCTCCCCTTCCCTTTCAGCTGTCCCCCCCTCCCCCCCTCCCTCCCTCTCTCTCTTCTCGTCTCCTCTGCCCCCCCTCTGTTCATCTTTTCCTCCCCCCCCCCCCTCCCCCACACCCCCCCCTCCCTGTGCTGGGCTCATGAGTGGCTGAACAGGTGTTGTCTCCTTTTGATTTCAGTGCGCTCAGATTAATGCTGTCAGCTCAGCTGTTGAAACAACTGCCACCGCCAGATGCTAGTCAGTTTGGGGCTGGAGCTGTCACCTACACACACACACACACACACACACACACACACACACACACACGCACACACACACACACGCACTCCCATGCACACACGCACTCCCACGCACGCACACACACACACACACACACACACACACACACACACACACACATTTATCTATGTTTGATAGATGCACACACTTAATAGGCCCCCACCAACCGGACCCCACCCTCACCCCCAAGCGCACGCACACACGCTCGCACACACACACACACACACACACACACACACACACACACACACACACACACACACACCGTCTGCTCCTGGCCCATTGTGATGTTGACAAAGCAATTCAGCTGCATGTATGCCTACCTGTGCTGTCCCCCCCCCCCCCCCCCCCCCCGTGTGTGTGTGTGTGTGTGTGTGTGTGATTTAGATAGATACACGTCCCACACACCCAAGTGGTAAAAGACTGTCAACTGGTCCAAATGCATAAGATGGAAGGGAAGCGCCATGGTTTTTTTGTCATGCGGCCTGGTTTCCCACTCGGAACAGCGAGAATTTTGAAGCTGCTATGGGGGGAAGAATGACATTATTCCTGTACGAAAATATCTAATTGTGCTCCTACGTGAATGTACTGTAGTTAACCATCCATGGAGCAATAATGTACGCAGTGAATTTATAGATTTATCCATTTGTATTTCAGTGACTGTACAAATGTTCAAATTCCACAGTATTCCAGAGCAGCTTTTCTCAACCTTTTAATACCATCACAGGATATATCTGGCAATCCAACTACCAGCATAATAATAACGGATGTTAAAATACAGGAGCATAGACCAGCTATTATCAACACAGGAAGAAAATGTAATTTATTCTTTGAAATTGTTTTGTTTTTGTTCCATTCCTGAAGCCAATTTGGCTGCTGCTCTGACGCACATGTGATGTGATCCATCAGTTCTCAAATCTTCTATTAATGGCTAGGTGTGCTGCCATGCTCATTTCAGCACGGCTAGAGAGCCTATTTCAACCAATTGCTTGGTCCGAAGAACGACCTGTATTAATATAATATTTTTCTCCTTTTTTGGGCGACTCCTCTGAGTACCACCAGAGGGGGGTTAGTGGTACACGTACCAGTGGATGAGAACCCCTGTTCCAGAGTATAAAAACATACACTCTTCACTTTATCATCTTATTGAATGTTATGCTAGGCTGTTATCAGCCTTTCTATGGGCAAACCCATTGAGCCCAATGTATTTGAGCCCAAAAAACTAAACGGGGGAAAAAGATTTATGATTCTGTGCGTATCGGGACATAACTGAGTTGGCAGAAGCGGACATCGCAACGTTCGGTACGGCAACTCGCTCGCTATCTACATCACTGCAAAAGAAAAGCCCCCAAAAGATATCTTAAAAAAAGAAAAAAAAAGTATTGTGCAGTGTAGCTGTGTTTGCTGCCAGAGCTACCTGTACCTCCTCACCAGACCACTACACCAGTGGGTCTGAAACGTATTCCTATCAAGGACCTCCAAATAAAAGATCTGTGTGATTTATGTTCAAATGTTTCAAATATATTCCAAAGTTTTGCAGACTATTACATAGTATAGGTTAAAGTGGTTAACATTTTGCTGAGGACCCCAGGAACCCCCTCAAGGACCCCTGGGGGACCCCAGGAACCCCCTCAAGGACCCCTGGGGGACCCCAGGAACCCCCTCAAGGACCCCTGGGGGACCCCAGGAACCCCCTCACGGACCCCTGGCGTCCCTGGACCCAGCTTTGGGAACCATGCACTGCCCTACACCTTCCTTCCATTTGTTTTTGTCCCTTTTGGCCCACTATCTCTCTCTCTCTTTATGGGGCACACACACGCACACGCACATGCGCACGCACGCACGCACGCACGCTCGCACACACTGTGGGGTGTGGTGTGTGACAGTACCCCTGTTCACATAACCCATTCCTCCTCCCCTGCCCTGGCAAGAAAACTCAATTAGCCGTGTCAACACCCTATACTCCTCTCTTTCTGCGTGTGTGCGTGTGTGCGTGCGTGCGCGACTGCGCGCGTGCGTGCGTGTTAGTGAATGTTTTTTGTTTTGGCTCAGAATCCCATTCACACGCTCAGACACTTTTTTCCGGCAGGCATGAAGTCACTTAAATGGACTGACGGCCACGCCATTGAGGTTTGTGGGCAAAATGTTGATTGATGATGAATACGAACGATCGACAACTCACTTCTTGTATGAACGCTCTATTTTAGGCTATATAGGATATCGGTTGACATGCAACACGTGTGCGAGCGTGCGTGCAAGTGTGTGTGTGTGTGTGTGTGTGTGTGTGTGTGTGTGTGTGTGTGTGTGTGTGTGTGTCGCAGTCTGGATCCGTTTTAGATCTTCCGACGTGCACGTGTGCACACACACACGCACACACACACACACAGACTATTTGGGATCAATCCTCGTCTGTCTTGCTCCGTGCCAAGTTATGCGTGGTGTTTGTGAGCTAGACGGTCTTGTGACACATGGTCCAGGGGGCCACCTTAACCAGCTCCCCGCTCCCCGTCCCTCAGTGTGGGAACCAGTATTTATAGCAGGACGGATGGCTTTTCAGCCCCTTAAAGGAATCACGTAATCACGCAATCAAGCCTGTCCTTTTGTTGGTTTGTTTAATTAGCTAACGAGGTTAAGGCCAAGGTCACTGTACCGTGACCCTCTGATGGGCCCGGCGCTGTCATAGGACAATTAGAACTCTCTTAACTCACAGACGTCTGGTCAGGGGGGTAGGGGGGGGGGGGGGGGTAGGAATTTTTCAG
The DNA here is from genome assembly GCF_964188405.1 of Protomyctophum parallelum. Classification (NCBI taxonomy): domain Eukaryota; kingdom Metazoa; phylum Chordata; class Actinopteri; order Myctophiformes; family Myctophidae; genus Protomyctophum; species Protomyctophum parallelum. The sequence goes on from NC_139714.1 coordinate 30,402,887, forward strand.
AAGAAAAGGGGTCTTGATGCGTGGAGCCGCACCGG
>NC_139714.1:30407921-30410421 GCF_964188405.1 Protomyctophum parallelum
GTTGGGCCAGTGGATTGTCCTTAATAAGGTGGCAGTGCAGGGCCCGGCTATCGGAGACTATCAGGCCCAGCAGAATTAGTCTGCGGTTGATTCAAATGTCTAGATGTTATCAAAACACCATTTAATGGTAATGGAGGTCACAGAGGCAATGGGAAAGTAAGTGTGCGCGCGCATGCGTGCGTGTATGTGCGTGCGTGCGCGTGCAATTGCCTGCGCATAAACACTGATCGAGCATTATACATCTCTCTCAATCCGAGAGGGAAAAAAACGGTGTTGCGATAGCATCACTAATTTCTCCGGCCAGAAAGAAAGAAAAATGGAAGAAAGACAAGAAACCGAGAGGGAGTGTGAGGAGAAATAACTGAAATAAAAAGGAATTAGTAAAGTTTTTCTTTTCCTGCGACTTTCTCGACGTACTGCGGGGTCCACATTTTGCCCTTCGCGGTTCTTTCACAATGTCGCGCCCTCTCTCTCTCCGCTGCTATTTCTGACTGCCAGTATGTTGTGTGGATCTGGCTCGCCGTGGATTCCATGCCAGTTTAAAAATTGGCTGAGGTTTTGGTTCAAATCAAATTGGACATAAGCACCCACAACACCATCTGTTATAGCGAACGGCAGAACGGCAGAGTGAAGGGCAAAACGCTGTTTTCAGATAAATGGATTTTCAATTTATTAAATTGTTGACTGACACCCTTGTACCAAAAAAAAAAAATCACTTTATAATATACGTGTCGTGCCGAGAGGCCTATTCTTAGAAGGTTGTGTTAATTGAAATACGCCCGCTTATGTGTCCGTGTGGTCGCCAGCAAAATGAATGACGGAAATAAGAAATAACTCCACTATTTTTAGACGTTTCTTCATGCATCGCGTTCGCTGTCGGGTTGCTGCTTGCGTTTCATGCGTTTCATCATGTTATGCTTATAGCTATTGAAAAATAGCAGATCTACAAGCTCATAGCGCGCCACCAAGTGGCGCGCTACGAGCTTGTAGGTCTGCTATTTTGAAAAATCAAAGAACCACTGACATAGAAAACGTGGCTTTTTTCAGAAAACTGTCAGGATGTAGAAGACAATTTTTTTTAGAATCTGATCTCAGGTCAGAATGGGTTAAACGCAGTGCAGACACTTTCAAGCGGGGAGCATCATCAGATGTGATCTGACAATCAGAGATCCCCCTCCTCTCCCTGATACTGCTTTTCTCTGGCAGGTGAGAGCGTGTGTCTGTCTGTCTGTCTGTTAACAGGTGTCTTGCCCCAGAGCGTGTTGTGTTTAGCCACTCACCTGCTGCTGTCACAAATCTTCAAGGGGGCAGCGGGTGGCTGGGTGGGGGTGGGGGGAGGGGGGGGGGGGGGGGGGGGTTATGATGTCCCTCGTCACTGGCCCGAAAGACTTTAAGACTTTAAGACCTGAGACCACATTCTATAAAATGTCTTTTAAATCCTGTCATTTTTCCATCATCAGTGGTTTCCATACTTTTTCGTGTCAAGGACGGACCCCCATCTCCAACAGATTACGTTTCAGGTTAAACATTTTTGAGCTTTAAAATAATATATATTCAAAGATTTGCAAAAGTTTTCACGATAATAAAAAATAAATAGCAGATCTACAAGCTCGTATAGCGCGGCACTCAAGCTTGTAGGTCTGCTATTTTTCAACAGCTAAAGTTTAAAATAATGGTTAAAGTGGTTAAAAGCTACAGTAGTCTCGCGTAGCCAGACAACGACAGGTACGGTGACTCGTTACAGGTCTCAGTGGCTTAATCCCGCGCTGCAAGGTGAAACACGATGACAAAGAACAGCCAGACAAAACGGCCTCTTAACTCACACCGTCACCTCTTATAATGTCTCCCAGCGGAGCGGCGTGCATGGCAGAAACAAATATCTTTCTCATTTTTGGGCCATGGGAAGGCGTTCACTGGCTGTGCTCGGTCTACGCGTGTGTTGCAAACTTGGCTTTGACATCGATCTGTCTGTGTGTGTGTGTGTGTGTGTGTGTGTGTGTGTGTGTGTGTGTGTGTGTGTGTGTGTGTGTGTGTGTGTGTGTGTGTGCGTGTGGTGCTGTGTGTGTGTGTGTGTTTGCTGTTCTACCTCGTTGACTAGTGCCTGCCTTGTGGTCTGAGTTGTTTATTAATAAAATTGGAGCAACTTCTGACCAAAAACCCGCAGTGGACCCTCAGACTGAACAGGGAGCTGAACACAAACGCACGCACACACGCACGAACGCACGCACGCACGTTCTCCGTTGGAAGAGAGGAAACTGGAAAGTGACAAACTGAGAAGTTGAGAAATCAGGAGGAGGATTTGTGTTTACGCGGTAGCCAGCCACCACGGAGGCTGTTGCCAAACGCTGCTCTCCCCAACAACAAGACACTAATTGGTACTTTCAGTGGCTAACCTTGCGGAAGGTGGCGGTGCGAGGCAGGCTTGGACAAAAAGCTTTTTTGATACCGACATATCTACCTCTCTCTTTTTCTTTCTCTCTCTCTCTTTCTCTCTCTCTCT
>NC_139714.1:30415764-30438264 GCF_964188405.1 Protomyctophum parallelum
CATCTACTTGGCTTTGGCTCTTATCCTCTCCGTTGTTTCCTCTATACCTCTCTCTCTCTTTCCCCTCCCTTTCCTCTCTTTCTGTCCCCCTCTCCTCTCCTCTCTCTCTCATCTCTCTCTCTCTCTTTCCCCTCCCTTTCCTCTCTTTCTGTCCCCCTCTCCTCTCCTCTCTCTCTCATCCCTCTCTCTCTCCCTACGGTATGGTACAGTTTCTGCAGCCAGCGTCACTCCAGCATATGTCCAATTAGGCCTGAAAGGCAAAGCAGAACTGTTCTGCCTGTGATTCGTCCCCGCAGGGGGGCCTGTCCGAGCACCGCGCTGGAATGCCTCTCCCTTTTCCGATCGCGGCCTGCCGCCGCGGCTTATGGTTAACCGAAACCGAGGCGTAATTATTGTTTTTGGTGCAAGGGGACATACCGAACGTCCTGCCTCAGAGCCGGAGCGCTGTGATAGCTTGATTACGGTTGGGTGTTGTCTGCCGTATGCCGAGAAAAACTCGAGCGAGGGAGGAGAGGGAGCAGGCCTGGGGGATGCTCACATGAACCCACACACCCACACACACACACACACACACACACACACACACACACACACACACACACACACATACCAAAGGTATTTACACTAGCAGGCAGGGAAACTCTACATCAGTGGGTTCCCAAACTTTTTCATGTCAAGGACCCCCAAATTGACACTAATTAGCTCGCGCAGACCCCCATTTGAAAAGATATGCCTGCAGGTACCCCCATAAGAGTAGATTTTTACGGCTCTGGCAGTGATTCTCAACCCGTGCAATTTCAAGGACCCCCCCCAGTTTTCCATGCATTAGTCTACGGACCCCCCATTTAATGGGCATTTCTATCTCTGGGCCCCCGATTTTATATATTGTAAAAATCAATGTTCATTTAACTCTGAGAGTGTACAAAATGTACACTCTCAGAGTTATACAGACCCATAAGGGGTCCTTTTGGTTCCAAACTATCATTTAGCTCCCCCTGGAACTCCCTCAAGGACCCCTGGGGGTCCCCGGACCCCACTTTGGGAACCACTGCTCTACATCTCATCTGTCTCTCTTTCCGTCCCCATCTCACTCCGTTCCTCTCTTGCTGTTCCTCCCTCTCTACCTCCCTGTGTTCCTCCCTCTCTACCTCCCTGTGTTCCTCCCTCTCCACCTCCCTGTGTTCCTCCCTCTCTACCTCCCTGTGTTCCTCCCTCTCTACCTCCCTGTGTTCCTCCCTCTCTATACCTCCCTGTGTTCCTCCCTCTCTATACCTCCCTGTGTTCCTCCCTCTCTACCTCCCTGTGTTCCTCCCTCTCTACCTCCCTGTGTTCCTCCCTCTCTATACCTCCCTGTGTTCCTCCCTCTCCACCTCCCTGTGTTCCTCCCTCTCTATACCTCCCTGTGTTCCTCCCTCTCTATACCTCCCTGTGTTCCTCCCTCTCTACCTCCCTGTGTTCCTCCCTCTCTACCTCCCTGTGTTCCTCCCTCTCTACCTCCCTGTGTTCCTCCCTCTCTACCTCCCTGTGTTCCTCCCTCTCTACCTCCCTGTGTTCCTCCCTCTCTACCTCCCTGTGTTCCTCCCTCTCTACCTCCCTGTGTTCCTCCCTCTCTACCTCCCTGTGTTCCTCCCTCTCTACCTCCCTGTGTTCCTCCCTCTCTACCTCCCTGTGTTCCTCCCTCTCTACCTCCCTGTGTTCCTCCCTCTCTACCTCCCTGTGTTCCTCCCTCTCTACCTCCCTGTGTTCCTCCCTCTCTACCTCCCTGTGTTCCTCCCTCTCTACCTCCCTGTGTTCCTCCCTCTCTACCTCCCTGTGTCCCTCCCTCTCTACCTCCCTGTGTTCCTCCCTCTCTACCTCCCTGTGTTCCTCCCTCTCTACCTCCCTGTGTTCCTCCCTCTCTACCTCCCTGGGTTCCTATACCTCCCTGTGTTCCTCCCTCTCTCCTTCCGTGTCTATCTCAAGCATTGGCCTCTTGGAATAGCGTTCAATTGTGATATTATCCCTGATTGTGCCGTGGTACCACATCCAAATGACCGTAGAGCCATTCCCATCGCTCTGGAGCAATTTTCCCACATCAAACAGCTTTTACCTGCCATTATCCTATTCAGCTCTGGCCTCCCCTTTGGCGTTGCGATGGGAGATGGCAGCGAGAGGAACAACACATGTACACACTCAGGAACGGTATTGTGCCCCAAGTAAAAGCAGCTCTTCACAACCAGACAATGAGGGTATAAATAACTGTTATTGTGTGTAGATTCCACATCAACTTCCAACTCAGAGATGGAGAATAGTCAGATCTTCTTAACCGCTTCAGTCCTACAGTATACTTTTTGTCTTATACGACAACAAAAAAATTGTTGCTATTTCTAGATGTTTTGAAATTCTTTATTAATTATTTTCTTTATGAAAAAGATATGAAAAAGTTTGCCTATATATATATAGAAAGACAAACCCAAAATAGGGATGCATGCACATTTAGTGGTTAAAGCGCATTCATACTTTGTCACAAAAACCAAAACACAAAATGAATACAATGAAAAAAAACCTACAGTATAATAATCCTTCTATAAAATTGAGAAAATGTATGTCAATACATTTTTCTCCTCAATGGGTTGGCCAGTCCATCCGATTGCCATCCGATTGCTTTCTTCAAATTGAAGCTGTTGAATAGCGTTTTAAGCAAGTCTGCACATACAGTACAGCAGGGTTCCCCAATAGGCGGCCTGCGGGCCATTTGCGGCCCACAGAGCGCCCCCTTGTGGCCCATTTTTAAGGGTCCCAGATATAAATGGCATTAAATGGGGGTCAGTAGCCTAAACTGGGCATCCTTTTCAAATGGGGTCTTGCCCTGAAAATGAATTTTCAGGGCAAGACCTCGACCTCGCGCGTGCAGACTCGGCCCCCAGCCTGGTACGCTAGTCAAGATATGGCCCTTGAGGAAAATTAATTGGGGAACCCTGCAGTACAGTATAGTTGGGGCACCGGCTCTGGCGTCTATAGTTCCGGTCCCATAGACCAGATGAATGGGGATATGCCATGGTATTATTGGTTGTTGGTTGGTTGTCAGGGAGACATCACAGCCAATCGAAGACAGGCTCAGGGATTTCAACCTAAAAATGAATGACGACAATGTCCTGCTTTGATGCAGATTAATGTCAGGAACATGTGGACTATGATGTGGTATAGACATTGGAAACTATGCAAATAATTCTGAGATTATTTATTTAGAAAGGTTATTGGCAGTGAAATGAGGGAACGATTCACTATTTCACATTCACATTTTAGCTCTTTAGTGATTTATTCACATTTTTGGCAAGTCTGCATACGGCTGAGGCATGTGCATACTATGGACTAGTAATCAAATGAGAAAAAAAAATGTTGTTCCTCAGTCATGCGACCTTTATTTCTCCAAATCTTATATCTTAAAAATGACTGATTCTGGGTTATGTGGTTTTGAAATCATTTTTATGCCACAAGGGGTTTCACATTTTCTGTTAAAAAACAGACCATATATCATTCCTTCTTTCTATCCCTTCTTATCTTTAGTTTCCTCTCTACGTGTCAGTCAGTCACTCAAGACTCTTTGTGTGTTGGTTTTGGCAGAACACTGTTCAGTCTAACCATCTGTCTCCTTCTTCTCTGTCTCTAGCCCTCTCCTCTCCTCTCCTCTCCTCTCTCTCTCCTCTCCTCTCCTCTCCTCTCCTCTCCTCTCCTCTCTCCTCTCCTCTCCTCTCCTCTCCTCTCCTCTCCTCTCCTCTCCTCTCCTCTCCTCTCCTCTCCTCTCCTCTCCTCTCCTCTCTCCTCTCCTCCCCTCCCCTCCCCTCCCCTCCCCTCCCCTCTCCTCTCCTCTCCTCGCCAAAGCCACCCAACAGAGGAGATTACTTTTCTCCTTTTCTTTGTGAAACTTTGTGAAGTTGAATGGCTCTCTCATGACATGCGCGCGCGCGCACACACACACACACACACACACACACACACACACACACACACACACACACACACACACACACACACACACACACACACACACACACACACAGGGGAGAGAGAGAGAGATGTCCTCATACATAGAAGAAGGGAGGCCAGCTGTTGTGAAAGTTTAGCACTCTGCCTCAGTAATGTGGAGGATGAAGTGTCGTGCGTGCGTGTGTGTGCGTGTGCTGGATCATTCATGTGTGTGAGTGCATGGGTCACTGGGTTGCCTCACGTGCACACCAGCACTAATGCCTACATCTCTGTTCCACCCTTCTCTCTCTCTAATCTACCTGCTCCCCCCCCCCCCACCCCACCATCAGCAGGTCCAGGGCCAGCTCCCTCCGTTGATGATTCCAGTGTTTCCTCCAGACCAGAGGACTCTGGCAGCAGCTGCAGCCCAGCAAGGCTTCCTCATCCCACCTGGGTTCAACTACAAGCCTGGCTGTGAGTCTCTCTCTCACACACGCACGCACGCACGCACACACACACACACACACACACACACACACACACGCGCGTCTTCAAGAATACAAAATAATAAGCAGGAGTAATTATGTATAGTAACCTCAGGGGTTTGGGACAAAGTTACCAAAACCAAAGGAGATGTAAAGGGTCTTGCCTGGACATAATGCTAGCCATGATGTTTCTACAGAGAAAGGTACAACAAGAAAGGTGTCTCTGAGACACACACACACACACACACACACACACACACACACACCCACAGCTTTGCCATGTTCCCACAGAAAGAGTCAAATTGTTTCCCAAAAGAAGTGCCTCTCCACCACACATTCTCTCTCTCCTAATAGAGAAACCAGTCCAAATACACCCTTCCTGTTTACTCTCTCTCTCTCTCTCTCTCTCTCTCTCTCTCTCTCTCTCTCTCTCTCTCTCTCTCTCTCTCTCTCTCTCTCTCTCTCTCTCTCTCTCTCTCTCTCTCAGTTTCTGAAGTAAATGTTTCATTTTTCTGGCTGTGACATTCCGGCTGTGTGACAATGTGTTGTTTACCACCATAGAGGGAGGGAGAGAGAGAGAGAGAGATAGAGAGATAGAGAGACAGACAGACAGACAGACAGACAGACAGACAGACAGACAGACAGACAGACAGACAGACAGACAGACAGACAGACAGACAGACAGACAGACAGACAGACAGGGGGTGTGTGCCATGGTTGCCAGGCGAGGCTGGGACTATCTGGGTGCATCGTAGGGGAGTTGGGAAGCGGGGGGTGACCTACCCCATGTTTTCCCCACATTAACACATAGATGCACCAATGAATATGTACGTGCAGCATCATCAACGTGCATGTGACACACACACACAAAAGAGGGGGATTGAGATTTGTATATTCTCACAGCTTCTCAGACCAAAGTCCTTTTCCATTTCCAGTTAGTGCCATCTTTCACCCACGCCCACTGCCCACTTAACCCATTCTGACCTGAGATCAGATTCATACGAGGTTTCCGTCGGACACACACTGGTCTGACGAACCCATTCTGACCTGAGATCAGATTCTAAAAATGTCAGTCGTTCTTCGATTTTTCAAAAATAGCAGACCTACAAGCTCGTATCGCGCCACTCGGTGGCGCGATATGAGCTTGTAGATCTGCTATTTTTAAATAGCTAAAGCACGACATGATGCTAACACCAAAATGGGTGCCCGTTCAGAATGGGTTAAATACCCTCTCGCTCCGCTCCAGTGACGGGCCCGTCTTTCACTGCCCATGCCAACCTCGGCACGGTCCTGGTACCACCGTGCCAGGAAGCCTCTCTAGCACCAAACTTTAGAAGTTACTGTCAGCCCAAACACCATGATCATATGCAGTAGTAGCACCATGAACATCTTCATTAGTAAGAATGTCTAAGTAAGAAATACATCGATTTTAATTGAAATTCAATATTTGTTTTGGTCACTTATATATTTGTAGGCTACACTAAATTAATTATTACAAATCTGCGTTGAACGTTTTTTTTTTTTACTTTACTGGAGTATTTCCTTTTTTCTATATACTTTTACTTCTACTCCACTACATCTCAGAGAGTTAAGTACCTATTGTCCCTCCCATTGTCACACCCACTTCTGGCCAGCTCTAGGTGTTAAGAATAATGTTCTGAAAGGGCCTTGTCTCAGCTTTGGTTCTTTTGGTCCAACCAGTTTAAAATGGCCATATCTCCTTCAAATAGTTTCCAATTTCATTGAATGATACATCATAATTATGAAAGCTTACATTCTGTAGGCCTACTTTAATAATCTATAAAAAAACAGAAAATGACCAATGCCTCCTTTGCGGCACAAAGCATTGGACCCAGTCACAAATATACTTTTACACCACTACAATTATTTGAAAACTTTAGTTACTATAGCTATTTTGTAGATTATTATTATTATTAGTATTAGAAAACATACATTAACGTCTTCAGCCCTATTTAAACTTTGGCTATTTTCAAAATAACTCGTAGGACATTCGGCATAATGAGTACTTTAACTTTTGGCACATTCAGGTGCATTTTGATTACCAAACTTTTAGTTTGTAAGTACAGAGTGTTTCTACATTGCAGTATTGATATAATAATAATAATAATAATAATAATAATAATAATAATAATAAACTTTATTTATATAGCACCTTTCATACATAAATGTAGCTCAAAGTGCTTTACAGAGCAGAAAAGATAATAAAAGCAAAACAAAACAGCATTAAAACAGGCAAGCAGTTAAAACAATAGGACAATGGTACAAAGATAAGAACAGATAAAATAAGGCGACGACATTAAAAATAAAGATCACTTAAAAGCAATGTTGTATAGAGGTGGGTCTTAAGCTGAGCTTTAAAAATGTCTACAGAGGCTGCCTGACGAAGGTACAGTGGGAGCTTGTTCCATGCCGACGGCCCGGAGAAGCAAAAAGCTGCTTCCCCGTATTTTTTAGTTGCCATTTTTTTAGGCAAAGCGAGTAGGCCAGCAGTGGAGGACCTTAGGGGCCGGTTTGGGACATATTTAGGCAGGCAGTCAAGTAGGTAGGGAGGTGCGAGACCATTGAGAGCTTTATAGACAAGTAAAATAATTTTAAAATCAATCCTAAAAACAACAGGAAGCCAGTGCAGTGATGCCAAAACTGGAGTAATATGTTCTCTCATCTTAACAGTTTCCGTGCTTTGAATGGATTACTCCAGGTTATTGTCGCTGCCATATCGGACATACGCGCCTTTTGTTTTATGTGTTTAATCCGCCGTAATGTAAACAAAAAAAAGAAAATCCGTCATCGCCGCGGAGAAAGAGAGAAGATGCATCTGTTTTGAGATGAAACCGGAAATCGTCACATGCTGTGGGCTGCTAGGGCTTCTGGGAAATTGAGGCCAATGTAAACGAATGGGGTTCAACGCCTCATGGAGGAGGGTCCTGTGCTGCGTCTTCCGGGTGTACCAAGATGGCGGGTGATCCAGCCGTTCATAACAAACGGTGGAAGCTTTTTTCACTCGATTTTCGCGGATTAAAAGCCCAAATAATTCAGCGTATGCTCTAAAGGTAATACAACAATCTCGGCAGTGAAGGGGGGTTGATTAAAAGTCTGATAAATCGTTTTCCGCAGTCAAACTGTTAATATATATAAGATATACTTTTACTCAAGTACAAAATGTAAGTACTTTTTCCACTACTCTCTCATCCATCCGTCCGTCAGTGAGAACTCCGGGCTGTGTCCGGTGGGGCCGCCGTACACCAGCCAAGAGCAACATGTTTGCTTCCCTCTGTCTTTCCCTCTCTCTCTCTCTCTCTGTCTCTCTGTCTCTCTATCTCTATCTCTCTCTCTGTCCGTCTCTTTTGTCTCGGGAGCCCCCAGGAGAAACATAAATATCATGTGTTTGTGCAGGGACAGAGGAGAAGGGAGCCATCTCTCCTAGAATACACAGGGCCTGGAATAATTCAGACAAACCCCCCCCTCCTCCCGCTCACGAGACAAGAATGCCTGAACTCTTCGTCTTAAGAACAAGAGTGATATGGGAAAATATGTTGGGTATAGCCATGTCTGGTTTCATGGCATATTTGGACATCATGCGCCCGCTCGGACACACGCATGCAAGCAAATGCGCATGCACGCACGCACACATTCACACATGCACGTGTATCTATACATACATGTGTGCACACACACAGTATGCACGCATGCATACAGTACAGACACACACACACACATGCTCGTGCACACGATAGATAGAAGTTCCAAATATAACCAGACTGCTATAAAGGGGCCAAGTCAGGTTGAGGTCAAACCCTGAGAACATTAAGCAGAATGCTCCTCCATGTTAGAGCAGTGTGGGATGATGGAATATGCACAGTGCAGTCCTCCTCACTGTTCATTTAACTATGAGAGTGTGTGGTGTTTTATTCATGGTCTGTGGTGACAAAACACTGGTGCCAAACAGCTGCCTAGCCCAGATGAATTGTCTTCTGGGAGCCGCAAACCAGAACAAACTAATAAAGCCAATAAACTCTGGCCATTTAATTCTGGTCTTATTCTGACCTGAGATCAGATTCATACGAGGTTTCCACCGGACACACACTGGTCTGATGAACCCATTCTGACCTGAGATCAGATTCTAAAAATGTCAGTCGTTCTTCGATTTTTTTCAAAAATAGCAGACCTACAAGCTCGTATCGCGCCACTCGGTGGCGCGATATGAGCTTGTAGATCTGCTATTTTTAAATAGCTAAAGCACGACATGATGCCAACACCAAAATGGGTGCCCGTTCAGAATGGGTTAAAATGCGGGGACAGAGGGCCGATATCGATTTTCTTAAAAGAACATGAGTTCGGAAAAAAGCTGGCATACAGGCTGAATCGCGTGGTTGATTTCCTCCCCTGGTCTCTCCTCTCTGTTCTCCTTATTGTTGTCATCTCTTCTCACCTCTCCTCCTCTTCTAATCTCCATCTCTGTGCTTTCTGTGGAACATCAACCCCTCAGTTCCACTATCTCCCTTCATCTCTCATCCCCCTCTCCTCTCTGACCTTTCGCTCTCTCTGAGTAATTACGGTATACGGCCTATCTGCACCTGGTCACTAATAACATGCGCTCCTCTCCCTCGCTCTCCTGCTCTCCTCTCCTCTGTCATCTCCTCCTGGCCTCACCCATCTTTCTTCTCATTTATTACCCCTCAGCTATTTTGACCAAACGGGAGGGAAAATGAAAGCGAGTGAGAAAAGGGAAAGGAACAGAGCTCAAAGACAAACGGAGCGTGTATAATGCACGAGAGGGAATGACAGAGAGTGAGATGGAGACAGGGGGGACAAAGGCAGAGGGAATAAAAGCTCTCTCCTCCTGACAAAGGCGACAAACTGAGAAAAAGTGAGAGGTATAGAGAGAGAGAGAGAGAGAGAGAGGGAGAGAGAGAGAGAGAGAGGACGGAGGACGGAGGAGAGCCAAAGCGGTGACAGTGGTGGTCCTTAATTACGACACGGGGGCCGGCCTTTATCAGAAGGCCCTCACCTAGCAGCTCTTTGTCAGAGGGTATTAGACAGAGGACGCCACACAATCAGCCTTTTCATTAAGGCTCGCTCAGCAGCACGGACAACAAAGACCGGCTTTAACAGCTGCACAGGAGAACACCTCAGGTGGAGGGAGAGAGAGAGAGAGAGAGAGAGAGAGAGAGAGAGAGAGAGAGAGAGAGAGAGAGAGAGAGATGATGAGACATGAGGCAGACGGGGAGATAAGAGAGAGGGAGGCTGGACGTGTGCGTGCATGCATGCGTGCGTGTGTGTAAAATGTGAAGTTTAGCATTTTTTCTGCAATAATACAATATTATATTATATTAAATTAATGTATTCATTCACATGCTTTGTGAAATGTTGTTTGTTGATCTCTCATTGTGTGTTCTTGACCCCTCCAGGTGACCCCTACCCTCTCCAGCTCATCCCCACCACCATGGCTGCTGCCGCGGCCGCCTCACAGAACCTGGGACCCCTACAGCTGCAGGTAAGACTGGAGAAGAGACACGTCTCTGGAACAGCTCCTTCTGTTGGAGCCATGTACTGTAGTCGGCTCAATACCACGGCCTGCAGGCTTTCCCATAGAAAGACTGTTTCGACGCACTCGGAGAGATGGGAAAAAACAGAGAGAGAGAGAGAGTCCTTTGCACGAGAGGTAGTGGCATTTGTCCTGGTATCAACAAGCAGGGGATGAAGGACAACACATGAATGCCACGATCATGTGGTCTCTCCTCCTCCCTGCACCAGAGAGTCAGCCAGTCTGTCTCTGGGCTCAGTGCTGTGATTTGAGAAACCATTTAATGGTTTTATTTTTGTAATGGTGGCCACACAGTTTCAGTCGTCTTGGTTAACCCATTCTGACCTGAGATCAGATTCATACGAGGTTTCCGCCGGGGACACACTGGTCTGATGAACCCATTCTGACCTGAGATCAGATTCTAAAAAATGTCAGTCGTTCTTCGATAAAAAAAAAAATAGCAGACCTACAAGCTCGTATCGCGCCACTCGGTGGCGCGATATGAGCTTGTAGATCTGCTATTTTTAAATAGCTAAAGCATAACATGATGCTGACAACAAAATGGGTGCCCGGTCAGAATGGGTTCATAATAATCCATCCACTATAGCCTCTGACGTAGAGAACCGAGAAGGGTTCTAGACCAGCCAAGTGTGGCTGCCGCTCTGGAACCAAATGTTCCTTTTGCTGGTCTCCGGTTCTTTTGCTGTCGAAAACGAGAAGAACTGGTTCTAGTTGACATCCAGACAGTGTGTTACAGTGTGTTACAGGTTACAGCCATTGACGCGTGTGTGTGCGACAGCCAAGTAAGTGGTTACAATTTCAACTCGGCCATCTCTCACGCACGCACGCACGCAACAGATGTTTCGAAAGAGTGCTTCATGTTTTCTCTGGTTAAATCCTATAAATCTGGTGTTAAAAAAGGGAGAAGAGGGAAAGAGAGTGAGATAGAACAAAAAAAAACAGGAAAAAATTGAGGCAACATCTGTTCCTCCACTTTAGGGGGATGAATCTTGTCTTTGGAGCTTTTTCCTGTCTGCATATTTAGAATAAGTGGCCTATCGCTCGGTAATCCATGACCCCGAGCCACCTCGTGCACACATGAACACGCACACAGCTGGACCCCACACACACACACACACACACACACACACACACACACACACACACACACACACACACACACACACACTCATGAATATGGCCGGGCCCACGTGTGCCTGGGACCCCCTCTCACAGAGGTTAAGAGCCTGGCCGGGTGTCCTGCCGGCTGCCTGTTTGTAATACATTAACCTCCGATGCCGCCCCCACTCTGCTCCGTCAAGTCCCACCATGCATCACAACAAGATATGATGCAGGCGCATGCACTCACACACACACACACACACACACATGTACAGTACACTCACACACACACACACATGCGCCGCGCATGGATAAAGCTTACACAGTAAATAGAAGCACGCAGAAGCACAGGGTGTCACTTAATCCTCACGCTTTCTATTCATTCTGTTTTTTATTTTATTTTACTTCTGCTCATAATGACATGCCTAAAATAGGGGCACCAGGTTGACAGTGGAGAGAAGAGCTTCTTCAATTACAAGTGCAGAGAGAGAGAGAGAGAGAGTGTGTGTGTGTGTGTGTGTGTGTGTGTGACGTGTGTGTGTGTGTGTGTGTGTGTGTGTGTGTGTGTGTGTGTGTGTGTGTGTGTGTGTGTGTGTGTGTGAGAGGCAGATTGTATGTACTGTCTGTAATACAGTTGCACCTGTCAGACATGCACGCTGGCCCATATGCTGGAGTCAGGGGAGGATAAACCTTGCTGTGTAATTCTATCATGGAGAATGTGCCCCGCTGTCGTCACAATGATTTCATTACTCCCGTGTGTGTTTGTGTGTGTGTGTGTGTGTGCGTGTGTGTGTGTGTGTGTGTGTGTGTGTGCGTGTGTGTGTGTGTGCACATGCCTGTGTCCATGTAGGCTATGTGTGAGAGTGCACGTGCGTGTTTAGCCCCAGAATAATGCCGTCTCTCATGTCATCATCACCAATCTAGCCCCCCATATGTTCCACTGTGTCCTGACGCGGTCGAAATCTCCAAGGGAATGTCTTTGTCCCATTTGCTATTGGATTTAAGCGTGTGTGTGTGTGTGTGTGTGTGTGTGTGTGTGTGTGTGTGTGTGTGTGTGTGTGTGTGTGTGTGTGTGTGTGAAACAGAGGGATTGAGAAAATCTGCTAGTGTGATGTTTTTTAAGTTGTTGTGTCACACACACACACACACACACACACACACACACACACACACACACACACACTGAGATTAAGGCTTTGTTAGGAAGAACAGGATTTCCCCCTGCTAACCCCTGTACAGATGTCTCAATGTAGATGGATTTCCTTTGGGGCAGTCACGTTGGGATTGGATAAGAACACTAGACAGTAGACACATGAACACACTTACCGACACAGCAAGCTGCCATTGGTAACCGAGGGGCTGAGCGTACAAAGGGTACAAATGGAACCAAATGGACTGGGAACATTTGTTTCTATTCTGCACACTCTCAGAGTTAAATTAACATTGATTTTACATTATAAATTGGGGGGTCCCAGAGATAGAAATGCCATTAAATGGGGGGTCTGTAGACTAATGCATGTCAAACTGGGGGTCCTTGAAATTAAACGAGTTGAGAATCACTGCTAGAGCCGCAAAAAATCTTCTCTTATGGGGGACCCTGCGGGCATATCTCTTCAAATGGGGGTCCGCGGGCTAATCATTGTCAATTTGGTGGTCCTTGACATTCTAAAGTTTGGGAACCTCTGGTCCCCACAGCATATGTACATATGGGTGGGCCTCTCATCTCTGGCTGTATGAGCAGAGGAGACGAGAGGAGAACGTGATGGGAGAATAAAGGAGGGAAACGCAGGAGGATAGAGGGGGGGGGGGGGGGGGGGGGGGTCCACACCTAAACCACTTCATGACATCTATAGGTATAGAGGCACAATAGGACATGTACAGCGCACGTATAGTGTGTGTGAGAGAGAGAGAGAGTAAGAGAGAGAGAGAGAGAGAGTAAGAGAGAGAGAGAGTCACTCAGCAGAGAGAACCAGGCATCGTGGGAACCAAAGCAGGTGGTCAGGAGTTAACCACATGAACCCTAGCGTCTCTTTTCTGGGCATAATCACAGCAGGGGAACGTGTGGTGAAAACAGGCGAACGTTCATTGAAAATAGCAGATCTTACAGTGCATCTTGCAAACGTGTCGCAATGCGTTGCATAGCTTGTAGGTCTGCTATTTCCGCCATTAGACATTTTGTGTAGGGAGGAAAAGGAAGGGAATTATAGACCCCTGGGGGGACCCCACTCAGTGAAGTGTGTGTGTGTGTGTGTGTGTGTTACAGTATATATGGTATATATGTGTGTGTTATATAGTTTAACCCATTTAGGCCTGACGTCGAAATAATTTAAAAAAAGTCTTCTGAAAGAATATATGTTCAAAGATTTGTGCCGCATTTTCACGATTTTTCAAAAATAGCAGACCTACAAGCTCGTAGCGCGCCACTCGGTGGCGCGCTATGAGCTTGTAGATCTGCTATTTTTCAATAGTTAAAACACCAAAAGGGGTTCCCGTACAGAATGGGTTAAGTGGTTATGGGCTTCTTAAAAATGAATTAATCTCCGGATGAATTAATCTTCCCCGCGTTTGTGCCGTCAAAAACAATAATCTATAGAGGTCAGTTTGCAGAGGGAGTTAGCCCTTTGCCACGCTGCGCTCAGTGAATTCACCGGGGAGGCTCAGGAGAGTGCTGTGTGTACGTGGCCACTTGTTCCCCCGGTCCTAATCTGAGGGATGAACATAACATTGTGCATTAGAGAGCGTTAATCTAGCTCACAATTGACCTTTTGATGTGTCTGTGTGATCTCAACACGGATATCATATGTCTTGTCATACAAATGGATTGAGAGTCAGGCTATAGCGGATGAGAGATGGGGGGGGGGGGGTCGATGCACTTATGCTAGCAAAAGAGAGAGATTAGTGATAGGATGACAGAGGTACTGTACTGTACGAGAGAGGTATTTGAAAGGATGATCGTTTAAAGGGATAGAGAGCGAGAGACAGAGAGATATAGTGAAACAGAGACGGGAGGGGAGGGGATAAAGAGATATGTAGCAGAAGATATGAAGTGTGTGTGTGTTGTGCGCACGACGTGCGCGTTTTGTCCGTGCGTCTATTTATACGTGCACATACAATCGCACACACAGCATAAAGAGGGTCAATGGAGCGGGTCAGGCGTCATATGGAGAGGCAGATGTTGGAACATATTGTCCTGGATTACGGCACACTGTACACCGGAGAGAAGGACTGGGGGGGGGGGAGGGAGAGAGAGGGACAGAGACATGCAGAGAAGACAAAGCCACCGATATGGGGGACGTTTTTGTCTCTTTAGGAAAGGACAGACAATGTCCCGTCTGCTCGACCTGGGAGACAGAAAAGCAAAATTCCAATACCCAAAACCTCGGCTACTCGCTCACTCGCACTCAGTCACTCCAGCAAGGTGGTGTTATGGTGGAATTGGTGACCTGCTGAAATATGTGACAACCGTGTAGACAATCACATAATGTAAATGTGTCATAATGTAAATCGTTGCAGTTTGTTCATTAGCAGAGTTCAACCTAACTGTATTTAGGCCATGTATTTAAAGACTTCCATGTAATAGGTGTGTGAACAAGATGGTCACATATTTGGCAGGTCACCAATTTCACCGTAATTTGCCATGCTGGAGTGAGCGAGTGTGAGTGAGCGAGTGGCCGAGATATTGGGTATTGGAATTTGGCTAAAGAGTGCGATAGAGGCAGAGCGGAAGCATTGGCCAGTCACTATAGGGTCAATATGGGGAAATGCTGTTTTTGCGATAGCAGCACTAGATCCATGTCGGATCGATAAGTGACAGAGATACCATAAGATGCTATAATTATAACCGCACAGAAAGATCCTGAGGATTATTGGAACTCTGGGAGTGTAAATATAATATAGACCCATATGGGGTTTTATCACAACGTCCATAGGCGTCAGGGTCTGGTAGAATGCGCTGCAATTAGGCAGATATCATGGGAATAGGTTGGGGGTTGTGGGACTTATTCGTTTTTTCCGTTTGTTTGGTTTAAACTATAGTAACGGCTCTGAGAGGTGTGAGATAACACAGATACGATTTGTCTCAACGACATTGGGAAAAGAAAGTACATCTTAGGCTATTTTAAAATGTCAATGTAATGACAAATGATTGTTGTTTAAACAATTGAACCCTATTGGTTGACCAGAGTCCACCAGGGTTCTATACTATTCTCCATAGGCAAAAAGATAACTAGAAAATAGACTGCATGTATCTACAAATATCTACAACCTTATAACACGTCGCTTGGCGATGCGTTACGAGCACGTAGAGCGTTTTCTCCAAAAGACCCCCTCAGAACGGGGCTCCAAGTGGTTAACCCACTTGTTATAATTTAGCTATTGAAAAATCGCAGATCTACAAGCCACATGGTGGCGCGCTACGAGCTTGTAGATCTGCGATTTTTGAAAAATCGTGAAAATATTTATTTTCAGAAAAAACTGGAGGATTTAGAGAAAGAAAACCTGCGGCACATTGTATCATGGCACCCTGTGACACCATGTCACATATCACATGCATCTATTCAGCCATGGCTGTATGCCGCACACATAGACGAGCATTATTCCAACAAAGTGCTGTTCTGTCTCCGCGGTATCATGTCTGGGTGTAAAGGCACCGTGAAGCCCTTTGAGAGCATTTTGGCCCCCCTGTGTGTTCATTAACAGTTGTTCTTCAGTCATCCGACTTCCAAGTGGAAAATAGCTTTGAGTACACGAGGCATTTCTGAAAGCAAATAATCAGAATGCTTGGGATATTTTCTTAAAAGAACATTAGCCGTGTCTCTGTGTGTGTGTCCCGTGGTCTCTCTCCTCTCCATTGAGCCTCATTTGTCCCCGAAATGAAGCCGCGCGGTGGAAACAAAGGAGGCATTGTGGCCGTTTGCTTTTAAACTCTGTCTCTTTTCATTTAGCTCTGCTCTCCTTTTGTCTCGTTGGAATCAGAACGAGGGTCAGCTTCGCTTAATTTCTGCTCCTGCTTCTCGTCACAAAGGAGTCAGGGTAAGAAAGTGAGGTTCTGAACGGAGTGACGGACAGGGAAGCAGGGGGGGGGGGGAGGGTGACTGTGATGAAAGGCTCCGATTCAACAATCTGTCTCTATGCCGTGTCAGAGTTCGTATGTTCTCTCTTCTCCGCGTTAAACCACCTGCATTTCTGTTCGGCTCTCTTTCTAGTTTCTACATCTGGATTTTCTCTACATCTCTCCATTTATCGACATCTTCATCGGTTCAAACCAAAGCGGCCTCCGTGAACCCCGACAAAAGAATGCCGCGAAAAACGATGCGGATCAAAAGATACTGGATAGACGGAATGACTGACAGAAACAGAGATAGAGGACATGACATAGAGGCAAGGCAGCAAGACAGGCTGAAAGTTAGACAGACAGACAGACAGACAGACAGACAGACAGACAGACAGACAGACAGACAGACAGACAGACAGACAGACAGAGGAATCCATTAGCAGCGGCACAATGGCCCTTGGTGTCCGTGTACACAATAGAGCTCTGCAACACGGCTCTCTCACACAACAAAGAACAGCAGAGCTGCTAATCTTACTAAAGCTGCAGATTATTGACCGCGGAAGATCACTCTCTCTCTCTCTCACACACACACGCACACGTGCACGACCGATGTCAAGAGAAACACTGCGTGCTCATAAGAGCATGAAAGGAGCGTGTGTGCACGCGCAGGCGCACGCATGCGATAGTTTGTGGGGTGGAAGCAAGTGTACGCACAGCATTTCAATAATACTCAACAGCAACAGCAACACTTGGTGTATAGCTACAGTAACTTGTGTGTAACTTGTGTATGCACACAAGTGAATATGTCAGGGTACACACACACACACACACACACACACACACACACACACACACACACACACAAACTCCCCTGCAGAGATGCACTAGTGGTGGAGTAAGTGTGACATTAGGAGATTAGAGGGAGAAGTATAGAGAAGAAATCTGGTCTTAAGCATTCAGACGGAAGTCAGGGAGGGTCTCACACACACACACACACACACACACACACACACACACACACACACACACACACACACACACACACACAGCACAGCAGTATGTCTGCATGCCTGGCTAGTGAGTGACATTTCAAATTCCTTGTTTCCATCCTGCGACCGCAATCGCATTTTCCCCTTTTCACTCATTGTGTGTGTGTGTGTGTGTGTGTGTGTGTGTGTGTGTGTGCGTGCGTGCGCTCTCCTCCACCCTGGGGGGCTCTGCGCTGTCACTTCCTGTTTGCTGACACGCATGTGGATGGTGGCAATGCTCTGGGCGAGCTGTAGCGCTGCTGCTCTGTAAGCATGCGAGTGATGGTGGACAAAGTAAATACACAAAGTTATCATCATTATTTTACAGAAATTGCCACTCTTTTCACTATATTTGAAAATAAGGCTTAAGTGTGATTAGTTCATAATATATTTGTGTATACGTTCCTTTCTAGTCAGAGAAAGTCAAAAGTACAACATTTCTATTTAAAATGTGGCAGAGTGAAAGTCATCAGCTTTTTATATATATATAAATCTTTTTCTTTCAGCTTTTGCCTTTATTTTATATTCTTTATAGAGGGACAGACAGTAGGCTGAAATAGGGGAGAGAGCTGGGGGAGTTACATACAGTGAAGACTCCACGGCCCAGGCCAAAGATTATATGAATCTAATACTCTGAAAAATGTAGTGAGTATACCATTCACGTAAATGTACTCAGTCACTGTCCACTGCTACTCACCAACCCATTGAGCTGGCTGTGAGGGACGGTAGTTGGCCTCGTAATGGAACTCAACTCAGTCCACAAAATTAAAGAGCCCTTGAACCACTGGTTCAAATATGGCAGGACACACACACACACACACACACACACAGACATGCGCGCGCGTACACTCGCTTGGAGGGGCTTGGCTTGCAGGGAGGTGGCGGGGGGGAGAGAGAGGAGGCAAGGGGGACCAGGGGTTCATGCTTGGATGCACCCCCCCCCCCTCTCTCTCTCTTACCAGGAGCCATGATGCAGCTAATTGCCAACAAGTGACTGAACCATGGTCTGGTCTGTTATACTGTACGCCACTGGTTCTCAACGTGGGAACCCCCAGTGGTCCCTGAGGGGGTTCTAGGGGGTCCCCAGTGGCCCCTGAGGGGGTTCTAGGGGGTCCCCAGTGGCCCCTGAGGGGGTTCTAGGGGGTCCTCGGCTAGAGACACAGAACAGTATAAACACATTAACCTCATTTCCATTGTTTGGCAATTCGAAACCAGTGAGCTTGTAGATCTTAACACACATTGTGGAGGCTGTATAGCACCTCATAATGTAATAATAACCTAAATGTAATACAGGCTCATAATGTAATAGTAAGTGCATGTAATAATGGAATTCAGTTGTGACGTAAAAATTATATATATGCTATTTTCGAGACATTTTAAAGAAACCGGAATGATTTTGAATGATTTTAAGTTTTTAACACAAATTTTCTATTGTTGGGGTCCCATGGCACACAATATTTCGCGGCCAAATACATATCAGTTTGGGGGTCGCCTCCCTGACACTGCTGTATGCATCCTTACATCCCAGCACGCCATCACCGCCGTGTTAAATGGTAACACACACACACGCACCCCCCCCCCCCCCCCCCCCACACACACACACACGCACATACACACGTGCACACACACGCACACACTGAAATCCTTCCTAAGTGGACTTCTTGGCACTGACATTGTTTTGCTAATTTGAACCCAACATGCCAAACGACTGAATGCGTATTGTGTGAGTTGCTGAGAATGCTTTGTGTGAATGTGCCACTGAAACAGGACAGTTTTCCAAGCTGAATATTGCTGTTGTGTTGATTCAGTGAAGGCCTACGGTACAGTTATGTCTGTGGGATTCATGGTTGTTCTCAGACTGGCCACTAGTCATTGTTGTGTTTACATCTATCTGAGCGACTGTGTGCGTGTGTGCGTGCGTGCGTGCATGTTGTGTTCCACCAAACGTGGGGTATGTCTTGTTATATTTCCGTTATATATAAAAGAAGTAGATGTCTTTATTAGAGACAACAGAGAGAAATGGGAGAGTGACTAATGCGACAGACAAGAGACGTGGAGAGAGAGAGAGAGAGAGAGAGAGGGGGAATGATGGCAGGAGAGAATAAAACGAGCGCTCCCGAGCGCCATTTGCATAAACCAGCCTTTGTCTGACGCTGGTGGCCACCAGCCAACAGGCAACAGAAGGACTCAAGTTAAACTCAGTGAAAAACAGTGGTCCTTTTCCAGAAAAAGGAGAGGGGTGGGGGTTGGGATTATAATGATAATAATTACAACTCAAAACAACATGCCAGTTAGTTCTCACACACAGCCCCCTGTGCCTTCCTATATATAGATATATACATATAGATATATAGATATATATCTATATCTCTCTCTATATCTCTATATCTCTATATATATATATATATATATATATATATATATATATATATATATATATATATATATATATATAGTGTATAAAAGGAAGCAAAGCATTTTGGAGATTTGAATTAGCGCACATAAAAGTAATTTTAGCCTGGGTGTGCTTTGGAAAATATGAATATTTGTGAGGACATAGAGAGAGAGAGAGAGAGAGAGAGAGAGAACTATTTATGAATATTGTATTGTCTGTACAATAGCAGTGCTAATATTGTCCAGAGACAGTTTTGTGTGAGACGATGCTATTGTATAAATATCCCTGAACACCAGCTCTCACCATAGCAGCCCACACCGGATGCTTTTTTTTTTTTTAATTAATTGGAAATTAATTAACTACATAAATAAGAAGTGGGAAGAGGGAAGATTTTTGTATTATTGTCTCACATTAGTTTTAGACATGCATTATAGCTGCAGCATTGCGTGTGTGTGTGTGTGTGTGTGTGTGTGTGCGTGCGGCCGTGTGTGCGTTTGAGTCTATCTTTGCTTGTGTACAGTATGGTTGCGTGAGTGAGCACACATACTGGCAGTGCACAGTGTGCAAGAAGAGAGTCACAGGGGCACAGTGCACGATTTTGTCCCATCTGCCACATAGATCCACAACACTCTCTCTCTCTCTCTCTCTCTCTCTCTCTCTCTCTCTCTCTCTCTCTCTCTCTCTCTCTCTCTGACACACCACTCCCTGCATTGTTTCTCTCCCCATCATCACTTTTTCACCTTGAGAGAACTGACCTCTCTCTCTCTCTCTCACGCTCTGTGTCTCTCTATAGCTCTCTATCTCTCTCTCTCTCTCTCGCTCTGTGTCTCTCTATAGCTCTCTATCTCTCTGGTGCGACCTCGATAGCCAGAGTGTTTTCCTGTTTCTCCCACGATGCACCTGGAGGGCACACACACACACACACACACACACACACACACACACACACACACACACACACACACACACGGCCCTTCAGGAAGGCTGTTAGCGCTTCTCCCCCGGGGTGGGTGGGGGGGGGGTGACAGAGTAGATGTCCCATCGACTCTGTGTCCCTCTCTCGCTCTCTCTCTCTCTCTCTCTCTCTCTCTCTCTCTCTCTCTCTCTCTCTCTCTCTCTTTCTGTCACACAAACACACTGGCAGGTTACTAATGGCCTCTACTTCTTCTTCAGAGCTTTTTAGCCAGCATCTACTTTTTTGTTTGTACACTCCCAAGTATTCATTAATTCATGACATTCCTTTCTTCTCGTTTTTTTCTCCTCCCTACTGTCCCCCCCCACTGTCCCCCCTCCTCTCTCTCTCTCTCTCTCTCTCTCTCTCTCTTTCCTCGCAGCAGTTGTATGCAGCCCAGCTGGCAGCCATGCAGGTGTCCCCCGGGGCTAAGCAGCACGGAGGCAGCCTGGCCCCCCAGGCCAGCATGGGCACACACTCTCCCCCCAACCACACACACGCACACAGCGACAAGGGCCGAAGCCCGCCACCGCACAAGAACAAGGTAAGGGAGGGGGACGGGGGTGTGTGTGTGACTGTGTGTGTGATGTGTGAGGTCAAGCGAGAGAAAGATGGTGATATGCGTCAGGGGGTTGTGGTGTGTTGCATGTGCTAAGTGTTCCCTCGCTTGTTTCCGAGAGTCGTCTTGCATCCGGTGGTTGTTTTTGTTTTCTCATCAAAGTGAGCAGGAGATCAGTGGCCGCTCCCCGTACTAATAACTTGCCTTGAAGTGCACGTCTTCTTGCGAGAGGAAACTCTAACATTGGCCATGTTGGTCAGAGCAGTGAGTGGAGCCATCCGTCCAGCCGGTGAAAGGTTCGTGTGGAGGTTATTGGTGTCTGCCGTTTTCTCGGCTGGATGCCAGGCCTGGTGTCCACTGGAGTGGAATATACCATGAATATCTGGTTGACCGTTGGGCTGTGTGTGCGCGCGCGTGTGTGTGTGTGTGTGTGTGTGTTTGTGTGGGGTGCGTGCGTGCGTGTGTGTGCGAGGTATATGCATGCACACGCACTGGTCGGCACACAGAAGACCCCCGATCCTGTCCTGTCCATCCATTCCTCTCCTCTCTCGCTTCTCCACGTCATTGGTCACCCTCTGCTGCAGTGGTTATCATAGTGGGGTCCAGTGGTTATCATAGTGGGGTCCAGTGGTTATCATAGTGGGGTCCAGTGGTTATCATAGTGGGGTCCAGTGGTTATCATAGTGGGGTCCAGTGGTTATCATAGTGGGGTCCAGTGTTTATCATAGTGGGGTCCAGTGGTTATCATAGTGGGGTCCAGTCACTCCAGTGGTTATCATAGTGGGGTCCAGTGGTTATCATAGTGGGGTCCAGTCACTCCAGTGGTTATCATAGTGGGGTCCAGTGGTTATCATAGTGGGGTCCAGTGGTTATCATAGTGGGGTCCAGTGGTTATCATAGTGGGGTCCAGGGACCCTCTGGGTTCCTTGACGGGGGTTCCAAACGGACCCAAAGCATTTTTTAAGGTAGACCACACCAATGCAACTCATTGCAACTCAATGAGTTGCATTGGTGTGGTTTACCTTAAAAAGTTTTGTCCCAACCTGACTGGTTTGGTGTGGTTTGGGCTTTACAGGTCTGTAACTCTTGGGAGTGTATAAGAGAGTTATGGGGAAAGGTTTGAGAACCACTGCTCTACACTTTGTCCCCTTTCCTCATTCCACCCCACCCTCACAGTGCAGTCTCTCTCTCTCTCTCACACAGTGCAGTCTCTCTCTCTCTCTCACACAGTGCAGTCTCTCTCTCTCTCTCTCACACAGTGCAGTCTCTCTCTCTCTCTCACAGTGCAGTCTCTCTCTCTCTCACACAGTGCAGTCTCTCTCTCCCTCACACAGTGCAGTCTCTCTCTCTCTCACACAGTGCAGTCTCTCTCTCTCTCTCTCACACAGTGCAGTCTCTCTCTCTCTCTCTCACACA
>NC_139714.1:30440764-30545764 GCF_964188405.1 Protomyctophum parallelum
ACTTTCACATGTCAATTCACACAGGTGAAATACCACACACACACACAGCATGCTTTCTAGTTGCAAAGCTGGAGAGGGTTTGCGGAGACGATGTCGTCGTCAGCCAGTTGAGATACAAAAGGGATTGTATTAATTTAACATCGCAAGTCTTTCAGAGGCTTTAGTGGTCTCTCTCTCTCTCTCTCTCTCTCTCTCTCTCTCTCTCTCTCTCTCTCTCTCTCTCATTCTCCCCCACCCTCTCAAAGTCACACACACCCGCAGTGTCAAGAGATTTAGAGCTTGTTGAACAATACCGCACGCACGCGAGCGCGCGCACACACACACACACACACGCACACACACACGCACACACACACACACACACACACACACACACACACACACACACACACACACACACACACACACACACACAACACACACACCACACACACACACACACACGCACGACACACACACACACACAAACTCAGACAGACTAAACTGGGTCCAAGCCTCTCAGCTCTACTGTCTAAACTAATTCCTCCATACTGGAATTATACACGTTGGCCAACTTCCCACCATAGGATTTGGCTTGGCGTGCAGATATAGAGGACCCCCCCCCCCCCCCCCCCCCATCCAGCCGTACAAGAGGAGCAGGCATTATCTATTTGTGATAAATATTCAAACCCCTCTCACAGCCAAAGCCCACCATAATATGGGTCATGATTGTACATTGTGAGCGCAGAGAAGATCCTCGCTCCGCTCCCCAACACCCTTCTCTCTTCCTCCTCTTCTCGGGGGGCCATTGTCTCTGTGAAGGCATCTTTGGGGGGGTCCCCGTCTGTCGAGAAAGACCCCCTAATGAAGGACAATCCGGTTAGGCCTCGTCTGTCGCGCGCATACGCGCGCACAGCACACACACACACACACACACTGTGACACACACACTGTGACACACACACGCACGCATATGTAGGGGCTTAATTGGAAGGGCTTAATTGAGTTGTGAGGGGCTCACAAGGCTTAGTATGATTCAAGATGAGCAAATCAGGAAAGTCTGCCTTAATGAGTGGATATACCACACACACACACACACGCACGCACATGCACGCACGCACGCACGCACGCACACAACACACACACACACACACTTACTTCCTGCTTTCTTTTGATCCCAGTGTATGTCAGATTCCACTCCGGCTAAACAGCAATTAGACTAATGATTAGACCTACTGTTCTATGTGACGTCGTTCTATTCTATGGGAAGGACGGATGTTTGGATCGTTTATTTAACACTCTCAGAGTTACAAACGTGTGTGTGTGAGTGTGTGTGTGTGTGTGAGTGTGTGTGTGTGTGTGTGTGTGTGTGTGTGTGTGTGTGTGTGTGTGTGTGTGTGTGTGTGTGTGTGTGTGTGTGTGTGGTGTGTGTGTGTGTGTGTGTGTGTGTGTGTGTGTGTGTGTGTGTGTGTGTGTGTGTGTGCGTGCGTGCGTGTGCGTGTGTGCACATGTGAACTTTTATGAATGAACCCCCTCAGGAGCAATTAGCATGTTATTGTGCAAGCACTCATATGCAGAGCAATCATAAGGCTGTTATTAGTACTGCTGGGATTGGTTAAAAAGTATATTATGACAGTATTTCTTAATAATACATTATTATTATTATTACCCTTATTAATAATAATAATAATTATTATTATTATAGTTTGTATAATTACATTTGCAGCAGATACACAAAATGCGTCCTGTGCATTTACCCATAAATATTCAGAGCAGAGGATGCTATTAATACACCAGCAGATGAGCAGTTAGAGGTTATGTGTCTTCTTGCTCAGGGACACTTTGACACACAGACCGGGGCTGACCGGGCTGGCCAACCAGGGACCCATTCTTCCCATTCAGCTACATTAGCACAAACATTTGGAACAACAGACACAGGTTTAGTCTGAGAAGTTGAGTCTGAAGAGGTGGGGTTTGAGAGCGGTTTTAACACTAATTATTCCTTGGACGTGTATACATGTCTTTAGAATCAAAACCACAGGGTGCCTTGGACGTGTATAGGCGTCTTTAGGTCTTTTTTTATTGATATATATATATTTCTTTGCCTCTCCTTCTGCAATGTACTCCTTGCTGTTTCGCGCATATTGCACACTGCCGTTCACTCCCTTGTTTACGGCTCCAAAAGAATGTCTCGTAAAACTCCTAATCTAGGGAACTCTCCATGGTTTAGACTAGAAGGACAATGTTCTGTCTTCATTTCTGACTTCTGACTTCAGCATGCCTCTCGTTTGGAATGTTAACGCTTCTAGAGAGACTTTAGCGTGACCAGCGCGAGGTATATAAGAACGGAAGGGCTTTTCAGAGTAAAATCGGCCATGTCTGCTGGCACTCTCTATACTTTGAAGAATTCCCTGGCAAAAGAAAAGTGTTAAAAGAAGAGTCGCTGGGAGCTGCTGTGATGTGGGCTGATGGAAGTGAGTTCCACATACAGAGAGAAGGGGCAGCGACTGTCACCTGCAGGTTCAGCACTCGGGCATTTCTAATATAGGTTGGCATCCTCAGAGCTGAGGGAGCGGAAAGATGGTCAGAGAGGTTGAGGAGGGCCTTGTAGGTGTTGAGTAGTATTTTGAAATGTATATTATATGACTGTAATTATTATGGTCTTATCAGTCATGCCTATTTTGCACAATAACATGGATCGAGGACATGTTAAATAAATCTCTTTTATGAGAATGACATTGTGGGTAAACATATACATTTAACCCATTCTGAACGGGCACCCATTTTGGTGTTGGCATCATGTCGTGCTTTACCTATTGAAAAATATCAGATCTACAAGCTCATATCGCGCCACCGAGTGGCGCGATACGAGCTTGTAGGTCTGCTATTTTTGAAAAATCGAAGAACGACTGACATTTTTTTTAATCTGATCTCAGGTCAGCATGGGTTAATCAGACCAGTGTGTGTCCAGTGGAAACCTCCGTATGAATCTGATCTCAGGTCAGAATGGGTTAAAGAAAGACAGATCTACAAGCTCACGAGGCATTTTGATTGGCTGTGGCGGTGGGTCCAATGCCCCATGTTGTGTCGGCCTGTTAATTGCCAGTGTTTTAATTACACAAAGTGCTCCGTGTGCATCTGGCCCCTCTGTGAACTAATTCCTTCTTCTTGTCATGTGACCACCCCAAACCGCTCCCGTGATTTGATTTGGTCATCAGTGGGGGGGGGGGGATGTTTCCGTGACGATTAACGTGATAAGAGCGGACGCCGGCGGTGTCGTGCAGCGGTCCACATGGTGATTCGCTTATAGGAGACGTGACAGCAAATGGCCCAGCCGCGCCCGGCCCGCACACATGCATCAATGTACACACAAATCTTTTCCTAAGTGTAATCCTAACTCGAAAAGTACTTTTTAACCATAAAAACTGCTCTTGTGAGGACAAGGAACAACTAAACCATAGCTCACAAGCATGGTTATACAGGCCCACACACACACACACACACACACACACACACACACACACACACACACACACACACACACACACACACACACACACACACACACACACACACACACACACACACATCCATTGCTGCTGTTGTCTGTCGTTAGCTGACGATGTTGCTGGGCATTACAGTCTTCTGATTATGCGGTTCCTTTTGATGGATTATGGAACATGGTACAGGAAATATACAGAAAGCCTATTGTCGATGACAAGAAAGAACATAGGTGTACAAGTCAACCTTTCGCAAGAGCTATTGACTGAGCAGAGTGTGTGCGTGTTGTGTGTGTGTGTGTGTGTGTGTGTGTGTGGTGTGTGTGTGCCTGGCGTGTGTGTGTGTGTGGTGTGTGTGTGTGTGCGTGTGTGTGTGTGTGCATTGGGCGTGCGTGTGTGCGTGTGTACAGTAAGTGTAGCATTCTCGACATCCATGACCATGAAGTAAAGTGGCTCCTATAAAGGAAATATTTCCAAGACGTCCCTCGACCTCCTCTTGAAGTGTGTCTGCTTGTAGCCACGTCGACTGACCTCGTTGTTGTTTGAAGCATGCCGCGGATCAGGCTTGTCGCTCGCGTGCATGTATGTATCTTTGGGAATGTGCATGACCTTCACTGTGGAGTGTGTGCACATGCATGCATGTGTGTGAAACGCCACGTCCTTGGGGGGGTGGTGGGCATGCTTTGTAGCACCGGTTGTGGATGTCATCCCCCCCCCCCCCTCCCCTCTGTTTTTCATTGCTTGCCGCCGAGCGGTTTGGAGTCATTGCGTGGTGGCATGTGTCGCACGTGGTTGCCGCGGATCGCTGTGCATGAGGGCAGCGGTCCGTTTGATTTTTTTTGGTTTGGTTCTCGGGGTCCGAGTGGGGAAGGGGGGGGGGTGGGTGGTGTCCAAATTCCCCGGTTGGTCACGGCAGGGGGACCTGTGCTGTTTTGGTTTTTGCAGGACAGTGAGGGTGCTCAGCCACTGAACCTGTCGGCCAAGACTAGGGCTCCCGAGAGCAAGTCACCCAACTCCCCTCCGACTTCCCACAGGTCCCTGTCAGCTCGGCCGCCGTGACCAAGCTGGGCCACTCCATGAAGTACAGCTCTGCCCCCTCCAGCATCGGAGGACCTCCCTCCAGAATGAACTCAATAGGTACGTGGAACGACGAAGACACACACGCACGCACGCACGCACACACACACACACACATACACACACACAGACTTTTCACTTTCACTTTTAAAAGTTCAAAAAGGCCAATCAAGCTTGTAGATCGGCTTTTGTCAGTACTTTGAGCAACAACATTTAACGAAATAGGGCATATAATAAAAAAAAACATACAAGGTTTCTGGCCGACAGCAATGCTATGCACGTACATGCGCGTACATCTACACACACACACGCGCGCGCACACGTGAGCGCACACACGCACATGTACACTTGCTCACACACACACACACACACACACGCACACACACACACACACACACAAACGCACACACACGCAAAATAATACTTCAACTCTCTCAAAAGCAACAGGATACACATTGTCCTGCACAGTTATTCACACAGAAGATGACACTAATGCACGTGTAAAAGCTAAAGACGTGCACAGCACATGTGGCATCATGAGTATTGTTGTTTGGGACGGCAACACTTATACTGCTCTGTTGGTGGTAATTACAAGAAGATGGCTTTTATTCATAGGCGCCATTGTCAACATGGTGGCAGCAATCATAGACAGACATGACAGGAATGAGTCACAATTTGAGAGAGAGAGAGATTAGCGCATTTCTTTTGCCTCCTGAGCAGGGAGTGGGGGTATAATAAAAGAAGGAGTGTGTGTGTGTGTGTGTGTGTGTGTGACAGACAGGAGGTATCAGCGATGAGATTAGACAAGCCTCTTATATCTACCAGGAGACCCACGAACAACCGGCATTAACCCATTCTGACCTGAGATCAGATTCCAAAAAATGTCTGTTTGAAAATGACAGTTTTCTGAAAAAGCTATGTTTCTGTGTCAGTCGTTCTTCGATTTTTCAAAAATAGCAGACCTACAAGCTCTTAGCGCGCCACTCGGTGGCGCGCTATGAGCTTGTAGATCTGCTATTTTTCAATAGCTAAAGCACGACATGATGCTAACACCAAAATGGGTTCCTGTTCAGAATGGGTTAATGACACAATGACAACACACACACACACACTCACGTTTATACAGTACACACTCTCGTGAAAGACACGTACACACACACACGCACTCACGCACGCACACACAAACACACACACACACACACACACACAATCCCACCCCCTCCTCCTCCCATACAGTAGGCAGTTAGTCATTTTTCAGACTCCTTGGCTAATCTCAGTGTCTTTCATTATAAATCGGAGGATTTAATATCAGATTAGCAACGTTGCGGCCCCAGATGTTTTTTGTTTCGAAAAAGTGGATTAGGAGGACGCATAAAGTTTGTGTGCGATCCTATTCTGTAGAAACATGTGTTGTGCATTTTGTGTGTGTATGTTTGGCGGGCGCCTTCGATTCCCATTTGTGTTGCAAGTTTCAAGGTTCCCATCGTGTGGCTGGCGTTACTCAGTCACTAGAATAGGAGTCCTAGTAGGACTCAAGGGTGTGTGTGTGTGGGTGCGTGCACATGCGTGCATGTTGTTGCAGGGTATTAACCCATTCTGAACGGGAACCCATTTTGGTGTCAGCATCATGTCGTGCTTTAGCTATTTAAAAATAGCAGATCTACAAGCTCATATCGCGCCACCGAGTGGCGCGATACGAGCTTGTAGGTCTGCTATTTTTTGAAAATTCGAAGAACGACTGACATAGGAACACATAGCTTTATCAGAAAACTGTCAGGATGTAGAAGACGTTTATAGAATCTGATCTCAGGTCAGGATGGGTTAAAGTTCTCTGCCACACACAAACGCACACACTCGATGTATCATCCCCCCCCCCCCTCATAAATCTATTTCTCTTCCTCCTATTATAGAGGGTATGTGCGTGACATCATCATCATACCCGGACTTTATGCGTGAGTGTGATAAATCTACTTTCTGCATGGCCTCGACATCCATTACATCCAAACAGAAACGTCCTACTCCTATTTGATTGCATTAAATGACGGTAAACAACGTTAAACTCACTTTGCCACTGAATTTGGGTTGAAACTGAATGTCCTTCACGGGACTACAAAAGTGGGATAACAGGCGGTAGTTGAGAAAACTGTCCTGTGGTAACTTTTCTGTAGAGGGTATGCGCATACATACCCTCTATACGCGCCACTCCATCCATCTACAGTAAGCCATCTACCAATCCCCCCACCCATCCATCCATCCATCCATCCATGCATCCATCATAAACTTGCGCTAAGAGGCTGTCAGTGCCTCTGACGTCTCAACAGTGTCAGACAGACTGCCTGGTATCCTTCCTGCCGGACACCTTGTTGTCCAGACGTCTATAGTGTGCTTGACTGTATGGTTTTGTCTCCTCAGAGAGTTGGCTGTCCTCTCCGAGGCTTTAGACAGCAGCATTCGGTACACATGTACTGCTGTGTCTGCATCAACGAAGGGTAGAACGCCAAACATATATACGCACGCACACCGTCTGTCACTGACACAAAAATACCTCGTACTCTCTCGATTGCTCTCTCTCTTTTGAGCTCCCTGAGTCAAATTGACTGCATGCAGCGTGTGGGTCTCTCTCCTCTCATATACCCCCGTTCCACCAAAGGCCCCCTCGCTCTCTCGCACAGCACAGATTTAGTGGGTTATGACTTCTGAAAGAGTTCAGGGCGCTGTCGTTACCAATCTGAAGCTGGTAATCTGGCCTGCCCGTGGCATTAGCGGCACGGATTAGCGCAGATAAAGAACCCCATAAGCCAGGAGCGGCTCTTTGTTAAGAGCTATCCCCAATTTATAAAGGGAGCCGGACACACACACATACAGAGACACACACACACACACACACACACACACACACACACACACACACACACACACACACACACACACACACACACACACACAATTCAAAAGCATGTACATTACACAGTCAACTCCACATGTTCATTTATCCATTTGCAACTCTGAGAGTGTGCTGAGGATTTTACTGTGTACGTACTGTATGCCTACACACACACACACACACACACACACACACACACACACACACACACACACACACACACACACACACACACACACACACACACACACACACACACACACACACACACACACACACACACACACAGAGAGAGAGAGAGAGATCAGCGTGGAGAAAATGCCAGTGATGCTCCATCGACCGCGAAGATGTAAATAATACAGATAATAGGCAGCGAGGAGATACAGGGGGATGTGAGCCGGGGGTCCGCGCTGCACCATGGGGGCACATGTTTGCGGTCGGGGGCAAATTAGCGGGACGTTTTAGCTATAATAAGAGTCATCTGTCTGCCTCTCTTCAAAGAACGGCATGAGCTTTCAACTGAAAAAGAAGAGAGGCGGAGAGAGGCTTTAGATGTGTGCGGCGCGCGTGTGTTTGAGGGGGTGTAAAATCACTTCAGATTGTATGGCTCAAAAGTGGATCTTTTAAAAGAATCGAATCAGAGATTTTAAGGATTGGAAGTTTTATTTCCGGCGAGCGGCTTTTTAATTGTGGCTACCGACTGTGTGCGTGCGTGCGTGTGTGCGTGCGTGCGTGCGTGCGTGCGTGCGTGCGTGCGTGCGTGCGTGCGTGCGTGCGTGTGTGTGTGTGCGTGTGACAGACAGAGCGAGAGAAAGACATAGGAGACAGAAATATCAGAGAGGGACAGATACACAGAGAGGCACGTAGGTCACACACATACACAGAGAGAGACAAATGCAGCGTATGCCAACGCCTTTACCTCACAGTACAGGAGATGTAATCAGTCGTGCGCGCACACGCACACACACACACACACACAATGTAAATCCTGGTGCATTTTATTTCCCACTTGGTTTGTACATAAATCCAATCCAAACCAAACCAACGGTATGTCGTCCTCCGTAGACCTGCTGTCCTCCCTGTCCTCCGGCTCCTACCTGAACGACCACGAGGCGGTGAGCAAGGCGTTCGCCGAGGCGCGGCAGATGAAGGAGCAGCTGAAGAGGGAACAACAGGTCCTGGACGCCAAGGTGGCCGCGGTCAGCAACCTCAGCCTGAACAACGGATGCTCCGACAAGGTACAGACACACCTCACCCAGGACTCACAGCAGTGGTCCCCTAGGGGTCCCAAGGTACAGACACACCTCCCTCCTTGAGGGAGTTCCAGGGGGTCCCCAGCTAAATTATACCATTAAATAGGGGTCCGTAAATTCAGGTCAAACTGGGTGCCCTATAGCCATAAAGGTATTGGGGTCCTTGGCATGTATTTTCAAATGGGGTTTCCGCAGGCTAATTATCAGTGTGGGGGTCCTTTGAGAACCACTGACTTACATTTAGGTGATTTAGGTTATTTAGGTGATCTTGTGTGCGATTAGGGAGGCCTACGTTTAAAAAAGAAAATGTATATACAATGTATGTAAATTAATAACTGTAATGGATCATAGTTGATGATCATTCTCTAATCAGATTACTTCAGAGTTAAGTGTTCCATTACTAGATTTAACAATGACAAAATAACAGACTTTATTGTGATATTGTCTAAGTAGTCCTAGTAAGCAATTATGCTTAATTAATAAATTATAATTCTAACCTATTGTAATCATTTTAAAACCGTAGAATACAATAATTTCAACAAATTCTTCTTTCAAATTACATTGATGAGAAAATACAGGAGCGGAAATGGAGGCCAAACTTCTTTTTTTTTAAATGTCAACATCAATCTTTTTCTTTTTTTTTAAAGGATGGCTACAGACAATGCCAAACGTCTCAAATCCTACACAGATGCGCACATAATGGGCCCAAAAGTCACCCTGCGCTCCATGCTGTTATTGTCACCATGTGTTAACCCATTCTGGGCGGGAACCCTGCCTCACCGCGCTATGTGGGAGGCGAATCACTGCACAATGTGCTCAGTGAAATGTGTTGAAACTAAACGGGGCTAGATAAGGTAAAAACCAGAGGCGCTTCAGAGGCAATGAGTGTGTCTGTGAGGCGTGCTGCAGGGCTGTGTGTGTGCGTGTGTGTGTGTGCGTGTGTGTGTGTGTGTGTGTGTGTGTGTGTGTGTGCGTGTGTGCGTGTGTGTGTGTGTGTGTGTGTGCGTGTGTGTGTGTGTGTGTGTGTGTGTGTGTGCGTGTGTGCGTGTGTGTGTGTGTGTGTGTGTGCGTGTGTGTGTGTGTGTGTGTGTGTGTGTGCGTGTGTGCGTGTGTGTGTGTGTGTGTGTGTGTGTGTGTGTGTGTGTGTGTAGCAGAGCGCAGCGTCGGGGAGACAGTAATGTGAAGTGACGGCCCCGGCTCCTCAGCAGCGTGGCTAAATTGTGGTTATTTGTTAAACACACTCGGAGTCAGCTAGCGTGCATGTGCACACGCACAGACACTCTCTCACACGCTCACGCACACACACACACACACACACACACATAGAGAAACAGCGCGCTTGAAGCCTCTGCAGCGGCGCTGACATTCAACAGCTCTTTCTCTTCCTCTGTGTTTCTCTCTCCTTCTCTCCCTCTCAGTCTGGAGGATTTCAGACCCGCTGCACACACACAGTCACATCCTCCGTGTTCATTTGACTCTCTGAGCGTGTACCGAATGTAACCAAACGTTTGTGCACACCCAGAGACACGGCGTGTAATACGGCTCTTTAATGTGGATTCATGTTTTGTTATATAAGAAGGGTGAAATGACGGCGTTTACACAAAACCTTTATATTATAGTGTGAGGTAGAGCATGGCATACATTACACAGGGGGTTGATCTGAACTAACGCCACACTGGGGCTGTAAACCTCATCTCACGGGGTTCGACTCCCGACGGCCTTTACTGCATGTAACTCCCCCCCCCCCCCCACTCTCCCCATTTCCTGTCAGCCCACTTTCAAGCTATCCCTCTACAAAAAAGTAAAAATAAAGGCGAAAGCCGAAAAAATACCAAAAAACATCATCTACACAGTGTGCACGTGACACTGATCTAGAGCAGTGATTCCCAGCCTGTGGGCCGTGAGGGTATTGCAAGTGAGCCCCCAAATAATTGGCAAAACAATAAGATGGTAAAAAAAAATATATATATATATTATATATATTGAAAAACAATCTATCATTTCCTTTAGAACCTTGAAAAGTGTGTCGTCATTGTGAAACCGATATATAACAGTTGATCTAAACCCGCCGTCTCCAGCCCTCTGCCCGTGCGGCGCTGTATGTATTCCACACACTGTGAAGCCGCTATTTCAGTCCTATGGTTCCAGATGCAGTGGCGCCATTTCATTTCAGACGGACTGAAAAAGGATTATTTGTGTCCCCACTTTGTGTCTTGGCACTCAAATCGTTCCATACCACGGCTTAGTGTCGCACTATGCTGTCACCCTCTCTGTTCCTGCTGCCACCCCATCCATCTTATAGATATAGATATAGTCTAATCGGTCTAATATTTTCTTTTTATTCCCCCCCCCCCCCCCCCCCCCCCACCCCATCCAACATCTGTAAATGCGATACGACATTCGATCTCTCTCGGCTACCTCCCCCCAAATCGTTTACTGTTATTTACTCCAATTGAGGTAAAAATGTTGATCACCGCCCAGCGATTAGATTCCATCGGGCTAAAAACGGGAGGAAATGCATTTCATTAGCGCCGCCGCATCCGGCATCCGGCTCCATCCAGCCGGCTATGGGGGCCGGGGTCGCCTGGAAATGGGAGAGAGAGCACTTTTTGGAAGGTTGTTTTTGAAAGACAACAGTGTTTTGGGAACCGTTCCTAATCGTATAATTAAAATGTAAAATGCCAGCTCTGGTGCAGTGGGGGAGTGTGTGTGTGCGTGTGTGTGTGTGTGTGTGTGTGTGTGTGTGTGTGTGTGTGTGCGTGTGTGCGTGTGTGTGCGTGTGTGTGTGTGTGTGTGTGTGCGTGTGCGTGCGTGTGTGCTTGTGCGTGCATAACGGCAGACGGTCTCTAGTACAGAGTGCGCCGGCTGCTAGCATTAAGCATGTAAATGCACAGTAAATCAGCCTTTTATTGGCTGTAATAAATACCCAGGGGGCCGTGCGGCGTGGCCTCACTCTCTCGTCCCTCTGCACCGGGCTCCCTCTCTCTCTAATGTGTCCACCCTCGGGGCTCGCGCCAAGAGAGGCGAGCCCGCAACACTCCACTCACGCAGGTGGCTGCCAGGAGCGCGCGCACACACACACACACACGTGCATACCGTACACCCCCCCCCCCCCCCCCACACACACACACACACACACACACAGTCAACAGTCAAACATCAAACAGTGGTTGTAAATGACGAACCTTACATTTGGATGCGTGTGGCAAGCGGCGCGCAGGCATCCAACGACGACGCAACTGTTCAATAGAAACGTTTCTGCCGACCGACATTCAGACAGGCTTTTAACTGTCCAACACAGCACTGAAACATGGCCCATGGGATCAATGGAATTCACTGGCATTGTCTGAATTCATAGATAGGAACAGACTACGTACAGTATGTGCTGTACATTGTAATGTAGAATTAGTTTTACCTTTCCATTGTGCTGCGCAGCCTGCAGGGACTTATTCATTAATGAATTCACTGATGGGCGTGTGTGTGTGTGTGTGTGTGTGTGTGTGTGTGTGTGTGTGTGTGTGTGTGTGTGTGTGCGTGTGTGTGTGTGTGCGTGTGCGTGTGGTTCCAGGACAAGGCAGCCTTGGAGAGTCTGAGCCAGCAACTAAAGCAGCAGGCCGAGGACAAGTTTAGTCACGCCATGCTGGACTTTACCATGAGCGGAGACTCTGACGGTAGGAGCACACGACACTGAAACACACAACATAGTGAACATACGCGCACACACTTGTATTTAACACATTCTGAACGGGCACCCATTTTGGTGTCAGCATCATGTTATGCTTTAGCTATTGAAAAATAGCAGATCTACAAGCTCATATCGCGCCACCGAGTGGCGCGATACGAGCTTGTAGGTCTGCTATTTTCTGAAAAATCGAAGAACGACTGACATAGAAACATAGCTTTATCAGAAAACTGTCAGGATGTAGAAGACGTTTATAGAATCTGATCTCAGGTCAGAATGGGTCAATTACATTTGAATTTGAATTGAGTTTGCACCAAATATGGACGGATTGCCGTTGTTCTTTCATGTAGCTAAACCAGTGAAGGTTCCAGGTGGTTTTGAACGTCTCCACCTCCAGGGGGTCCTCGCCATGCCCATTTCTCCACATTGGACATACAAAATGAGTGGACAATAACTCATTCTGACCTGAGATCAGATTCTAAAAATGTCTTCCACATCCTGACAGTTTTCTGAAAAAACTATGTTTCTGTGTCAGTCGTTCTTCGATTTTTCAAAAAATAGCAGACCTACAAGCTCGTATCGCGCCACTCGGTGGCGCGATATGAGCTTGTAGATCTGCTATTTTTAAATAGCTAAAGCACGACATGATGCTAACACCAAAATGGGTTCACGGTCAGAATGGGATAATATAACCAGAAACACATAAAGAGCTATAGCCCTGGATCACCATAACAGGTCTGTAACTCTGAGAGGGTTCAGATGGAACCAATGTGGACCCTTATACAGGTCCATTTGGTTCTATTTGTACACTCTCAGAGTTAAGGGGCGTCCTTGAAAATAACAACCACTTTAGAGTCGTAGTAAATGAGTGTCATGCATATTATTCTAAAGAAAACCTGGAGACTTGACATTCATTAATTGGGTCTTATGCTCAAAATAGGAGCATTATGGTGTGTGCAAAAGAAGAAAAGAAATTGCCACGTCTTTGCCACGGACACATCTGTCCGCTTGGGGACATAATGATGATGACACCCTGCTCTCCTCTCCCCCCCTCTCCTCATGATGATGACACCCTGCTCTCCTCCCCTCCCCTCTCCTCATGATGATGACACCCTGCTCTCCTCTCCTCCCCTCTCCTCATGATGATGACACCCTGCTCTCCTCCCCTCTCCTCATGATGATGACACCCTGCTCTCCTCCCCTCCCCTCTCCTCATGATGATGACACCCTGCTCTCCTCTCCTCCCCTCTCCTCATGATGATGACACCCTGCTCTCCTCTCCTCCCCTCTCCTCATGATGATGACACCCTGCTCTCCTCTCCTCCCCTCTCCTCATGATGATGACACCCTGCTCTCCTCTCCTCTCCTCCCCTCTCCTCATGATGATGACACCCTGCTCTCCTCCCCTCTCCTCCCCTCTCCTCCCCTCTCCTCATGATGATGACACCCTGCTCTCCTCTCCTCCCCTCTCCTCATGATGATGACACCCTGCTCTCCTCTCCTCCCCTCTCCTCATGATGATGACACCCTGCTCTCCTCTCCTCCCCTCTCCTCATGATGATGACACCCTGCTCTCCTCTCCTCTCCTCCCCTCTCCTCATGATGATGACACCCTGCTCTCCTCTCCTCCCCTCTCCTCATGATGATGACACCCTGCTCTCCTCTCCTCCCCTCTCCTCATGATGATGACACCCTGCTCTCCTCTCCTCCCCTCTCCTCATGATGATGACACCCTGCTCTCCTCTCCTCCCCTCTCCTCATGATGATGACACCCTGCTCTCCTCTCCTCCCCTCTCCTCATGATGATGACACCCTGCTCTCCTCTCCTCCCCTCCCCTCTCCTCATGATGATGACACCCTGCTCTCCTCCCCTCCCCTCTCCTCATGATGATGACACCCTGCTCTCCTCTCCTCCCCTCTCCTCATGATGATGACACCCTGCTCTCCTCCCCTCCCCTCTCCTCATGATGATGACACCCTGCTCTCCTCTCCTCCCCTCTCCTCATGGTGATGACACCCTGCTCTCCTCTCCTCCCCTCTCCTCATGATGATGACACCCTGCTCTCCTCCCCTCCCCTCTCCTCATGATGATGACACCCTGCTCTCCTCTCCTCCCCTCTCCTCATGGTGATGACACCCTGCTCTCCTCTCCTCCCCTCTCCTCATGATGATGACACCCTGCTCTCCTCTCCTCTCCTCCCCTCTCCTCATGATGATGACACCCTGCTCTCCTCTCCTCCCCTCTCCTCATGGTGATGACACCCTGCTCTCCTCTCCTCCCCTCTCCTCATGATGATGACACCCTGCTCTCCTCTCCTCCCCTCTCCTCATGATGATGACACCCTGCTCTCCTCTCCTCCCCTCTCCTCATGATGATGACACCCTGCTCTCCTCCCCTCTCCTCATGGTGATGACACCCTGCTCTCCTCTCCTCTCCTCCCCTCTCCTCATGGTGATGACACCCTGCTCTCCTCTCCTCCCCTCTCCTCATGATGATGACACCCTGCTCTCCTCTCCTCTCCTCCCCTCTCCTCATGATGATGACACCCTGCTCTCCTCTCCTCCCCTCTCCTCATGGTGATGACACCCTGCTCTCCTCTCCTCCCCCCTCTCAGCAGGCTCCCCCAGCGTGTCAGACTCCAGGATGTTCCGGGAGGCGCGGGGGCGTGGCAACGCCGAGCCGCACATCAAGCGCCCCATGAACGCCTTCATGGTGTGGGCCAAGGACGAGAGGAGGAAGATCCTACAGGCCTTCCCCGACATGCACAACTCCAACATCAGCAAGATCCTCGGTGAGGAGGCGCACGCACGCACACGCGACATGCATGCATGCACGCACAACATGCACGCACGCACGCACAACATGCACGCACGCACGCACGCACGCACAACATGCACGCACACTTCCCCAGCTCTCTGCCCAGAGAAGGAGCGTGAAGCAGAAGAAGGGAGAACAGAGACATACGGAGTCACGGCGTGTCACTGCTAGTGCCAGCTGTCCTCGTGCAGACGTAAACAATACATGATCTCTCCCACTCAATGAAAATGATACGTGTGTGTGTGTGTCTGTGTGTGTGTGTGCGTGTGCGTGTGTGTGTGTGTGTGTGTGTGAGTGTGGGCCATTTGTGTCAACACTTGTACACATACAAACACACATTTAACACAGACACACCCATACAGTATATATATGCGTGCGCACATACACACACACACACACACACACACACACAGGTTTCCTTACAAGCAGCTTGTTAATGAACAGCTGGGAAGAGTGTGTCTCTGACAATGATGATATAATTCATTATGCATTAAACAAGCAGTGAGAGGCCCGTCTGACATTTCTCAACCCCCCCCCTCCCCCGACCGCCGGGATCGCCCTTGACATTTTAAAGAGCTCCTAAGCGTTTTATAACACAGCGAAATCTGGTTTTAATAAGCCTCTGCGCGCTCGCTCGCTCGCTCTCTCTCTCTCTCTCTCTCTCTCTCTCGTTCCGTCTCTCTTCTGCTCTGTCTCCTTGTGCCTGATTTAATACTTAGCTGGGTGCCATTTTCATGTGCCTAAAATAGCAGATATATATAAGCGCACAATGCAATGCGCTGTGAGCTTGTAGATTGGACATTTTTGCAGTGCGCAACTAAGTAACTATAAGTATATAAATCGAGTGTTACTGCTCCGTCTCTCTCTCCCTCTCTGGATTGTTAACAGAAGGATCTGGTAGCGGTATAGTGAAGAGAGGGAGAGAGAGCACAGCCAAGCGCTGACAGCTTTTACCCATTAAACATACAGTAGTCAGTAGTGTGTAAATTCAGAGCAGATATGAAGCGCATGTGGGAAGGCGTGCATGTGCGCGCACGTGCACACACACACACACACACACACACACACACACACACAAAAAAGACCAGATTTGATTTCAACACGTAGATTTCACAGGGCTGTAGCTAAACGGAGGGAGGTAAAGACATGGCGTCCTCGTTAAGTTTAGACGGATGACTGTCATCCGTTTTCTTCTCTTCATTAATCCATTCAGGCCTGACCTCAAAAACTTTTCTGAAATAAATATTTTCACGATTTTTCATAAATAGCAGATCCACAAGCTCATAGCGCGCCACCGAGTGGCGCGCTATGAGCTTGTAGATCTGCTATTTTTCAATCGCTAAATTACAACATAATGTTTAAAACAACTCTCTCTCTCTTATTAGTATGAGCGGGACTCAATCAAGCCTTCCGTCAGACAGACAGATTATGATCTCCGTTTTTTTGTTCGTGTTTTAAACTTTTGTGTAACTGGACCGCCCACACTGTAAAACATCAATGTGTGTGTGTGCGTACAGTATGTGTGATTATGCGTCTTGTGCCTGCGCTTGCCCACACCCTGTAAACATCGATGCACGTGTGTGGGTGTGTGCAGACCGTGCCACCACGCGCACCACTCGTTTACTTCGGTGCATGCACTAACCTTATCCTTTCTCTCTCTACGCCGTTCTTTCTCCACGTTGCATCATCGTCCATCCGTCCATCCGTCCATAATAGGCTCCCGCTGGAAGTCCATGACCAACCTGGAGAAGCAGCCGTACTACGAGGAGCAGGCCCGCCTCAGCAAGCAGCACCTGGAGAAGTACCCCGACTACAAGTACAAGCCGCGGCCCAAACGCACCTGCCTGGTGGACGGCAAGAAGCTGCGCATCGGCGAGTACAAGGCCATCATGAGGTCCCGCAGGCAGGAGATGAGGCAGTACTTCAGCGTGGGGTAAGGGGACCAGGCGAAATTTAGGGGAGAAGGGGGCCTGGAGGAAAACAGGGGGAGGGTGGTTCAATTTCAGTCAGAGGTAGGGTGAGCTAATTGTATTTTGTGAGTCCAAGGGAGGATAATTCAATTTTGATAATGAAATAGTCTGGGTTTTTACAGCTTTTCTGAATTCAGTCGAAACATTGCTTTCACTTGGTACTTCCCAACGCTGGCTACAGTTTGTCATTGTTCCTCCGGTGTGTCAATCATTGTGATTGGCCACTTCACACCTACTACACAGCTTTACAAAGCTGCCTAGTGTCAATATCACATGCATAAAATGGGGCATTGTTGTGTGACCAACTAAATAGTGTCTAGACAAGACCGTGAGCCGAAACAAGTTTTTTTTCAGCAATTGGGTAGCGTTTCATGTGCTTCATTTTTGTTGAATCACTTGGGGAGGGGACTGGATTTAAAATTTCATTCA
Organism: Protomyctophum parallelum; assembly: GCF_964188405.1. Classification (NCBI taxonomy): domain Eukaryota; kingdom Metazoa; phylum Chordata; class Actinopteri; order Myctophiformes; family Myctophidae; genus Protomyctophum; species Protomyctophum parallelum. The sequence goes on from NC_139714.1 coordinate 30,458,357, forward strand.
GAGGGAGGGTGATGGTGTTTTATATCAGGGCACATACATTTCCTCCAGGGGTACCCCTACTTAAATTTCGACCTGTCCCTAAGCAAGACGCTTGAAACAGCTCTCGTAGTTTCAGGAATGTATTTGGGAATAATTAGGACACAGTAATCATTTTGAGAAGGTACTGTGTGTACAGTATCACGATTTGTGTATCTCAAGGTGTAGGCAAATTAATTTGTGTTCTTAATTGACCTATAGCTATTAAAGCACTTATTTTTCCAGTGCATATGGCAGGCCTTGTTGACGGATTTGGAAGAGATTTTGAAGGTCTGGTTCCAAAAATGAACCAGTATTTAATGTGTAAAATCCATGATATTTACATGAGCCAATTTAAAATTTACAATTTAGGCATTTATCAGACGCTCTTAATCCAGAGCGACTTACATTAAGCAAGAACAAAAAGCATGGGAATACATCACATAAAAAGCATTTATCATGAAACATGCGTAAGCTAAGAAAGTAACAGTGGAATATCTATATAATGAAACTATACATATATACTATACTATGCTATACATTATGTACTATGACTACATACAATGCAATTATAGTGCATTATATGTAGTGTCCAGTAGTGTCCAGTAGTATGTAGTGTCCAGCTGGAAAGTGTCCAAGTGGGAGTGTCTGGGGTAAATTATTGGAAATTAATTGAACATTGTTCTCTGTGAATCCTTGTGTTTTGATTCTGCGATATAGAAAAACCTAAAACTAAGCATAGTCAAATTCTCAGTGTTAATTTAACTGAGAGTTTGGGTCCATTTTACTGAGTGAAAACGTGTAGCCTAAATGTGATTGTGTGCTGCATGCTGGCTGCTTGACAAAACCCATGTTGGAACGATTTGGGCAAGGAAACATTATGTCAATCAGTTGAGGAAATCAGTTACTTTAACACAGGTTACAATGGGACATTGGCAATTGTTTCATAGTTTAATTTGTGCTTTAAAAACGTTTGCTGATTATTTTAGGATTGCAACTATTGATTCATTCTATCAATTTATTTTCAGACTAATCAAATAATTGATTAAGCACTTATATATATAAGTTATATATACTATAAGCTTTATAGTTACGCACAATGGTGTTGTCTGTTGTGCAAGTATAGTGAAAATTACACATTGCACAACTGGGTCAAAGATGCCACGTGTTTTTGAGACTGTTCGCTTAGATAATGACAAAAATAGCGGTTGATTATTCATTGATTATTTTATTAACCTATTGATTATCAATTATATCGTATAATTGATTAAATCGACTAGTTTGACTGTTCCTACTATTATTATTATTTTGAAGACCACAAAATTCACCCCAAAATGAACCGGAAGCAAAATGGCCTAAAGCTAATGTGGCTACCGTGTGTTTTATCAGCTTTAATATTGTAACCGCGATGTAGCAACGATTTAGTACTGAGTCACTAACTCTGACGTTCTGTTCAAACACCTCAATTCAGAGATCGCGATAACAATGGCAGTGGACGGGGGGAATCATTTCATTGACGGACCACAGCGGAGCAGAGCCAGAGTGATCTAGTAAGAGAGTGGCGACACTATAGCGTTGACTCCCACTGTAACAATGGAAGCGGATGCGGAAGTGCTCATTCTATCTCAATGGGATAGTTCCAATGTTTGGAACTATAGCCCACAGCACCCCGCTTTGTCTCAATGGGATAGTTCCAATGTTTGGAACTATAGCCCATAGCACCCCGCTTTGAGGCGAGATCAAAGCGTGTCGCCACTCTCTTACTACATTACTCTGAGCAGAGCGTTAGCTAGCGACGGCGATGCTGCTAGACGGTGGATATCAGCGAGACCATCCTTAAAAAGCACCTAAAAGCACGTGAATTACAGTAAAAGTGTTCTAATGTGGAGTGTATGTGTTTGTGTGTGTGTACAGGCAGCAGGGCCAGATGCCCCTATCCTCAGCAGGTGTAGTGTACCCAGGTGCCCTGTCCATGGCGGGCATGCCCTCTCCCCAGATGCCCTCGGAGCACTCTAGCATGTCCAGCAGCCCCGAGCCCAACGCCAACCCCCACCAGAGCCCCTACCTGACCGCCCTGAAGGTCGAGGAGCCACGCATCATCAAACAGGAGGACCTACGACTCGAAAGCAATGGCGACCCATACGACGACTTCGACTACGAGGACGAAGAGGCTGACTACACGAGCGACAATGACAACCGTATCAACCAGTAAGGCGGCGCAGAAGGGTCGTTCGTTCCCCGCTTTTCAAGCCAATCACAGCTGGTGAACCCTCCCTCCCTGAGGCCACAAAAACCCCAAGCAACCAATCAGGAAACAATAAACTTCTCTTTTGCCAATCACACTGAATTCCATTCTCACAATCGCCCCACCCCTCCAATTTCTCCCTACCAACCAGGACTCTTAGCAGAGCCAAACCCCTCTCCCACTGGAGTCCTGACACCAGCATTTGACCAATCAAACCAAGCACAGGACCTGTCACTCACACTGACTGTTACACAAACTGGAGTCTGGGAGGAACTGAAGGAAACGACAAAGCTAGCTCTGAAGCTGAACGCTGAATACTGTACTGCTGACACAGAGATAGAGCGAGCATACCCTGACACAGTGTGCAGTCAACGACCACGAGTAAGCTACAGAACACGGAAGAAGAAGCGTGAATCCCACACACAAACACAGTGACGTAACCTTTAGAGCTGTTTGTCAGACAAGCAGACATTTTGAAACAAACAAAAATGAAACTGAAAAAGTCGGACCTGTCAAGAGGCTGAATCGATGACACTTTACGATGGCGGACCTGTTTGTTTATTATTATCGAAAGACACTTTTAAAGATACAGCTTTGTTTTTTGTTCTCGGTTCTATAATGTTCTCACTCAGGTACACGGTGCCAATAAGTGGCTTGTGAATGTGAATTGTTTTTTTTTGTTTGTTTTTTTGTTTTTGTTTCGTGCTACAAGTTTGAATAATAATAGAAAAAGAGACTTTTTTTCCACACCCTTTCATTGTAAAGCGCCCGAGAGACATTAGATGTGTCTATATTTTGAACGAACAGCCTTTGTTTCACCTCACAATGTACATTTGCTGTGTTTCTTGTGACACCCACCCACCCAACCCCCCCCACCCCACCCCTTAGAATACAACGGGTCGGTCAACCTCTGTGTCAGACAGCGAGGACCGGCCCTGCAAGAGATTTAGACGTTGAGTTTCTCATGCCATGGAGCAGCACGGTGTTATGAGACAATCCCCTCTAAACCCCACTCACTCACAACCCTTCCCAATGCCACATTTATACTCCCCAAACAGCGGGTCCACAAGTGCACAACGGGTCGCAGTGCGATACATTGTGAGCCTGTAGATCTGAGTGTAAAACACCAACAGCGCTCCTCTGTCCTGTGTCTGTCTGTTGGCTCTTTTCGACCATGAAGGGTTAACCCAAAACCTTCCAGAACCTGTGAAGTTTTGTGATGGTTTTCTGTTTCCCCTTCCATTAGAACCAGAACCACCCCTAACGGGGGAATTATGTCTTAAAAGAAAAAGCTAATAATAATAATAATAATAATAAAAAACCTAGCCAAGCCTGTAGATCTGCTATTTTCACTATTCTTGACAAATTCTTGACTTCTGGGTTCCCAGAACTCAGGGTTAAGATTATGTCCCGAGAACCTTGTCTGACACCGAGTCGTAGCAAAAACAAAACCCAGAACCTATAATATGAAATAAGTTTCACGACACGGCGAGGTCAGCAGAGTTCTAGCAGTCGAAAAGAGCCTAATCCCCCCCCCCCCCCCCCCCGCTTTCATCTGAGCGTCACGCCGATGTCGTGCCAGGAAGACCGCCGGGTCTTTCGTGATGACGAGGGCTTTTTAAATGTACACACGAAAGAAAGACATGTAAAGAGAGACATTAGACTGCTCTTACTACTGCCCTGGGTTCCCATATTTCACACACATGTACAGTATGCGCACGTACGCACTCACGTGCACATGTACCGCTCGTATGCACGCGGTGGAGACATTGGCGGAGCTCCCCACACACACACTCACATATCACACACACACACACACACACACACACACACTTGCATATATCGCTGCCATTCTGTCACCCAGCGTCGTCTGCTCCCTCCAATCAAATGTCGTTCTGCTGTGCCCCCCCCCCCCTCCTCCTCCCTCCCCAGAGTGGGCAGAGCTGAGGTGAATTCAGCCAGTCAGTGTTTTCTGTTTGTATTTGAAAGTGTAAGTGTATTTTATTTGTATTCCTCTCTTCAAACTGCCTCTAGTCTAATAATATTATTAACAATAATCATAAGGATTGTCAGACTTTCCTAAGTTTTAGTAAGTTATGTACAGTATAATTTATTTTTTATTTTACCTCGTTATCCTTTTTTTTTTTTTTTTTAACGACCATACGAAACTACAGCGGTCGCTGAAAACAATTAAACTTTATTTAGCTGTTTAGATATTTTAGATCTTTGAAGAAGAAAAAAAAAAAAAACTAATTTTTACCTTCCTTTGTTTTCAAACGATTCTGTTCCTCTTCTCATTTGTTTGATTTGTTTTATTAGTGTTGCTTTGACCCTCTGAATGGGTGGCTGGGCGGCCTTAGGAGCGTATGAGCAGCGCGCTGTCAAGTGAAGGAGACGGCGCCTCTCACGCACTCCACGCACCCCACGCCTCCCATTATGAAGACTTAACCCCGCCCCCCGTTCATGTCCAAACCCATTTCTAAAAAAAAAGCACTCAAACTCTGCGCAGTCAGAGAAAGAAAGAAAGAAAGAAGAACGTGATTTTATTTTAAATCATTACTATTATTATTATTATTATTATTATTATTATTATTATTAGTAATGTTTATAATGTATAATGTGAAGGTTTTCTGCTTTTATTTTTCTTTCTTTTATTTTGGAAAAGACTGAAGAAGAGTGGGACAGTCGTATCGCTCGAGGAATCTGTTTTCTGTGAACAAAGAGCCCCGCTCCCGTTTACTCGCCTGGCCGTCTCACTCACGCACCGTGAAACATTATTGGCTAGGATCCACGCACGCACGCACACACACACGCACACACACACGCACACACAACACATCATGCATGTACATATACACCCACACACAGGCACGCGCGCGCGCGCACACACACACACACACACACACTCTTCAAGCACACAGACACGCTTCAAATGAAGAGATTATCATGACAACCAAACAATCCTATGCTGTCCTTTCTTATGTTTAATTAAAAAAATCTACATAAAATATATTCATTAGAAGTATTCTAGTTTAGGCAATCCTGTATATACATTTTTGTTTTGTGATATATGAACATAATTACTTTTTTTCTTTTTTTTTAATATATAAATATATATATACTAGAAAAACAGTGTTTCCGGAGCTCCACTGCGTGTGGATGTGAGACGACCAGGTTCCATCTGAAAGGGACCTTCACACCCAGCACTAGAACTATAAGAGATCTATAACTGATTGATTGATTGATTGATTGATTGATTTATTGAATACTTTATTAACCCATTCTGACCTGAGATCAGATTCATACGAGGTTTCCACTGGACACACACTGGTCTGATTAACCCATTCTGACCTGAGATCAGATTCTAAAAATGTCAGTCGTTCTTCGATTTTTCAAAAAATAGCAGACCTACAAGCTCGTATCGCGCCACTCGGTGGCGCGATATGAGCTTGTAGATCTGCTATTTTTAAATAGCTAAAGCACGACATGACGCTAACACCAAAATGGGTGCCCGGTGAGAATGGGTTAACAATATTAGTAACAGTACAGGTAGTACAGTCAAAAGTTATGCTAAAAGGATAACACAACAAAGCCCCAAGGGCTTTGTTTCAGTAAGACTGAATACAGTAAAAGTTCAGTAGCAGCAAGGGGTTTACAGAAGATATACAATGCAAGGGTGAAAGATATAGTTGCCGTTTACGCTATAGTTTTAGTGCTTACTGTGAATGGCCCTTAAAGCCCGAGTTTACACTTCATTGCACGCCAGTGTTCGGCCCTCCGAAATAGCAGCTCTACTAAGTTGTGAGCTTGTAGATGATGCCGACGGCCGACACCCCGACATGCAAGAGAGTATAAATCGGGCCGTAGTGACTCCTAAATGAGGAGCTCTTTGCTTTGTTTTAGCTCCACACTGTGTTTCTAGGAGCCATGAGCCTCGCTCAGGTCCCCACGCTCACAATCACGCTCTGCTATGGATAGATGTCGTTCGCTACTCTCGCCCATAGCCACACCACAGAGTCTTAATTGGCCCCGTGTCCCTCCCATGCCACATGCACAGTAACATCCAGAGTATTAAGTTAACGGGCCCTATAGAACCCTGGGCCAAGTGTGTCGTTTGTTTTCCTGTACAGATTAAAGACCTACAGAAAGGTGGTAGGCTCATGTTATCTACACTACATTAAGCAACACAGCTGCCGTTAATACGATTAATAATGGGTGTTAGATCAGTGGTTCCCAAATGACCCAAACTAGTGAAAGATTTCACTACTACTTTTATATATATATATATATATATATACATGGCATTCCTTTGATTTTATTATTATGTTTTTAAATGTTGAATTGTTAGTTTTTACCAATATCTTTAGAAATTCTGACCGGGCACCCATTTTGGTGTCGGCATCATGTTATGCTTTAGCTATTTAAAAATAGCAGATCTACAAGCTCATATCGCGCCACCGAGTGGCGCGATATGAGCTTGTAGGTCTGCTATTTTTGAAAAATCGAAGACACTTTAAAATCTGATCTCAGGTCAGAATGGGTTAATAATGAAACTGTCAGGATGTAATAGACATTTTTAGAATCTGATCTCAGGTCAGAATGGGTTAAACCGTACAGGAGAAACAAACGACACAAGCGGCCTATAGTGTTTCGTGCCCCTTTGACTCTGAGAGTGGACACATGGAACCATAATATGGGCCCGTAAGAGTTACACATGGATACATCAACACGGAGGTGTTTTTTATTTTTTGTTTTACTGCGTATAGTGAGCATCTCGGTGTCATTGTCGCTGCTCAACCTCCCCCGTTCAACATCACACACAGTGGTTGAGACCCAATGCTGGAGATGTGGATTAGTCCTCTATGGGGACATGGAGAGGGGAGGGTGGGGGTTGGATAGGGGGGGGGGGGGGGGTTAAGACTTCAATCATCCCTGCTGGCAAGGTCTGTCCCCAATGTTAAGACAATGAAAACAATGATAGTGATGAAGATGATGTTGATGATAAATATTTAAGACAATCAAAAGTCATGAGTGGAGCTCGAAACAAAGTAATTATTACAAGTTTAAAAAAAAGAATCTTACCATCTCAACTTGAAAAATGGAGAAAGATGATTATGTAAATATAACATAGAGTTATAGATTTATATTTTGTTCATAACACAGTGTAATATAAGTTGTATATTTCCTTTTCTCTCTCTCTCTCTCTCTCTCTCTCTCTCTCTCTCTCTCTCTCTGTCTCTCTGTCCCTCTCTTTTATTGATGTTATCCATGCCACAGAAAAAGCCAGAGTCGAAGTACTCTCACAAAAAAAAGAAGAAAAAATATCAAAGAAATAAAGAAAACAGGAGGAAAAAAACAACAACAGGCCGTGGGCTGCCACCACCATCTGTTCTAAGTTCACTTTTTTTCAGTATTATTGCCAGACGAGGCTCTAATAAAGACAGCAATGTGTTCGGTAAAACTTCAGTTGGTCCGGGTCACTTCTGTTACGCACACACACACACACACACACACACACACACACACACACACACACACACACACACACACACAGGAATAAAGTACTGAATCTTCATTTGAAAAGATGGAATTGGACCTAAAGAGTTGAACAAAAGTAGTGAAAGTAGACACACGGTGACGCACATGACCTGCATGATAAACGCACGCACGCATGCACACACACACACACACACACACACACAAACATACTGATGGGATGAAGTTTTTGAACCACTTAAAATATTTTAGAACGCATGCTACAATTTAGGGTGGAGGCAGGAGAGAGGACAGTATAAATAATTGACATTCAGTGACATTTCATACTATCCTAGATTCAATTGAATCACACATACCAGAGGAAACCAATAACTAGGACTGGGCAATAACATCAGTATCATCATACTGGGACTTAATATGGGGGAAAGTAGTCTAGTAAAGTAAAGTACATTTCTGAACTTTCCTGACTGTTCAAACTGTTCTATTATTAGTTTTTAACCACTTTTAAAGCCAGGCACTTGGGTGCCCCTTTTACCTTTGCCAGGCAGAAACAAAACAAAAACTACAAGTTGAGGACCCTGTGACGCGGCCGTTGAACCGGAAGTATTAGCCGACACTGTTTCCGTCGCTGGATCACATTGTCTACTAGCATGGAAGACGCTAGTCTGCTAAGCGGAGCCTCGGGCTAATTTGTTATTGATCTCCTAATATAGAACATTCACCTCATATCACCTCATCTGCGCCTCAATTCGGAGATAAACGATAAAGATAAAGATTGCGGCCATTACGGGACTCCAAGATGGCAGTGATGGATGCGGTAAATATTACAATTAGGGATGTCCCGATACACTTCTTTTGCTCCCGATCCGATCCGATACGATACCAAATACCGATACCAGTGTTGTGTTTTTAGCTATCTAGCTTAACCTTTTGAGGTGCTTGTCCTTCGGACATGTACATTTCCCATTCACTCGTCCGGACACAAAAGTCACTTGTCCGGAGCACGAACACACACAAATAGATTTTAAAGCAACTAACTATAAGTTGGTTTTGGTGAATACTGTACATGAATATTAGGATAGTCCTATCCACGCACGGCTAGCAGACTGACCTCGTTTGCATTTAAACTTGTAGCACTGCGTGTGCACTCACCCAATAATTAATTCCTAAGACTTGGAAGTCGTTTTGGGGACTAGTTTCATATTTATTTGAGAGTTCTGTCAAAACCATGTATTTAATTAAATATCTCCACTTTTCCACGAGCTGCACTGTGCACACAGACAACATTCTCTTCCGACGCTGCCCAGAATATGTGCAGGACTTAAGGGTGGTTTGATCAATTACCATGACCTGATGAAGATCAAATAGATCGCAACGTTGTCAGTATTTAAATAAAGAACGTCTTGCTATTACCTGTGGTGTGCGGGCTCCATCCAATCTACTGGTTTGATCAATTACCCCACAGGCGCAAACCAATCAGGACATAAGGGTGGTGTGGTCAATTACCCCACAGGCCCAAACCAATCGCAACATACTCGAACTGTCTGCCCCGTTTGTTCTTCCCAAGGCAGTTTTCATATTTTCAGTCCAGCTTTTCCTCGTGGGAAAAGTGGCGATATTTTACTTAACGCAGGTTTTCTGCCAGAACTTTCAAATGAATATGAAACTAGAGGACAATATCTGACTCTGAAGTCTTAGGAATTAATTACTGGGTGATTACACACGCAGTGGTACAAGTTTAACCCATTCTGACCGGGTACCCATTTTGGTGTCAGCATCATGTTATGCTTTACCTATTTAAAAAATAGCAGATCTACAAGCTCATATCGCGCCACCGAGTGGCGCGATACGAGCTTGTAGGTCTGCTATTTTTGAGAAAAATCAAAGAACGACTGACATTTTTAGAATCTGATCTCAGGTCAGAATGGGTTCATCGGACCAGTGTGTGTCCGGCGGAAACCTGGTATGAATCTGATCTCAGGTCAGAATGGGTTAAATGCCGACGTGGTCAGTCTGCACGGAAAGCACCCATCATGGCTGTGTATTTGGAATACATGAAATCTATATAAGATCACAGACATTCTACGGCAAGTAAGATTTTAATGCACTTGTCCGGAAAGATGTATCACTTGTCCCGGTCCCGGACAACAGGACAAGCCTTAATGTCAAGCCCTGGCGTTTATATATCAAGGGATTCACTTGAAATGATATGAAGCAGGTCCGGATCCGATTCCATTATCTGATTTTGAGCATCTGCCGATACAGATTTTCCCCGATCCGATATTTATATTTTATAGAACACGTTTATGCCATATCACAGTATAGTACAATATCCCAAATCCTAGACAATATCCAGTCTAATATCATGATATGGATATAATATTGATACTAGGGATGTCCCGATCACGTTTTTTTGGCTCCAGGGTTTTTTTCCCCTTGACCCTTGTACCCTTCAGCCGTGTCGCTGGTTGGCTCAGTCATCTCCATAACGACATGATCATTATTAGTGGTCCACCTTCTCACCCCGTCCAATCAAATCGCCATCTGGGAGAAGTGGAGTCCAATCACGGACAGTTAACACCTGATAATCTAATTAAGCACACGCGTGTGTGGGCGCGCAAACATGCGTGCATAGCTACAATTAGACAAGACACCTGATAGTCTAATTAGGTACAATAAGGGACAAGAGAGAGATACGATAGATAGATAGATAGATAGATAGATAGATAGATAGATAGATAGATAGATAGATAGATAGATAGATAGATAGATAGATAGATAGATAGATAGATAGATAGATAGATAGATAGATAGAGCGTGCGTGCGTGAGTGCGTTCGTTCGTGTATGCGTCTGTTTGTGTGTACAGCACGCGTGCAGGCCAGAGTCTTCAACCAGCGACAGACGGCCGTCAAAGCAGCGGTCGCCTGTTAAAAGAGGACACTTTCAAGGGTTACAAAAAAAACACCAAATCCCACTCACTGCACCCATTAAAACACTGTCACATCAGAGTCCATATGTTCCTACAATCAGCACCCCTCCCCCCCACACACACACCCCACACCCGGCCCAGCGCTCCGCGCACAGAAAACACATAAATGCACTCGCAGGAGTTGATTTTCTGTGGTTTGCTAATTACCATAGCTTCACAGAAAGCCCTTTCATGCAATAAAGAGACGGGGGGAGAGAGATCCACAGCTCCTACGGTAAGTAAGAGACTTAGTTGTTCTCTGGGCGTTGTGAATTTTTCAGCGCTTTAGCCTCGAGGTAAAAACCTGAGAAAAGGTTTCTGTGTGAATAGTTGAGGAGCAGCAGGGGATTCCGATTTTCTCTTCCTTTTTTGTCAGCAGATACTGTGCAGCGCTGGAGGACGTGAACAGTGGCAATACCCACAGATTAAAAAACACACACGCACACACACACACACACACACACGCGCACAAACACGCACATTCGCACACGCACGCACACACACACACACACACACACACATATACACCCGAAGGTGCATTGTTGGCTCAGCTTAAATCACAATTATCCACCGGCTATTTCCATCAGAATTGTTGAGACAAAAGAATGAAAACTATTACAGTATAAAAGCACACATTTACATTTGAATGTTTGCTCATAATTTTCTCATGGATGTTTTTAAATTATATTATTTTATATTATTTTATTTACCCTAACTTATTTCCTTTTCACCTTTCTCCTGTTGGGCAAAAAACATTTGAGAGTAAAATACTTTTTTATTTTGCTTTGTAGGCTATTTTGTATTATTCTGTATATTTTGTATACTGTATTTGTATTGTAAACAAATGCACAATAGTAAGATTCTATCTTGCTCATTTGCGTGTGTTTACGTGCTTGCGTGTGGATGCATGTGCAGCATGCATGAATTTCACATGCGTGTTTTTGTCTGGGCATGTGCTGCGTTCCATGAAGTACTGCTTAATTCATACTCGCCGCAAATAGCCGATCCACAATCTCGCAACGCGTCGACCACACAATGTGTCGTGAGCTTGAAGCTCTGCTATTTTCTGCACTCCCAACACCATATAGGACAAAGTATAAATCTGTGCGTCGGCTCGGTGGAAATGTGCAGATTTGAAATGTGGGTGTTTGGAGATTGAGTGAAAACGATGTCACATTAATGATTTAAAGTGGGTAATAGGATGTGCTGTGACGCTGAGCCGCCAGCTAAGCTGAGTTTAAGGCTCTGCCGTTAATGTATTCATGAAGAGGAGGGATTATATCGAGACGAGAGCAGCCAGGGAGCAGCCGGGCCAACAGGCCTGCTGCATATTATTATAACTACATTTAGACTGTATAACTACACATTACAGTATGTTCTGCTGTGATGTTCATTTAAACTACAGTTTGTACGGTGCTGACGTTAGCGCAGCGTGACGAAGATACATGCAGAGGAACCAGAGCAGCCTATGGCAAACAGAAGAACCCATAACAAATCTGATATTTGCTCAATTATGAAACTACATTTTGTCAAATATGACTACATTGGACCTTGTAAAACACACGCATGCACACGCATGTGCACGCGCACACACACACACACACACACACACATACATTTTGCTACTATACGTATCAACATTTTCAGACAGAAATCTTATAAATCGACTTTGTTTGTTTTGCCATTTCTTTTTTAAGATACATAGATACAGTATAGGGGAGAGAGAGAGTGACACGCAGCAAAGGTCACCGGTCAGCGAACCCGCGAGACGTTGTCAGGCGGCATTAGCAGCCTATAGCTGCCCTCCAGGATGTAACCTTACCCCTGAATGTTGAGTTGTTACTTAGTTCAACAAAACACAACAAAATAGCAGATCTACAAGCTCACAGTCATAACACGTCGCAGTGTGAGAGAAGACGTACAAATCAGGCATAACTCAAAAATGCCTAATCGTATAAGCCTAACCTGATTTTTTTTCCATTTGTAAGCATAACTGTAAGCACAAACAATTTCTACTAGTGGGTCCCACAATTATACACACGCACGCACGCACGCACGCATGCACACGCACACACACACACACACACACACACACACACACACACACACACACACACACACACACACACACACACACACACACACACACACACACACACACACACATAGGACTTTATTAAAGCAAATGTATAGCTAGTCCTACCATTTAATTAACTACATTTTATACATTATAATGTATTATACAAAAATGGTTCCATCTCAAACTATATCTTGCCATCAGTTTCCTCAGAGAATGGTGTCCACTTATTATTATAATATTATGATAATATGTGGTTACCATTTTTGTCTGATTTCTCATGGGAATAAAGCTGTGCTGACGAGGAAATAATTTTCTAAAAGGCATTGAGCATGAGACAACCACCACCATCATCATCATTATCATCATCATCATCATCATCATCATCAAAGGATGAAAGAGAGGAAAGTTTAATTTTTATATTTTTTTAAGAGAGAGGTGTTTAAACTCTTAAGAGTAAGACTCATGGCATGCAGCATGTCAATCAAACCAATGATTAATTATAGGCCGATCCCAATACTTGTGAAATGCATTCTGTTTTGAGTTATAGTACTAATGACTCAAGAATAAATTATTTCCAACCACTTCCATTTAATGTATTTATAGCAACAAACACCAATAATTTAATACAAAACAAATAGCTGTGCTGTGAGCAATTTGATCTAACAAGAACAAAGTCCTAGCTAAGGTTAAGGTAACTGTTTGGTCAAATCTCAGTAGTGGAGCTTCCATATATGGCCAACAGCACACTCAAACTACACTTCCCAGAGTGCAACAGCAAGATGGCCGCTGCACCTGAAGAAGTTTAAAAGGGCATTCAAACAGAAACCAGAGAGAATACAAGACGCAAGAAAACGCACTAAATAGAAAAACTTAATGTAGTTCAAGCTCAAGCACTTCGAATATGTGCATTACAGGTGGAGACAAGGGAAATGCCATTAGAGATAAGGAGAAGAGACCTTATGGCAAATTATTGGACACACATTAAGGGGCACGATAATATTCACCCAGTGAAGGGAGTTCTGCAGCCAAGCTGGGAATATGGAAGGGCCCAGAATAGTAGCTTCATGGGTGGGTGGAGAATGAGTCAGCTCAAGCAATGGGTGTGAATGTAGACGAGTACAGTCCAACAGTAGTGATCCCTGAAGTAGCTCCATGGGTGTATGCGACACCAAAGGTTGATTTTTATATATTAGAAGCTAAAAAAGAGGTAAAGGGGTGAAGTAGATTTGGTTGGTGTGTTTAATAATTATGTGGAAAGAGAATATAATGATCATATACAGATCTACACAGATGGATCAGTAGATCCAGAGACGGGATCAGGGACAGCCTTTGTAGTTCCTAGGTTAAACTGTGCAATATATAGACGGGCACCAGATAAACTGGGGCTATACACAGTATAAATGTATGCAGTACTAATGGCTTTACAGTGGGTGGAGGAGGCAAGGCCAGAAAAGGTGCGGTGGTGTGCTCAGATTCGAGCTCAGTACTCAAAAGCTTGAAGTCATTCAGATCAAAGTGCAGAGAAGACTTAATGTATCGAGTGCTTCACGTGCACAATAATCTGATCCAAAATGGAGTGGAAGTACAATTCATGTGGGTACCAGCACATGTGGGGATTGAGGGAAATGTAACAGTGGATGTGTTAGCCTGTGTTAGCCAAGGAAGCACTAGTAAGTGAGGAAATAGAGGTGGAGATTAATATAAGTAAAGCAGAGGCTAAATCAGTGATATGGAAGAAGGTGATGGAAGAATGACAGCAAAGATGGAATGGAGAAGGAAAAGGAAGGCATTATTACAAATAGTCAAAGTAAAGTGGGTGGAAGTAGAAAGAACAGTAATGGAAGTAGAAGAGAGGAAGTAAAATTAACACGGCTAAAGTTGGGACACAGTGCATTAAATAAAACATTGAAGGTGATGGGCAAACATCCCACAGGCCAATATGTGAACACTGCCAGGAGGAGTCGGTGGAGCATGCCATTATGGACTATATGGAATCTTAGGTGTGCCCAGACCCAGAGAAGACAAGAAGCAAGCAAGCTCTACTAGTTTAATGCTAGTTATTGAGCTTCATTTACTGCTATTCTAGCAGTGGCTCACAGCCTCAGCCTGACAACCTCAAAACTGTAATTGTCGTAGTGGTTAAGATGTTGGCTTTCCACGTGGGAGACCAGGGTTCGATTCCCGGCTGTTACACTAACATACAAAAGAAGACCTCAACAGCGCTAAGAAACATCTGAATAACATGATTCTGTGTTATTTTAACTTTACTAACTGAAGGCTAACGAACAAAAGATCACCTCAAAATTACCAGGAGACTTTGCCTTAGTGTGTCTCACTGATGGTGCAGTGGTCTAATCATCAGGCTTTCAGTACAGACATTCCATGTTCAAGTCCCCGCAGTAATTTGAACTTTTCAAGGCTTTTCAAGGATTGTTGTTTGATTTTTTGATATTTCTTTGAATCCTCGTTTTTCATCATTTTTGACCATCCCACTGAGCAAAAGCCGGCTATTAGACATGCGTCTAAAAATGACGTTTTTTATCCCATTTTTAGACACTTGTCTAATAGCCCATATCGTACGGCATACTACAGCACGCCGTTTTTCATCATTTTTGAGGATTTGAAAAAAATGGGAAAAAAACCTGATGGGTTATAGCCCATCGGTTTTTGAATTTTAGATTTTTTTTTTAACCTTGTTTTTCATCATTTTTTAACATGGGCTATGGCCCATACCGTACGGCATACTATAGCACGCTGTTTTTCATCATTTTTGAGGATTTGACAAAAATGAAAAAAAAAAAAAAACATGGGTTATAGCCCATCGTTTTTTGAATTTTTGATTTTTTTTTTAACCTCGTTTTTCATCATTTCTGAACATGGGCTATAGCCCATACCGTACGGCATACTATAGCACGCCGTTTTTCATCATTTTTGAGGATTAAAAAAAACAAAAAAAAAACATGGGTTATAGGCCATCGTTTTTTGAATTTTCGAAAAAAAAACGTAACCTCGTTTTTCATCATTTTTGAACATGGGCTATAGCCCATACCGTACGCCGTACGTGGATGAAAAACGGCGTGCTATACATACTATAGCACGCAGTTTTTTCATCATTTTTGAGGGGGAAAAAAAACGATGGATTATAGCCCATCGTTTTTTTTTTTTTTTTTTTTTTAATCTTAATCCTCGTTTTTCATCATTTTTGACCATCCCACTGAGCAATAGCCGGCTATTAGAAGTGTGTCTAAAAATGGGATAAAAAACGTCTAAAAATAGACGTCTAAAAAACGTCTAAAAATAGACGTCTAAAACACGTCTATTTTTAGACTTGTTTTAGACGTTTATAAACAGAACATTCAGGGTTCAAGTCTCCTGAAGAACATTTTCACTGTCCATCTAAATTCTAAACGGTTGGTTAAATATAAGTTCCCGATTGCACCTCACATGCCAGTGTGGCACAGGAGATAAACCGGGGCTTTATAAACAGAACATTCAGGGTTCAAGTCTCCTGAAGAACATTTTCACTGTCCATCTAAATTCTAAACGGCTGGTTAAATATAAGTTCCCGATTGTACCTTACATGCCAGTGTGGCTCAAAAGATAAATCTGAGGTTTGTAATCCAAAGGTTACTGGTTCAAAACTCAAACAAAACTAATACTCAACCAAAGCTGCAGTAATTTGAATTCTTCAAGGCTAGAATAGAAAATAAAAACTCAAAAGCACCAGGAGACATCTGCTGAAAGCCCCAAGGTGCCTTGGCTCAATGGTGTGGAGCACTTGACCCGTTGCCTCTGCTACAGACAGTTGGCAGGTTCAAGTCCCATGTCATCAAGGTGCTGGGAAGGACCATCGGGAGACGGTGCTCTCTCCCCCTGTTTCCTGAAAAGTAACAGTTGGGGGTTATGTTTGAAAGAACCCTGTCCACCTAACATTTTACAGATAAGAATTAGGTCAAACGTTTACAAATAAAATAGCAATGCATTTTGGCCCAATGCATTTTGGCCCATCTTCTGACAGAATAGTCTGTGTATTTGCATACTGGGCCCCGATTATAATCGTCGACAATGGCAATGTCATTTTTCTTGACTTTTGACAATGAAAAAACTACACACTATAGTATATTTGTTTAATAATCGTCGCAAAAACCATGAACTATAGTTCATGATTTTTGCAACGATTTCAAAAACCAATATGAAAATGATGAAAAAACGACATACTATAGTTCATGGTTTTGGCCCATCATCTGACAGAATAGGTTGTGTATTTAGATACTGGGCCCTGATTGGTGGCCCAAAACTTGGTTGGAAAGTCCCTCTTTTATGTCTGGCTTCCAGGCCAGTTGGAAAAGGGCACACTGAGAGGTGGTAAGAGTATGTTAAATTGGACATTTTCATGGTAAAAGGTTAGCTGGACAGGGTTCTTTCAGACATAAGCCCCAACCGTCACATCTCAGGAAACAGGGGGAGAGAGCACCATCTCTCGATGGTCCTCCAGCACCTTGATGTCATGACATGGGACTTGAACCTGCCAACTGTCTGTAGCAGAGGCAACGGGTCAAGCGCTCCACACCTTTGGGCATTCAGCACATGTCTCCTGGTGCTTTTGAGTTTTTATTTTTTATTCAAGCCTTGAAAAGTTCAAATTACTGCAGCATTGAGCTGTAGGAGGAACAGGACTTGAACATGGAATGTCTGTACTGAAAGCCTGATGACTAGACCACTGCACCATCAGTCAGACACTCTCAGGCAAAGTCTCCTGGTAATTTTGAAGTGATCTTTTGTTCGTTAGCCTTCAGTTAGTAAAGTTTAAATAACACAGAACCATATTAATCAGATGTTTCTTAGCGCTGTTGTGGTCTTCTTTTGTATGATAGTGTAACAACCGGGAATCGAACCCTGGTCTCCCACGTGGAAAGCCAACATCTTAACCACTACAACAATTAGAGTTTTGAGGTAGTCAGGCTGAGGCTGAGGCTGTGAGCCACTGCTAGAATAGCAGTAAAATGAAGCTCAATAACTAGCATTAAACTTTAGAAAGAGTGGGATTTGAAGATGAACTCTCTGTGCTGAATAACCCCTACTACACCATCACTGAGTAACATATGCCTCTTTGTACTGTTGAAGCGATCTTTTGTATGTCAGCCTTCAGATAGTAAAGTTGAAAGAATCAAGAGTTGAACATAGAATCACGTTCATCAGAGTGTAACACCCAGGAATCTAACACAGGTCCCCTGCACTGAAGGCCAACATCTTAACCACTAAGCCAAAGCATCTCTCTATGGCTCAGGGGAGATATGAGACTTTTGAGGTCATCAGGCTGAGGCTGTGAGCCACTGCTATACAATAGCCTTCAGTTAATACACCTCTACTAACTAAGGGCTAACACACACAATTACCAGGAGATGTTCACTGTGTGTCTGACTGATGGTGCAATGGTCTAATTGATCAGTCTCTCTGTACGGACATTCCATGTTCAAGTCCCATTGCTCCTATATAGCACAATGCTAATGTTGCTCATCCTCCGCAACACCCATTCTCATACACCGCTATAGCCTACTTTTAAGTATGTTGCGGTAGAGAGAACGTCATCATTTTGGACCATGGGCTATAGCCCATATCGTACGGCATACTATAGCACGCCGTTTTTCATCATTTTTGAGGATTTGGAGAAAAAAAATGAAAATGAAAAAAACGATGGGTTATAGCCCATCGTTTTTAGAATTTTTGAAGAAAAGAAAATATCCTCGTTTTTCATCATTTTTGACCATGGGCTATAGCCCATATCGTACGGCATACTATAGCACGCAGTTTTTCATCATTTTTGAGGATTTAAAAAAAAATGAAAAAACGAAAAAAAACGATGGGTTATAGCCCATCGTTTTTTGAATTTTAGATTTTTTTTTAATCCTCGTTTTTTATCATTTTGGACCATGGGCTATAGCCCATATCGTACGGCATACTATATCACGCCGTTTTTCATCATTTTTGAGGATTTGAAAAAAATGAAAGAAAAAAAACACATGGGTTATAGCCCATCGTTTTTTGAAATTTTGGAAAAAATAATTAACCTCGTTTTTCATCATTTTTGACCATCCCACTGAGAAATAGCCGGCTATTAGACGTGCGTCTAAAAATGGGATAAAAAATGTCTAAAAATAGACGTCTAAAACACGTCTATTTTTAGACGTGTTTTAGACGTCTATTTTTAGACGTTTTTTATCCCATTTTTAGACGCTCGTCTAATAGCCCATACCGTACGGCATACTATAGCACGCCGTTTTTCATCATTTTTGAGGATTTGAAAAAAATGATAGAAAAAAAAAACATGGGTTATAGCCCATCGTTTTTTGAAATTTTGGAAAAAAAAATTAACCTCGTTTTTCATCATTTTTGAAAATGGGCTATAGCCCATACCGTACGGCATACTATAGCACGCCGTTTTTCATCATTTTTGAGGATTTTCAAATCCTCAAAAATGATGAAAAACTGCGTGCTATAGTTTGCCGTACGGTAGGTGCTATAGCCCATGTTCAAAAACGATGAAAAACGATTTTTTTCCACCCCAAAATAAAAAAAACGATGGGCTATAACCCATGTTTTTGAAATGTTGAATTTTTTTCAAATCCTCAAAAATGATGAAAAACGGCGTGCTATAGTATGCCGTACGGTAGGGGCTATAGCCCATGTTCAAAAATGATGAAAAACGAGGTTAAATAAAAATTCAAAAATTCAAAAAACGATGGGCTATAACCCATGTTTTTTGAATTTTAGATTTTTTTTCAAATCCTCAAAAATGATGAAAAACGGCGTGCTATAGTATGCCGTACGGTAGGGGCTATAGCCCATGTTCAAAAATGATGAAAAACGAGGTTAAATAAAAATTCAAAAATTCAAAAAACGATGGGCTATAACCCATGTTTTTTGAATTTTTGATTTTTTTTCAAATCCTCAAAAATGATGAAAAACGGCGTGCTATAGTATGCCGTACGGTAGGGGCTATAGCCCATGTTCAAAAATGATGAAAAACGAGGTTAAAAAAAATTTCAACAATTCAAAAAACAATGGGCTATAACCCATGTTTTTTGAAATTTAGATTTTTTTTCAAATCCTCAAAAATGATGAAAAACGGCGTGCTATAGTATGCCGTACGGTAGGGGCTATAGCCCATGTTCAAAAATGATGAAAAACGAGGTTAAATTATTTTTTCAAAAATTCAAAAAACGATGGGCTATAACCCATGTTTTTTATTTTTTTTATTTTTTTCAAATCCTCAAAAATGATTAAAAACTGCGTGCTATAGTTTGCCGCACGGTAGGGGCTATAGCCCATGTTCAAAAACGATGAAAAACGAGTTTTTTTTTTCTTTTTCAAAATTTCAAAAAACGACGGGCTATAACCCATGTTTTTGAAATTTTGAATTTTTTTCAAATCCTCAAAAATGATGAAAAACGGCGTGCTATAGTATGCCGTACGGTAGGGGCTATAGCCCATGTTCAAAAATGATGAAAAACGAGGTTAAAAACAAAATCTAAATTTCAAAAAACGATGGGCTATAACCCATGTTTTTTTTAATTTTGATTTTTTTTCAAATCCTCAAAAATGATGAAAAACGGCGTGCTATAGTATGCCGTACGGTAGGGGCTATAGCCCATGTTCAAAAATGATGAAAAACGAGGTTAAAAAAAAATCAAAATTTCAAAAAACGATGGGCTATAACCCATGTTTTTTGAATTTTTGATTTTTTTTCAAATCCTCAAAAATGATGAAAAACGGCGTGCTATAGTATGCCGTACAGTAGGGGCTATAGCCCATGTTCAAAAATGATGAAAAACGAGGTTAAAAAAAAATTCAAAAATTCAAAAAACAATGGGCTATAACCCATGTTTTTTGAATTTTTGAATTTTTTTCAAATCCTCAAAAATGATGAAAAACGGCGTGCTATAGTATGCCGTACGGTAGGGGCTATAGCCCATGTTCAAAAATGATGAAAAACGAGGTTAAAAAAAAAATCAAAATTTCAAAAAACGATGGGCTATAACCCATGTTTTTTGAATTTTTGATTTTTTTTCAAATCCTCAAAAATGATGAAAAACGGCGTGCTATAGTATGCCGTACGGTAGGGGCTATAGCCCATGTTCAAAAATGATGAAAAACGAGGTTAAATAATTTTTTCAAAAATTCAAAAAACGATGGGCTATAACCCATGTTTTTTATTTTTTTTATTTTTTTCAAATCCTCAAAAATGATTAAAAACGGCGTGCTATAGTATGCCGTACGGTAGGGGCTATAGCCCATGTTCAAAAATGTAGAAAAACGAGGTTAAAATAAATTCAAATTTTCAAAAAATGATGGGCTATAACCCATGTTTTTTTTTTTTTTTTTTTTTTTTTCAAATCCTTTGAACGGCGTGCTATAGTATGCCGTACGGTAGGGGCTATAGCCCATGTTCAAAAATGATGCAAAACCAGGTTAAAAAAAATAAAAAAAAAATAAAAAAACGATGGGCTATAACCCATGTTTTTTGAAATTTTGATATATTTTTTCAAATCCTCAAAAATGCCGTACGGTAGGGGCTATAGCCCATGTTCAAAAATGATGAAAAACGAGGTTAAATTCTTTTTTCAAAAATTCAAAAAACGATGGGCTATAACCCATGTTTTTTTATTTATTTTTAATTTTTTCAAATCCTCAAAAATGATGAAAAACTGCGTGCTATAGTTTGCCGTACGGTAGGTGCTATAGCCCATGTTCAAAAACGATGAAAAACGAGGTTAAATAAAAATTCAAAAATTCAAAAAACGATGGGCTATAACCCATGTTTTTTGAATTTTAGATTTTTTTTCAAATCCTCAAAAATGATGAAAAACGGCGTGCTATAGTATGCCGTACGGTAGGGGCTATAGCCCATGTTCAAAAATGATGAAAAACGAGGTTAAATAAAAATTCAAAAATTCAAAAAACGATGGGCTATAACCCATGTTTTTTGAATTTTTGATTTTTTTTCAAATCCTCAAAAATGATGAAAAACGGCGTGCTATAGTATGCCGTACGGTAGGGGCTATAGCCCATGTTCAAAAATGATGAAAAACGAGGTTAAAAAAAATTTCAACAATTCAAAAAACAATGGGCTATAACCCATGTTTTTTGAAATTTAGATTTTTTTTCAAATCCTCAAAAATGATGAAAAACTGCGTGCTATAGTATGCCGTACGGTAGGGGCTATAGCCCATGTTCAAAAATGATGAAAAACGAGGTTAAATTATTTTTTCAAAAATTCAAAAAACGATGGGCTATAACCCATGTTTTTTATTTTTTTTATTTTTTTCAAATCCTCAAAAATGATTAAAAACTGCGTGCTATAGTTTGCCGCACGGTAGGGGCTATAGCCCATGTTCAAAAACGATGAAAAACGAGTTTTTTTTTTCTTTTTCAAAATTTCAAAAAACGACGGGCTATAACCCATGTTTTTGAAATTTTGAATTTTTTTCAAATCCTCAAAAATGATGAAAAACGGCGTGCTATAGTATGCCGTACGGTAGGGGCTATAGCCCATGTTCAAAAATGATGAAAAACGAGGTTAAAAACAAAATCTAAATTTCAAAAAACGATGGGCTATAACCCATGTTTTTTTTATTTTGATTTTTTTTCAAATCCTCAAAAATGATGAAAAACGGCGTGCTATAGTATGCCGTACGGTAGGGGCTATAGCCCATGTTCAAAAATGATGAAAAACGAGGTTAAATAATTTTTTCAAAAATTCAAAAAACGATGGGCTATAACCCATGTTTTTTATTTTTTTTATTTTTTTCAAATCCTCAAAAATGATTAAAAACTGCGTGCTATAGTTTGCCGTACGGTAGGGGCTATAGCCCATGTTCAAAAACGATGAAAAACGAGTTTTTTTTTTCTTTTTCAAAATTTCAAAAAACGATGGGCTATAACCCATGTTTTTGAAATTTTGATTTTTTTTCAAATCCTCAAAAATGATGAAAAACGGCGTGCTATAGTATGCCGTACGGTAGGGGCTATAGCCCATGTTCAAAAATGATGAAAAACGAGGTTAATTTTTTTTTTCAAAAATTCAAAAAACGATGGGCTATAACCCATGTTTTTTGAATTTTTGAATTTTTTTCAAATCCTCAAAAATGATGAAAAACGGCGTGCTATAGTATGCCGTACGGTAGGGGCTATAGCCCATGTTCAAAAATGATGAAAAACGAGGTTAATTTTTTTTTCAAAAATTCAAAAAACAATGGGCTATAACCCATGTTTTTTGAAATTTTGATTTTTTTCAAATCCTCAAAAATGATGAAAAACGGCGTGCTATAGTATGCCGTACGGTAGGGGCTATAGCCCATGTTCAAAAATGATGAAAAACGAGGTTTAATTCTTTTTTCAAAAATTCAAAAAACGATGGGCTATAACCCATGTTTTTTGAAATTTTGATTTTTTTCAAATCCTCAAAAATGATGAAAAACGGCGTGCTATAGTATGCCGTACGGTAGGGGCTATAGCCCATGTTCAAAAATGATGAAAAACGAGGTTAAAAAAAAAATCAAATTTTCAAAAAACGATGGGCTATAACCCATGTTTTTTGAAATTTTGAATTTTTTTCAAATCCTCAAAAATGATGGAAAACGGCGTGCTATAGTATGCCGTACGGTAGGGGCTATAGCCCATGTTCAAAAATGATGAAAAACGAGGTTTAAAAAAAAATCAAAAATTCAAAAAACAATGGGCTATAACCCATGTTTTTTGAAATTTTGAATTTTTTTCAAATCCTCAAAAATGATGAAAAACGGCGTGCTATAGTATGCCGTACGGTAGGGGCTATAGCCCATGTTCAAAAATGATGAAAAACGAGGTTAATTTTTTTTTCAAAAATTCAAAAAACAATGGGCTATAACCCATGTTTTTTGAAATTTTTATTTTTTTCAAATCCTCAAAAATGATTAAAAACTGCGTGCTATAGTTTGCCGTACGGTAGGGGCTATAGCCCATGTTCAAAAACGATGAAAAACTAGTTTTTTTTTCTTTTTCAAAATTTCAAAAAACGATGGGCTATAACCCATGTTTTTGAAATTTTGAATTTTTTTCAAATCCTCAAAAATGATGAAAAACGGCGTGCTATAGTATGCCGTACGGTAGGGGCTATAGCCCATGTTCAAAAATGATGAAAAACGAGGTTAATTTTTTTTTCAAAAATTCAAAAAACGATGGGATATAACCCATGTTTTTTGAACTTTTTGAATTTTTTTCAAATCCTCAAAAATGATGAAAAACGGCGTGCTATAGTATGCCGTACGGTAGGGGCTATAGCCCATGTTCAAAAATGATGAAAAACGAGGTAAATTTTTTTTTCAAAAATTCAAAAAACAATGGGCTATAACCCATGTTTTTTGAAATTTTGATTTTTTTCAAATCCTCAAAAATGATGAAAAACGGCGTGCTATAGTATGCCGTACGGTAGGGGCTATAGCCCATGTTCAAAAATGATGAAAAACGAGGTTTAATTCTTTTTTCAAAAATTCAAAAAACGATGGGCTATAACCCATGTTTTTTGAAATTTTGATTTTTTTCAAATCCTCAAAAATGATGAAAAACGGCGTGCTATAGTATGCCGTACGGTAGGGGCTATAGCCCATGTTCAAAAATGATGAAAAACGAGGTTAAAAAAAAAATCAAATTTTCAAAAAACGATGGGCTATAACCCATGTTTTTTGAAAATTTGAAATTTTTTCAAATCCTCAAAATGATGGAAAACGGCGTGCTATAGTATGCCGTACGGTAGGGGCTATAGCCCATGTTCAAAAATGATGAAAAACGAGGTTAAAAAAAAAATCAAAAATTCAAAAAACAATGGGCTATAACCCATGTTTTTTGAAATTTTGAATTTTTTTCAAATCCTCAAAAATGATGAAAAACGGCGTGCTATAGTATGCCGTACGGTAGGGGCTATAGCCCATGTTCAAAAATGATGAAAAACGAGGTTAAAAAAAAATCAAAATTTCAAAAAACGATGGGCTATAACCCATGTTTTTTGAAATTTTGAAATTTTTTCAAATCCTCAAAATGATGGAAAACGGCGTGCTATAGTATGCCGTACGGTAGGGGCTATAGCCCATGTTCAAAAATGATGAAAAACGAGGTTAAAAAAAAAATCAAATTTTCAAAAAACGATGGGCTATAACCCATGTTTTTTGAAATTTTGAAATTTTTTCAAATCCTCAAAATGATGGAAAACGGCGTGCTATAGTATGCCGTACGGTAGGGGCTATAGCCCATGTTCAAAAATGATGAAAAACGAGGTTAAAAAAAAAATCAAAAATTCAAAAAACAATGGGCTATAACCCATGTTTTTTGAAATTTTGAATTTTTTTCAAATCCTCAAAAATGATGAAAAACGGCGTGCTATAGTATGCCGTACGGTAGGGGCTATAGCCCATGTTCAAAAATGATGAAAAACGAGGTTAAAAAAAAATCAAAATTTCAAAAAACGATGGGCTATAACCCATGTTTTTTGAAAATTTGAAATTTTTTCAAATCCTCAAAAATGATGGAAAACGGCGTGCTATAGTATGCCGTACGGTAGGGGCTATAGCCCATGTTCAAAAATGATGAAAAACGAGGTTAAAAAAAAAATCAAATTTTCAAAAAACGATGGGCTATAACCCATGTTTTTTGAAATTTTGAATTTTTTTCAAATCCTCAAAATGATGGAAAACGGCGTGCTATAGTATGCCGTACGGTAGGGGCTATAGCCCATGTTCAAAAATGATGAAAAACGAGGTTAAAAAAAAAATCAAATTTTCAAAAAACGATGGGCTATAACCCATGTTTTTTGAAATTTTGAAATTTTTTCAAATCCTCAAAATGATGGAAAACGGCGTGCTATAGTATGCCGTACGGTAGGGGCTATAGCCCATGTTCAAAAATGATGAAAAACGAGGTTAAAAAAAAAATCAAAAATTCAAAAAACAATGGGCTATAACCCATGTTTTTTGAAATTTTGAATTTTTTTCAAATCCTCAAAAATGATGAAAAACGGCGTGCTATAGTATGCCGTACGGTAGGGGCTATAGCCCATGTTCAAAAATGATGAAAAACGAGGTTAAAAAAAAATCAAAATTTCAAAAAACGATGGGCTATAACCCATGTTTTTTGAAATTTTGAAATTTTTTCAAATCCTCAAAAATGATGGAAAACGGCGTGCTATAGTATGCCGTACGGTAGGGGCTATAGCCCATGTTCAAAAATGATGAAAAACGAGGTTAAAAAAAAAATTCAAAAATTCAAAAAACAATGGGCTATAACCCATGTTTTTTGAAATTTTGAATTTTTTTCAAATCCTCAAAAATGATGAAAAACGGCGTGCTATAGTATGCCGTACGGTAGGGGCTATAGCCCATGTTCAAAAATGATGAAAAACGAGGTTAATTTTTTTTTTTAATTCTAAAAACAATGGGCTATAACCCATGTTTTTTGAAATTTTGATTTTTTTTCAAATCCTCAAAAATGATGAAAAACAGCGTGCTATAGTATGCCGTACGGTAGGGGCTATAGCCCATGTTCAAAAATGATGAAAAACGAGGTTAATTTTTTTTTCTAAAATTCAAAAAACAATGGGCTATAACCCATGTTTTTTGAAATTTAGATTTTTTTTCAAATCCTCAAAAATGATTAAAAACTGCGTGCTATAGTTTGCCGTACGGTAGGGGCTATAGCCCATGTTCAAAAACGATGAAAAACGAGTTTTTTTTTTCTTTTTCAAAATTTCAAAAAACGATGGGCTATAACCCATGTTTTTTGAACTTTTTGAATTTTTTTCAAATCCTCAAAAATGATGAAAAACGGCGTGCTATAGTATGCCGTACGGTAGGGGCTATAGCCCATGTTCAAAAATGATGAAAAACGAGGTTAATTTTTTTTTCAAAAATTCAAAAAACAATGGGCTATAACCCATGTTTTTTGAAATTTTGATTTTTTTCAAATCCTCAAAAATGATGAAAAACGGCGTGCTATAGTATGCCGTACGGTAGGGGCTATAGCCCATGTTCAAAAATGATGAAAAACGAGGTTAAAAAAAAATCAAATTTTCAAAAAACGATGGGCTATAACCCATGTTTTTTGAAATTTTGAAATGTTTTCAAATCCTCAAAATGATGGAAAACGGCGTGCTATAGTATGCCGTACGGTAGGGGCTATAGCCCATGTTCAAAAATGATGAAAAACGAGGTTAAAAAAAAAATCAAAAATTCAAAAAACAATGGGCTATAACCCATGTTTTTTGAAATTTTGAATTTTTTTCAAATCCTCAAAAATGATGAAAAACGGCGTGCTATAGTATGCCGTACGGTAGGGGCTATAGCCCATGTTCAAAAATGATGAAAAACGAGGTTAAAAAAAAATCAAAATTTCAAAAAACGATGGGCTATAACCCATGTTTTTTGAAATTTTGAAATTTTTTCAAATCCTCAAAAATGATGGAAAACGGCGTGCTATAGTATGCCGTACGGTAGGGGCTATAGCCCATGTTCAAAAATGATGAAAAACGAGGTTAAATTTTTTTTCAAAAATTCAAAAAACAATGGGCTATAACCCATGTTTTTTGAAAATTTGAATTTTTTTCAAATCCTCAAAAATGATGAAAAACGGCGTGCTATAGTATGCCGTACGGTAGGGGCTATAGCCCATGTTCAAAAATGATGAAAAACGAGGTTAATTTTTTTTTTTTTAATTCTAAAAACAATGGGCTATAACCCATGTTTTTTGAAATTTTGATTTTTTTCAAATCCTCAAAATGATGGAAAACGGCGTGCTATAGTATGCCGTACGGTAGGGGCTATAGCCCATGTTCAAAAATGATGAAAAACGAGGTTAAAAAAAAATCAAAATTTCAAAAAACGATGGGCTATAACCCATGTTTTTTGAAATTTTGAATTTTTTTCAAATCCTCAAAATGATGGAAAACGGCGTGCTATAGTATGCCGTACGGTAGGGGCTATAGCCCATGTTCAAAAATGATGAAAAACGAGGTTAAAAAAAAAATCAAATTTTCAAAAAACGATGGGCTATAACCCATGTTTTTTGAAATTTTGAAATTTTTTCAAATCCTCAAAATGATGGAAAACGGCGTGCTATAGTATGCCGTACGGTAGGGGCTATAGCCCATGTTCAAAAATGATGAAAAACGAGGTTAAAAAAAAAATCTAAAATTCAAAAAACAATGGGCTATAACCCATGTTTTTTGAAATTTTGAAATTTTTTCAAATCCTCAAAAATGATGAAAAACGGCGTGCTATAGTATGCCGTACGGTAGGGGCTATAGCCCATGTTCAAAAATGATGAAAAACGAGGTTAATTTTTTTTTTTTTAATTCTAAAAACAATGGGCTATAACCCATGTTTTTTGAAATTTTGATTTTTTTCAAATCCTCAAAAATGATGAAAAACAGCGTGCTATAGTATGCCGTACGGTAGGGGCTATAGCCCATGTTCAAAAATGATGAAAAACGAGGTTAAAAAAAAATCAAATTTTCAAAAAACGATGGGCTATAACCCATGTTTTTTGAAATTTTGAAATTTTTTCAAATCCTCAAAATGATGGAAAACGGCGTGCTATAGTATGCCGTACGGTAGGGGCTATAGCCCATGTTCAAAAATGATGAAAAACGAGGTTAAAAAAAAATCAAATTTTCAAAAAACGATGGGCTATAACCCATGTTTTTTGAAATTTTGAAATTTTTTCAAATCCTCAAAATGATGGAAAACGGCGTGCTATAGTATGCCGTACGGTAGGGGCTATAGCCCATGTTCAAAAATGATGAAAAACGAGGTTAAAAAAAAAATCTAATTTTCAAAAAACGATGGGCTATAACCCATGTTTTTTGAAATTTTGAATTTTTTTCAAATCCTCAAAATGATGGAAAACGGCGTGCTATAGTATGCCGTACGGTAGGGGCTATAGCCCATGTTCAAAAATGATGAAAAACGAGGTTAAAAAAAAAATCTAAAATTCAAAAAACAATGGGCTATAACCCATGTTTTTTGAAATTTTGAATTTTTTTCAAATCCTCAAAAATGATGAAAAACGGCGTGCTATAGTATGCCGTACGGTAGGGGCTATAGCCCATGTTCAAAAATGATGAAAAACGAGGTTAAAAAAAAATCAAAATTTCAAAAAACGATGGGCTATAACCCATGTTTTTTGAAATTTTGAATTTTTTTCAAATCCTCAAAAATGATGGAAAACGGCGTGCTATAGTATGCCGTACGGTAGGGGCTATAGCCCATGTTCAAAAATGATGAAAAACGAGGTTAAAAAAAAATTCAAAAATTCAAAAAACAATGGGCTATAACCCATGTTTTTTGAAATTTTGAATTTTTTTCAAATCCTCAAAAATGATGAAAAACGGCGTGCTATAGTATGCCGTACGGTAGGGGCTATAGCCCATGTTAAAAAATGATGAGAAACGAGGTTAATTTTTTTTTCACAAATTCAAAAAACAATGGGCTATAACCCATGTTTTTTTAAATTTAGAGTTTTTTTCAAATCCTCAAAAATGATGAAAAACGGCGTGCTATAGTATGCCGTACGGTAGGGGCTATAGCCCATGTTCAAAAATGATGAAAAACGAGGTTAAATTATTTTTTCAAAAATTCAAAAAACGATGGGCTATAACCCATGTTTTTGAAATTTTGAATTTTTTTCAAATCCTCAAAAATGATGAAAAACTGCGTGCTATAGTATGCCGTACGGTAGGGGCTATAGCCCATGTTCAAAAATGATGAAAAACGAGGTTAAAAAAAAAATCAAAAATTCAAAAAACAATGGGCTATAACCTATGTTTTTTGAAATTTTGATTTTTTTCAAATCCTCAAAAATGATGAAAAACGGCGTGCTATAGTATGCCGTACGGTAGGGGCTATAGCCCATGTTCAAAAATGATGAAAAACGAGGTTAATTTTTTTTTCAAAAATTCAAAAAACGATGGGCTATAACCCATGTTTTTTGAATTTTTGAATTTTTTTCAAATCCTCAAAAATGATGAAAAACGGCGTGCTATAGTATGCCGTACGGTAGGGGCTATAGCCCATGTTCAAAAATGATGAAAAACGAGGTTAATTTTTTTTTCAAAAATTCAAAAAACAATGGGCTATAACCCATGTTTTTTGAAATTTTGATTTTTTTCAAATCCTCAAAAATGATGAAAAACGGCGTGCTATAGTATGCCGTACGGTAGGGGCTATAGCCCATGTTAAAAAATGATGAGAAACGAGGTTAATTTTATTTTCAAAAATTCAAAAAACAATGGGCTATAACCCATGTTTTTTGAAATTTAGATTTTTTTTCAAATCCTCAAAAATGATGAAAAACGGCGTGCTATAGTATGCCGTACGGTAGGGGCTATAGCCCATGTTCAAAAATGATGAAAAACGAGGTTAAAAAAAAATCAAAATTTCAAAAAACGATGGGCTATAACCCATGTTTTTTGAAATTTTGAAATTTTTTCAAATCCTCAAAAATGATGGAAAACGGCGTGCTATAGTATGCCGTACGGTAGGGGCTATAGCCCATGTTCAAAAATGATGAAAAACGAGGTTAATTTTTTTTTCTAAAATTCAAAAAACAATGGGCTATAACCCATGTTTTTTGAAATTTAGATTTTTTTTCAAATCCTCAAAAATGATTAAAAACTGCGTGCTATAGTTTGCCGTACGGTAGGGGCTATAGCCCATGTTCAAAAACGATGAAAAACGAGTTTTTTTTTTCTTTTTCAAAATTTCAAAAAACGATGGGCTATAACCCATGTTTTTTGAACTTTTTGAATTTTTTTCAAATCCTCAAAAATGATGAAAAACGGCGTGCTATAGTATGCCGTACGGTAGGGGCTATAGCCCATGTTCAAAAATGATGAAAAACGAGGTTAATTTTTTTTTCAAAAATTCAAAAAACAATGGGCTATAACCCATGTTTTTTGAAATTTTGATTTTTTTCAAATCCTCAAAAATGATGAAAAACGGCGTGCTATAGTATGCCGTACGGTAGGGGCTATAGCCCATGTTCAAAAATGATGAAAAACGAGGTTAAAAAAAAAATCAAATTTTCAAAAAACGATGGGCTATAACCCATGTTTTTTGAAATTTTGAAATGTTTTCAAATCCTCAAAATGATGGAAAACGGCGTGCTATAGTATGCCGTACGGTAGGGGCTATAGCCCATGTTCAAAAATGATGAAAAACGAGGTTAAAAAAAAAAATCAAAAATTCAAAAAACAATGGGCTATAACCCATGTTTTTTGAAATTTTGAATTTTTTTCAAATCCTCAAAAATGATGAAAAACGGCGTGCTATAGTATGCCGTACGGTAGGGGCTATTGCCCATGTTCAAAAATGATGAAAAACGAGGTTAAAAAAAAATCAAAATTTCAAAAAACGATGGGCTATAACCCATGTTTTTTGAAATTTTGAAATTTTTTCAAATCCTCAAAAATGATGGAAAACGGCGTGCTATAGTATGCCGTACGGTAGGGGCTATAGCCCATGTTCAAAAATGATGAAAAACGAGGTTAATTTTTTTTTCAAAAATTCAAAAAACAATGGGCTATAACCCATGTTTTTTGAAATTTTGAATTTTTTTCAAATCCTCAAAAATGATGAAAAACGGCGTGCTATAGTATGCCGTACGGTAGGGGCTATAGCCCATGTTCAAAAATGATGAAAAACGAGGTTAATTTTTTTTTTTTTAATTCTAAAAACAATGGGCTATAACCCATGTTTTTTGAAATTTTGATTTTTTTCAAATCCTCAAAATGATGGAAAACGGCGTGCTATAGTATGCCGTACGGTAGGGGCTATAGCCCATGTTCAAAAATGATGAAAAACGAGGTTAAAAAAAAATCAAAATTTCAAAAAACGATGGGCTATAACCCATGTTTTTTGAAATTTTGAATTTTTTTCAAATCCTCAAAATGATGGAAAACGGCGTGCTATAGTATGCCGTACGGTAGCGGCTATAGCCCATGTTCAAAAATGATGAAAAACGAGGTTAAAAAAAAAATCAAATTTTCAAAAAACGATGGGCTATAACCCATGTTTTTTGAAATTTTGAAATTTTTTCAAATCCTCAAAATGATGGAAAACGGCGTGCTATAGTATGCCGTACGGTAGGGGCTATAGCCCATGTTCAAAAATGATGAAAAACGAGGTTAAAAAAAAAATCTAAAATTCAAAAAACAATGGGCTATAACCCATGTTTTTTGAAATTTTGAAATTTTTTCAAATCCTCAAAAATGATGAAAAACGGCGTGCTATAGTATGCTGTACGGTAGGGGCTATAGCCCATGTTCAAAAATGATGAAAAACGAGGTTAATTTTTTTTTTTTAATTCTAAAAACAATGGGCTATAACCCATGTTTTTTGAAATTTTGATTTTTTTCAAATCCTCAAAAATGATGAAAAACAGCGTGCTATAGTATGCCGTACGGTAGGGGCTATAGCCCATGTTCAAAAATGATGAAAAACGAGGTTAAAAAAAAATCAAATTTTCAAAAAACGATGGGCTATAACCCATGTTTTTTGAAATTTTGAAATTTTTTCAAATCCTCAAAATGATGGAAAACGGCGTGCTATAGTATGCCGTACGGTAGGGGCTATAGCCCATGTTCAAAAATGATGAAAAACGAGGTTAAAAAAAAAATCAAATTTTCAAAAAACGATGGGCTATAACCCATGTTTTTTGAAATTTTGAAATTTTTTCAAATCCTCAAAATGATGGAAAACGGCGTGCTATAGTATGCCGTACGGTAGGGGCTATAGCCCATGTTCAAAAATGATGAAAAACGAGGTTAAAAAAAAAATCTAAAATTCAAAAAACAATGGGCTATAACCCATGTTTTTTGAAATTTTGAATTTTTTTCAAATCCTCAAAAATGATGAAAAACGGCGTGCTATAGTATGCCGTACGGTAGGGGCTATAGCCCATGTTCAAAAATGATGAAAAACGAGGTTAAAAAAAAATCAAAATTTCAAAAAACGATGGGCTATAACCCATGTTTTTTGAAATTTTGAATTTTTTTCAAATCCTCAAAAATGATGGAAAACGGCGTGCTATAGTATGCCGTACGGTAGGGGCTATAGCCCATGTTCAAAAATGATGAAAAACGAGGTTAAAAAAAAATTCAAAAATTCAAAAAACAATGGGCTATAACCCATGTTTTTTGAAATTTTGAATTTTTTTCAAATCCTCAAAAATGATGAAAAACGGCGTGCTATAGTATGCCGTACGGTAGGGGCTATAGCCCATGTTAAAAAATGATGAGAAACGAGGTTAATTTTTTTTTCAAAAATTCAAAAAACAATGGGCTATAACCCATGTTTTTTTAAATTTAGATTTTTTTTCAAATCCTCAAAAATGATGAAAAACGGCGTGCTATAGTATGCCGTACGGTAGGGGCTATAGCCCATGTTCAAAAATGATGAAAAACGAGGTTAAATTATTTTTTCAAAAATTCAAAAAACGATGGGCTATAACCCATGTTTTTGAAATTTTGAATTTTTTTCAAATCCTCAAAAATGATGAAAAACGGCGTGCTATAGTATGCCGTACGGTAGGGGCTATAGCCCATGTTCAAAAATGATGAAAAACGAGGTTAAAAAAAAAATCAAAAATTCAAAAAACAATGGGCTATAACCTATGTTTTTTGAAATTTTGATTTTTTTCAAATCCTCAAAAATGATGAAAAACGGCGTGCTATAGTATGCCGTACGGTAGGGGCTATAGCCCATGTTCAAAAATGATGAAAAACGAGGTTAATTTTTTTTTCAAAAATTCAAAAAACGATGGGCTATAACCCATGTTTTTTGAATTTTTGATTTTTTTTCAAATCCTCAAAAATGATGAAAAACTGCATGCTATAGTATGCCGTACGGTAGGGGCTATAGCCCATGATCAAAAATGATGAAAAACGAGGTTAATTTTTTTTTCAAAAATTCAAAAAACAATGGGCTATAACCCATGTTTTTTGAAATTTTGATTTTTTTCAAATCCTCAGAAATGATGAAAAACGGCGTGCTATAGTATGCCGTACGGTAGGGGCTATAGCCCATGTTCAAAAATGATGAAAAACGAGGTTTAATTCTTTTTTCAAAAATTCAAAAAACGATGGGCTATAACCCATGTTTTTGAAATTTTGAATTTTTTTCAAATCCTCAAAAATGATGAAAAACGGCGTGCTATAGTATGCCGTACGGTAGGGGCTATAGCCCATGTTCAAAAATGATGAAAAACGAGGTTAAAAAAAAAATCAAAAATTCAAAAAACAATGGGCTATAACCTATGTTTTTTGAAATTTTGATTTTTTTCAAATCCTCAAAAATGATGAAAAACGGCGTGCTATAGTATGCCGTACGGTAGGGGCTATAGCCCATGTTCAAAAATGATGAAAAACGAGGTTAATTTTTTTTTCAAAAATTCAAAAAACGATGGGCTATAACCCATGTTTTTTGAATTTTTGATTTTTTTTCAAATCCTCAAAAATGATGAAAAACTGCATGCTATAGTATGCCGTACGGTAGGGGCTATAGCCCATGATCAAAAATGATGAAAAACGAGGTTAATTTTTTTTTCAAAAATTCAAAAAACAATGGGCTATAACCCATGTTTTTTGAAATTTTGATTTTTTTCAAATCCTCAGAAATGATGAAAAACGGCGTGCTATAGTATGCCGTACGGTAGGGGCTATAGCCCATGTTCAAAAATGATGAAAAACGAGGTTTAATTCTTTTTTCAAAAATTCAAAAAACGATGGGCTATAACCCATGTTTTTGAAATTTTGAATTTTTTTCAAATCCTCAAAAATGATGAAAAACGGCGTGCTATAGTATGCCGTACGGTAGGGGCTATAGCCCATGTTCAAAAATGATGAAAAACGAGGTTAAAAAAATAATCAAAAATTCAAAAAACAATGGGCTATAACCTATGTTTTTTGAAATTTTGATTTTTTTCAAATCCTCAAAAATGATGAAAAACGGCGTGCTATAGTATGCCGTACGGTAGGGGCTATAGCCCATGTTCAAAAATGATGAAAAACGAGGTTAATTTTTTTTTCAAAAATTCAAAAAACGATGGGCTATAACCCATGTTTTTTGAATTTTTGAATTTTTTTCAAATCTTCAAAAATGATGAAAAACGGCGTGCTATAGTATGCCGTACGGTAGGGGCTATAGCCCATGTTCAAAAATGATGAAAAACGAGGTTAATTTTTTTTTTAAAAATTCAAAAAACAATGGGCTATAACCCATGTTTTTTGAAATTTTGATTTTTTTCAAATCCTCAAAAATGATGAAAAACGGCGTGCTATAGTATGCCGTACGGTAGGGGCTATAGCCCATGTTAAAAAATGATGAGAAACGAGGTTAATTTTATTTTCAAAAATTCAAAAAACAATGGGCTATAACCCATGTTTTTTGAAATTTAGATTTTTTTTCAAATCCTCAAAAATGATGAAAAACGGCGTGCTATAGTATGCCGTACGGTAGGGGCTATAGCCCATGTTCAAAAATTATGAAAAACGAGGTTAAAAACAAAATCAAAATTTCAAAAAACGATGGGCTATAACCCATGTTTTTTGAAATTTTGAATTTTTTTCAAATCCTCAAAAATGATGAAAAACGGCGTGCTATAGTATGCCGTACGGTAGGGGCTATAGCCCATGTTCAAAAATGATGAAAAACGAGGTTAATTTTTTTTTCAAAAATTCAAAAAACGATGGGCTATAACCCATGTTTTTTGAATTTTTGGATTTTTTTCAAATCCTCAAAAATGATGAAAAACGGCGTGCTATAGTATGCCGTACGGTAGGGGCTATAGCCCATGTTCAAAAATGATGAAAAACGAGGTTTAATTCTTTTTTCAAAAATTCAAAAAACGATGGGCTATAACCCATGTTTTTGAAAATTTGAATTTTTTTCAAATCCTCAAAAATGATGAAAAACGGCGTGCTATAGTATGCCGTACGGTAGGGGCTATAGCCCATGTTCAAAAATGATGAAAAACGAGGTTTAATTCTTTTTTCAAAAATTCAAAAAACGATGGGCTATAACCCATGTTTTTGAAATTTTGAATTTTTTTCAAATCCTCAAAAATGATGAAAAACGGCGTGCTATAGTATGCCGTACGGTAGGGGCTATAGCCCATGTTCAAAAATGATGAAAAACGAGGTTAAAAAAAAAATCAAAAATTCAAAAAACAATGGGCTATAACCTATGTTTTTTGAAATTTTGATTTTTTTCAAATCCTCAAAAATGATGAAAAACGGCGTGCTATAGTATGCCGTACGGTAGGGGCTATAGCCCATGTTCAAAAATGATGAAAAACGAGGTTAATTTTTTTTTCAAAAATTCAAAAAACGATGGGCTATAACCCATGTTTTTTGAATTTTTGAATTTTTTTCAAATCCTCAAAAATGATGAAAAACGGCGTGCTATAGTATGCTGTACGGTAGGGGCTATAGCCCATGTTCAAAAATGATGAAAAACGAGGTTAATTTTTTTTTCAAAAATTCAAAAAACAATGGGCTATAACCCATGTTTTTTGAAATTTAGATTTTTTTTCAAATCCTCAAAAATGATGAAAAACGGCGTGCTATAGTATGCCGTACGGTAGGGGCTATAGCCCATGTTCAAAAATTATGAAAAACGAGGTTAAAAACAAAATCAAAATTTCAAAAAACGATGGGCTATAACCCATGTTTTTTGAAATTTTGAATTTTTTTCAAATCCTCAAAAATGATGAAAAACGGCGTGCTATAGTATGCCGTACGGTAGGGGCTATAGCCCATGTTCAAAAATGATGAAAAACGAGGTTAATTTTTTTTTCAAAAATTCAAAAAACGATGGGCTATAACCCATGTTTTTTGAATTTTTGAATTTTTTTCAAATCCTCAAAAATGATGAAAAACTGCATGCTATAGTATGCCGTACGGTAGGGGCTATAGCCCATGTTCAAAAATGATGAAAAACGAGGTTAATTTTTTTTTCAAAAATTCAAAAAACAATGGGCTATAACCCATGTTTTTTGAAATTTTGATTTTTTTCAAATCCTCAAAAATGATGAAAAACGGCGTGCTATAGTATGCCGTACGGTAGGGGCTATAGCCCATGTTCAAAAATGATGAAAAACGAGGTTTAATTCTTTTTTCAAAAATTCAAAAAACGATGGGCTATAACCCATGTTTTTGAAAATTTGAATTTTTTTCAAATCCTCAAAAATGATGAAAAACGGCGTGCTATAGTATGCCGTACTGTAGGGGCTATAGCCCATGTTCAAAAATTATGAAAAACGAGGTTAAAAAAAAAATCAAAATTCAAAAAACAATGGGCTATAACCCATGTTTTTTGAAATTTTGAAATTTTTTCAAATCCTCAAAAATGATGAAAAACGGCGTGCTATAGTATGCCGTACGATAGGGGCTATAGCCCATGTTCAAAAATGATGAAAAACGAGGTTAAAAAAAAATCAAAAATTCAAAAAACGATGGGCTATAACCCATGTTTTTTGAATTTTTTAATTTTTTTCAAATCCTCAAAAATGATGAAAAACGGCGTGCTATAGTATGCCGTACGGTAGGGGCTATAGCCCATGTTCAAAAATGATGAAAAACTAGGTTAATTTCTTTTTCAAAAATTCAAAAAACGATGGGCTATAACCCATGGTTTTTTTTTTTTTTTCTTTTTTTTCAAATCCTCAAAAATGATGAAAAACGGCGTGCTATAGTATGCCGTACGGTAGGGGCTATAGCCCATGTTCAAAAATGATGAAAAACGAGGTTAAAAAAAATTCAAACATTCAAAAAACAATGGGCTATAACCCATGTTTTTAGAAATTTTGAATTTTTTTCAAATCCTCAAAAATGATGAAAAACGGCGTGCTATAGTATGCCGTACGGTAGGGGCTATAGCCCATGTTCAAAAATGATGAAAAACGAGGTTAAAAAAATAATCAAAAATTCAAAAAACAATGGGCTATAACCTATGTTTTTTGAAATTTTGATTTTTTTCAAATCCTCAAAAATGATGAAAAACGGCGTGCTATAGTATGCCGTACGGTAGGGGCTATAGCCCATGTTCAAAAATGATGAAAAACGAGGTTAATTTTTTTTTCAAAAATTCAAAAAACGATGGGCTATAACCCATGTTTTTTGAATTTTTGAATTTTTTTCAAATCTTCAAAAATGATGAAAAACGGCGTGCTATAGTATGCCGTACGGTAGGGGCTATAGCCCATGTTCAAAAATGATGAAAAACGAGGTTAATTTTTTTTTTAAAAATTCAAAAAACAATGGGCTATAACCCATGTTTTTTGAAATTTTGATTTTTTTCAAATCCTCAAAAATGATGAAAAACGGCGTGCTATAGTATGCCGTACGGTAGGGGCTATAGCCCATGTTAAAAAATGATGAGAAACGAGGTTAATTTTATTTTCAAAAATTCAAAAAACAATGGGCTATAACCCATGTTTTTTGAAATTTAGATTTTTTTTCAAATCCTCAAAAATGATGAAAAACGGCGTGCTATAGTATGCCGTACGGTAGGGGCTATAGCCCATGTTCAAAAATTATGAAAAACGAGGTTAAAAACAAAATCAAAATTTCAAAAAACGATGGGCTATAACCCATGTTTTTTGAAATTTTGAATTTTTTTCAAATCCTCAAAAATGATGAAAAACGGCGTGCTATAGTATGCCGTACGGTAGGGGCTATAGCCCATGTTCAAAAATGATGAAAAACGAGGTTAATTTTTTTTTCAAAAATTCAAAAAACGATGGGCTATAACCCATGTTTTTTGAATTTTTGGATTTTTTTCAAATCCTCAAAAATGATGAAAAACGGCGTGCTATAGTATGCCGTACGGTAGGGGCTATAGCCCATGTTCAAAAATGATGAAAAACGAGGTTTAATTCTTTTTTCAAAAATTCAAAAAACGATGGGCTATAACCCATGTTTTTGAAAATTTGAATTTTTTTCAAATCCTCAAAAATGATGAAAAACGGCGTGCTATAGTATGCCGTACGGTAGGGGCTATAGCCCATGTTCAAAAATGATGAAAAACGAGGTTTAATTCTTTTTTCAAAAATTCAAAAAACGATGGGCTATAACCCATGTTTTTGAAATTTTGAATTTTTTTCAAATCCTCAAAAATGATGAAAAACGGCGTGCTATAGTATGCCGTACGGTAGGGGCTATAGCCCATGTTCAAAAATGATGAAAAACGAGGTTAAAAAAAAAATCTAAAATTCAAAAAACAATGGGCTATAACCTATGTTTTTTGAAATTTTGATTTTTTTCAAATCCTCAAAAATGATGAAAAACGGCGTGCTATAGTATGCCGTACGGTAGGGGCTATAGCCCATGTTCAAAAATGATGAAAAACGAGGTTAATTTTTTTTTCAAAAATTCAAAAAACGATGGGCTATAACCCATGTTTTTTGAATTTTTGAATTTTTTTCAAATCCTCAAAAATGATGAAAAACGGCGTGCTATAGTATGCTGTACGGTAGGGGCTATAGCCCATGTTCAAAAATGATGAAAAACGAGGTTAATTTTTTTTTCAAAAATTCAAAAAACAATGGGCTATAACCCATGTTTTTTGAAATTTAGATTTTTTTTCAAATCCTCAAAAATGATGAAAAACGGCGTGCTATAGTATGCCGTACGGTAGGGGCTATAGCCCATGTTCAAAAATTATGAAAAACGAGGTTAAAAACAAAATCAAAATTTCAAAAAACGATGGGCTATAACCCATGTTTTTTGAAATTTTGAATTTTTTTCAAATCCTCAAAAATGATGAAAAACGGCGTGCTATAGTATGCCGTACGGTAGGGGCTATAGCCCATGTTCAAAAATGATGAAAAACGAGGTTAATTTTTTTTTCAAAAATTCAAAAAACGATGGGCTATAACCCATGTTTTTTGAATTTTTGAATTTTTTTCAAATCCTCAAAAATGATGAAAAACTGCATGCTATAGTATGCCGTACGGTAGGGGCTATAGCCCATGTTCAAAAATGATGAAAAACGAGGTTAATTTTTTTTTCAAAAATTCAAAAAACAATGGGCTATAACCCATGTTTTTTGAAATTTTGATTTTTTTCAAATCCTCAAAAATGATGAAAAACGGCGTGCTATAGTATGCCGTACGGTAGGGGCTATAGCCCATGTTCAAAAATGATGAAAAACGAGGTTTAATTCTTTTTTCAAAAATTCAAAAAACGATGGGCTATAACCCATGTTTTTGAAAATTTGAATTTTTTTCAAATCCTCAAAAATGATGAAAAACGGCGTGCTATAGTATGCCGTACTGTAGGGGCTATAGCCCATGTTCAAAAATTATGAAAAACGAGGTTAAAAAAAAAATCAAAATTCAAAAAACAATGGGCTATAACCCATGTTTTTTGAAATTTTGAAATTTTTTCAAATCCTCAAAAATGATGAAAAACGGCGTGCTATAGTATGCCGTACGATAGGGGCTATAGCCCATGTTCAAAAATGATGAAAAACGAGGTTAAAAAAAAATCAAAAATTCAAAAAACGATGGGCTATAACCCATGTTTTTTGAATTTTTTAATTTTTTTCAAATCCTCAAAAATGATGAAAAACGGCGTGCTATAGTATGCCGTACGGTAGGGGCTATAGCCCATGTTCAAAAATGATGAAAAACTAGGTTAATTTCTTTTTCAAAAATTCAAAAAACGATGGGCTATAACCCATGTTTTTTTTTTTTTTTTCTTTTTTTTCAAATCCTCAAAAATGATGAAAAACGGCGTGCTATAGTATGCCGTACGGTAGGGGCTATAGCCCATGTTCAAAAATGATGAAAAACGAGGTTAAAAAAAATTCAAACATTCAAAAAACAATGGGCTATAACCCATGTTTTTAGAAATTTTGATTTTTTTTCAAATCCTCAAAAATGATGAAAAACGGCGTGCTATAGTATGCCGTACGGTAGGGGCTATAGCCCATGTTCAAAAATGATGAAAAACGAGGTTAAATTATTTTTTCAAAAATTCAAAAAACGATGGGCTATAACCCATGTTTTTGAAATTTTGAATTTTTTTCAAATCCTCAAAAATGATGAAAAACGGCGTGCTATAGTATGCCGTACGGTAGGGGCTATAGCCCATGTTCAAAAATGATGAAAAACGAG
This sequence comes from Protomyctophum parallelum, assembly GCF_964188405.1. Lineage (NCBI taxonomy): Eukaryota > Metazoa > Chordata > Actinopteri > Myctophiformes > Myctophidae > Protomyctophum > Protomyctophum parallelum. Next base: position 30,499,362 of record NC_139714.1, read on the forward strand.
GTTAAAAACAAAATCAAAATTTCAAAAAACGATGGGCTATAACCCATGTTTTTTGAAATTTTGCATTTTTTTCAAATCCTCAAAAATTATGAAAAACGGCGTGCTATAGTATGCCGTACGGTAGGGGCTATAGCCCATGTTCAAAAATGATGAAAAACGAGGTTAATTTTTTTTTCAAAAATTCAAAAAACGATGGGCTATAACCCATGTTTTTTGAATTTTTGAATTTTTTTCAAATCCTCAAAAATGATGAAAAACGGCGTGCTATAGTATGCCGTACGGTAGGGGCTATAGCCCATGTTCAAAAATGATGAAAAACGAGGTTAAATTCTTTTTTCAAAAATTCAAAAAACGATGGGCTATAACCCATGGTTTTTTATTTTTTTTATTTTTTTCAAATCCTCAAAAATGATGAAAAACGGCGTGCTATAGTATGCCGTACGGTAGGGGCTATAGCCCATGTTCAAAAATGATGAAAAACGAGGTTAAAAAAAAATCAAAATTTCAAAAAACGATGGGCTATAACCCATGTTTTTTGAAATTTTGAAATTTTTTCAAATCCTCAAAAATGATGGAAAACGACGTGCTATAGTATGCCGTACGGTAGGGGCTATAGCCCATGTTCAAAAATTATGAAAAACGAGGTTAAAAAAAATTCAAACATTCAAAAAACAATGGGCTATAACCCATGTTTTTAGAAATTTTGATTTTTTTTCAAATCCTCAAAAATGATGAAAAACGGCGTGCTATAGTATGCCGTACGGTAGGGGCTATAGCCCATGTTAAAAAATGATGAGAAACGAGGTTAAAAAAAAATTCAAAAATTCAAAAAACAATGGGCTATAACCCATGTTTTTTTAAATTTAGATTTTTTTTCAAATCCTCAAAAATGATGAAAAACGGCGTGCTATAGTATGCCGTACGGTAGGGGCTATAGCCCATGTTCAAAAATGATGAAAAACGAGGTTAAAAAAAAAATCAAAATTTCAAAAAACGATGGGCTATAACCCATGTTTTTTGAAAATTTGATTTTTTTTCAAATCCTCAAAAATGATGAAAAACGGCGTGCTATAGTATGCCGTACGGTAGGGGCTATAACCCATGTTCAAAAATGATGAAAAACGAGGTTAAAAACAAAATCAAAATTTCAAAAAACGATGGGCTATAACCCATGTTTTTTGAAATTTTGCATTTTTTTCAAATCCTCAAAAATGATGAAAAACGGCGTGCTATAGTATGCCGTACGGTAGGGGCTATAGCCCATGTTCAAAAATGATGAAAAACGAGGTTAATTTTTTTTTCAAAAATTCAAAAAACGATGGGCTATAACCCATGTTTTTTGAATTTTTGAATTTTTTTCAAATCCTCAAAAATGATGAAAAACGGCGTGCTATAGTATGCCGTACGGTAGGGGCTATAGCCCATGTTCAAAAATGATGAAAAACGAGGTTTAATTCTTTTTTCAAAAATTCAAAAAACGATGGGCTATAACCCATGTTTTTGAAATTTTGAATTTTTTTCAAATCCTCAAAAATGATGAAAAACGGCGTGCTATAGTATGCCGTACGGTAGGGGCTATAGCCCATGTTCAAAAATGATGAAAAACGAGGTTAATTTTTTTTTCAAAAATTCAAAAAACGATGGGCTATAACCCATGTTTTTTGAATTTTTGAATTTTTTTCAAATCCTCAAAAATGATGAAAAACGGCGTGCTATAGTATGCCGTACGGTAGGGGCTATAGCCCATGTTCAAAAATGATGAAAAACGAGGTTAATTTTTTTTTCAAAAATTCAAAAAACAATGGGCTATAACCCATGTTTTTTGAAATTTTGATTTTTTTCAAATCCTCAAAAATGATGAAAAACGGCGTGCTATAGTATGCCGTACGGTAGGGGCTATAGCCCATGTTCAAAAATGATGAAAAACGAGGTTTAATTCTTTTTTCAAAAATTCAAAAAACGATGGGCTATAACCCATGTTTTTGAAATTTAGAATTTTTTTCAAATCCTCAAAAATGATGAAAAACGGCGTGCTATAGTATGCCGTACGGTAGGGGCTATAGCCCATGTTCAAAAATGATGAAAAACGAGGTTAAAAAAAAATCAAAAATTCAAAAAACGATGGGCTATAACCCATGTTTTTTGAATTTTTTAATTTTTTTCAAATCCTCAAAAATGATGAAAAACGGCGTGCTATAGTATGCCGTACGGTAGGGGCTATAGCCCATGTTCAAAAATGATGAAAAACTAGGTTAATTTCTTTTTCAAAAATTCAAAAAACGATGGGCTATAACCCATGGTTTTTTTTTTTTTTTCTTTTTTTTCAAATCCTCAAAAATGATGAAAAACGGCGTGCTATAGTATGCCGTACGGTAGGGGCTATAGCCCATGTTCAAAAATGATGAAAAACGAGGTTAAAAAAAATTCAAACATTCAAAAAACAATGGGCTATAACCCATGTTTTTAGAAATTTTGAATTTTTTTCAAATCCTCAAAAATGATGAAAAACGGCGTGCTATAGTATGCCGTACGGTAGGGGCTATAGCCCATGTTCAAAAATGATGAAAAACGAGGTTAAAAAAATAATCAAAAATTCAAAAAACAATGGGCTATAACCTATGTTTTTTGAAATTTTGATTTTTTTCAAATCCTCAAAAATGATGAAAAACGGCGTGCTATAGTATGCCGTACGGTAGGGGCTATAGCCCATGTTCAAAAATGATGAAAAACGAGGTTAATTTTTTTTTCAAAAATTCAAAAAACGATGGGCTATAACCCATGTTTTTTGAATTTTTGAATTTTTTTCAAATCTTCAAAAATGATGAAAAACGGCGTGCTATAGTATGCCGTACGGTAGGGGCTATAGCCCATGTTCAAAAATGATGAAAAACGAGGTTAATTTTTTTTTTAAAAATTCAAAAAACAATGGGCTATAACCCATGTTTTTTGAAATTTTGATTTTTTTCAAATCCTCAAAAATGATGAAAAACGGCGTGCTATAGTATGCCGTACGGTAGGGGCTATAGCCCATGTTAAAAAATGATGAGAAACGAGGTTAATTTTATTTTCAAAAATTCAAAAAACAATGGGCTATAACCCATGTTTTTTGAAATTTAGATTTTTTTTCAAATCCTCAAAAATGATGAAAAACGGCGTGCTATAGTATGCCGTACGGTAGGGGCTATAGCCCATGTTCAAAAATTATGAAAAACGAGGTTAAAAACAAAATCAAAATTTCAAAAAACGATGGGCTATAACCCATGTTTTTTGAAATTTTGAATTTTTTTCAAATCCTCAAAAATGATGAAAAACGGCGTGCTATAGTATGCCGTACGGTAGGGGCTATAGCCCATGTTCAAAAATGATGAAAAACGAGGTTAATTTTTTTTTCAAAAATTCAAAAAACGATGGGCTATAACCCATGTTTTTTGAATTTTTGGATTTTTTTCAAATCCTCAAAAATGATGAAAAACGGCGTGCTATAGTATGCCGTACGGTAGGGGCTATAGCCCATGTTCAAAAATGATGAAAAACGAGGTTTAATTCTTTTTTCAAAAATTCAAAAAACGATGGGCTATAACCCATGTTTTTGAAAATTTGAATTTTTTTCAAATCCTCAAAAATGATGAAAAACGGCGTGCTATAGTATGCCGTACGGTAGGGGCTATAGCCCATGTTCAAAAATGATGAAAAACGAGGTTTAATTCTTTTTTCAAAAATTCAAAAAACGATGGGCTATAACCCATGTTTTTGAAATTTTGAATTTTTTTCAAATCCTCAAAAATGATGAAAAACGGCGTGCTATAGTATGCCGTACGGTAGGGGCTATAGCCCATGTTCAAAAATGATGAAAAACGAGGTTAAAAAAAAAATCAAAAATTCAAAAAACAATGGGCTATAACCTATGTTTTTTGAAATTTTGATTTTTTTCAAATCCTCAAAAATGATGAAAAACGGCGTGCTATAGTATGCCGTACGGTAGGGGCTATAGCCCATGTTCAAAAATGATGAAAAACGAGGTTAATTTTTTTTTCAAAAATTCAAAAAACGATGGGCTATAACCCATGTTTTTTGAATTTTTGAATTTTTTTCAAATCCTCAAAAATGATGAAAAACGGCGTGCTATAGTATGCTGTACGGTAGGGGCTATAGCCCATGTTCAAAAATGATGAAAAACGAGGTTAATTTTTTTTTCAAAAATTCAAAAAACAATGGGCTATAACCCATGTTTTTTGAAATTTAGATTTTTTTTCAAATCCTCAAAAATGATGAAAAACGGCGTGCTATAGTATGCCGTACGGTAGGGGCTATAGCCCATGTTCAAAAATTATGAAAAACGAGGTTAAAAACAAAATCAAAATTTCAAAAAACGATGGGCTATAACCCATGTTTTTTGAAATTTTGAATTTTTTTCAAATCCTCAAAAATGATGAAAAACGGCGTGCTATAGTATGCCGTACGGTAGGGGCTATAGCCCATGTTCAAAAATGATGAAAAACGAGGTTAATCTTTTTTTCAAAAATTCAAAAAACGATGGGCTATAACCCATGTTTTTTGAATTTTTGAATTTTTTTCAAATCCTCAAAAATGATGAAAAACTGCATGCTATAGTATGCCGTACGGTAGGGGCTATAGCCCATGTTCAAAAATGATGAAAAACGAGGTTAATTTTTTTTTCAAAAATTCAAAAAACAATGGGCTATAACCCATGTTTTTTGAAATTTTGATTTTTTTCAAATCCTCAAAAATGATGAAAAACGGCGTGCTATAGTATGCCGTACGGTAGGGGCTATAGCCCATGTTCAAAAATGATGAAAAACGAGGTTTAATTCTTTTTTCAAAAATTCAAAAAACGATGGGCTATAACCCATGTTTTTGAAAATTTGAATTTTTTTCAAATCCTCAAAAATGATGAAAAACGGCGTGCTATAGTATGCCGTACTGTAGGGGCTATAGCCCATGTTCAAAAATTATGAAAAACGAGGTTAAAAAAAAAATCAAAATTCAAAAAACAATGGGCTATAACCCATGTTTTTTGAAATTTTGAAATTTTTTCAAATCCTCAAAAATGATGAAAAACGGCGTGCTATAGTATGCCGTACGATAGGGGCTATAGCCCATGTTCAAAAATGATGAAAAACGAGGTTAAAAAAAAATCAAAAATTCAAAAAACGATGGGCTATAACCCATGTTTTTTGAATTTTTTAATTTTTTTCAAATCCTCAAAAATGATGAAAAACGGCGTGCTATAGTATGCCGTACGGTAGGGGCTATAGCCCATGTTCAAAAATGATGAAAAACTAGGTTAATTTCTTTTTCAAAAATTCAAAAAACGATGGGCTATAACCCATGGTTTTTTTTTTTTTTTCTTTTTTTTCAAATCCTCAAAAATGATGAAAAACGGCGTGCTATAGTATGCCGTACGGTAGGGGCTATAGCCCATGTTCAAAAATGATGAAAAACGAGGTTAAAAAAAATTCAAACATTCAAAAAACAATGGGCTATAACCCATGTTTTTAGAAATTTTGATTTTTTTTCAAATCCTCAAAAATTATGAAAAACGGCGTGCTATAGTATGCCGTACGGTAGGGGCTATAGCCCATGTTCAAAAATGATGAAAAACGAGGTTAAATTATTTTTTCAAAAATTCAAAAAACGATGGGCTATAACCCATGTTTTTGAAATTTTGAATTTTTTTCAAATCCTCAAAAATGATGAAAAACGGCGTGCTATAGTATGCCGTACGGTAGGGGCTATAGCCCATGTTCAAAAATGATGAAAAACGAGGTTAAAAACAAAATCAAAATTTCAAAAAACGATGGGCTATAACCCATGTTTTTTGAAATTTTGCATTTTTTTCAAATCCTCAAAAATTATGAAAAACGGCGTGCTATAGTATGCCGTACGGTAGGGGCTATAGCCCATGTTCAAAAATGATGAAAAACGAGGTTAATTTTTTTTTCAAAAATTCAAAAAACGATGGGCTATAACCCATGTTTTTTGAATTTTTGAATTTTTTTCAAATCCTCAAAAATGATGAAAAACGGCGTGCTATAGTATGCCGTACGGTAGGGGCTATAGCCCATGTTCAAAAATGATGAAAAACGAGGTTAAATTCTTTTTTCAAAAATTCAAAAAACGATGGGCTATAACCCATGGTTTTTTATTTTTTTTATTTTTTTCAAATCCTCAAAAATGATGAAAAACGGCGTGCTATAGTATGCCGTACGGTAGGGGCTATAGCCCATGTTCAAAAATGATGAAAAACGAGGTTAAAAAAAAATCAAAATTTCAAAAAACGATGGGCTATAACCCATGTTTTTTGAAATTTTGAAATTTTTTCAAATCCTCAAAAATGATGGAAAACGACGTGCTATAGTATGCCGTACGGTAGGGGCTATAGCCCATGTTCAAAAATTATGAAAAACGAGGTTAAAAAAAATTCAAACATTCAAAAAACAATGGGCTATAACCCATGTTTTTAGAAATTTTGATTTTTTTTCAAATCCTCAAAAATGATGAAAAACGGCGTGCTATAGTATGCCGTACGGTAGGGGCTATAGCCCATGTTAAAAAATGATGAGAAACGAGGTTAAAAAAAAATTCAAAAATTCAAAAAACAATGGGCTATAACCCATGTTTTTTTAAATTTAGATTTTTTTTCAAATCCTCAAAAATGATGAAAAACGGCGTGCTATAGTATGCCGTACGGTAGGGGCTATAGCCCATGTTCAAAAATGATGAAAAACGAGGTTAAAAAAAAAATCAAAATTTCAAAAAACGATGGGCTATAACCCATGTTTTTTGAAAATTTGATTTTTTTTCAAATCCTCAAAAATGATGAAAAACGGCGTGCTATAGTATGCCGTACGGTAGGGGCTATAACCCATGTTCAAAAATGATGAAAAACGAGGTTAAAAACAAAATCAAAATTTCAAAAAACGATGGGCTATAACCCATGTTTTTTGAAATTTTGCATTTTTTTCAAATCCTCAAAAATGATGAAAAACGGCGTGCTATAGTATGCCGTACGGTAGGGGCTATAGCCCATGTTCAAAAATGATGAAAAACGAGGTTAATTTTTTTTTCAAAAATTCAAAAAACGATGGGCTATAACCCATGTTTTTTGAATTTTTGAATTTTTTTCAAATCCTCAAAAATGATGAAAAACGGCGTGCTATAGTATGCCGTACGGTAGGGGCTATAGCCCATGTTCAAAAATGATGAAAAACGAGGTTTAATTCTTTTTTCAAAAATTCAAAAAACGATGGGCTATAACCCATGTTTTTGAAATTTTGAATTTTTTTCAAATCCTCAAAAATGATGAAAAACGGCGTGCTATAGTATGCCGTACGGTAGGGGCTATAGCCCATGTTCAAAAATGATGAAAAACGAGGTTAATTTTTTTTTCAAAAATTCAAAAAACGATGGGCTATAACCCATGTTTTTTGAATTTTTGAATTTTTTTCAAATCCTCAAAAATGATGAAAAACGGCGTGCTATAGTATGCCGTACGGTAGGGGCTATAGCCCATGTTCAAAAATGATGAAAAACGAGGTTAATTTTTTTTTCAAAAATTCAAAAAACAATGGGCTATAACCCATGTTTTTTGAAATTTTGATTTTTTTCAAATCCTCAAAAATGATGAAAAACGGCGTGCTATAGTATGCCGTACGGTAGGGGCTATAGCCCATGTTCAAAAATGATGAAAAACGAGGTTTAATTCTTTTTTCAAAAATTCAAAAAACGATGGGCTATAACCCATGTTTTTGAAATTTAGAATTTTTTTCAAATCCTCAAAAATGATGAAAAACGGCGTGCTATAGTATGCCGTACGGTAGGGGCTATAGCCCATGTTCAAAAATGATGAAAAACGAGGTTAAAAAAAAATTCAAAATTCAAAAAACGATGGGCTATAACCCATGTTTTTTGAATTTTTGAATTTTTTTCAAATCCTCAAAAATGATGAAAAACGGCGTGCTATAGTATGCCGTACGGTAGGGGCTATAGCCCATGTTCAAAAACGATGAAAAACGAGTTTTTTTTTTCTTTTTCTAAATTTCAAAAAACGATGGGCTATAACCCATGTTTTTGAAAATTTGAATTTTTTTCAAATCCTCAAAAATGATGAAAAACGGCGTGCTATAGTATGCCGTACGGTAGGGGCTATAGCCCATGTTCAAAAATGATGAAAAACGAGGTTAAAAACAAAATCAAAATTTCAAAAAACGATGGGCTATAACCCATGTTTTTTGAAATTTTGAATTTTTTTCAAATCCTCAAAAATCATGAAAAACGGCGTGCTATAGTATGCCGTACGGTAGGGGCTATAGCCCATGTTCAAAAATGATGAAAAACGAGGTTAAAAAAAAAAAAAAAAAAAAAAAAAACGATGGGCTATAACCCATGTTTTTGAATTTTTTATTTTTTTTCAAATCCTCAAAAATGATGAAAAACGGCGTGCTATAGTATGCCGTACGGTAGGGGCTATAGCCCATGTTCAAAAATGATGAAAAACGAGGTTAAATTCTTTTTTCAAAAATTCAAAAAACGATGGGCTATAACCCATGGTTTTTTATTTTTTTTATTTTTTTCAAATCCTCAAAAATGATGAAAAACGGCGTGCTATAGTATGCCGTACGGTAGGGGCTATAGCCCATGTTCAAAAATGATGAAAAACGAGGTTAAAAAAAAATCAAAATTTCAAAAAACGATGGGCTATAACCCATGTTTTTTGAAATTTTGAAATTTTTTCAAATCCTCAAAAATGATGGAAAACGACGTGCTATAGTATGCCGTACGGTAGGGGCTATAGCCCATGTTCAAAAATTATGAAAAACGAGGTTAAAAAAAATTCAAACATTCAAAAAACAATGGGCTATAACCCATGTTTTTAGAAATTTAGATTTTTTTTCAAATCCTCAAAAATGATGAAAAACGGCGTGCTATAGTATGCCGTACGGTAGGGGCTATAGCCCATGTTAAAAAATGATGAGAAACGAGGTTAAAAAAAAATTCAAAAATTCAAAAAACAATGGGCTATAACCCATGTTTTTTGAAATTTAGATTTTTTTTCAAATCCTCAAAAATGATGAAAAACGGCGTGCTATAGTATGCCGTACGGTAGGGGCTATAGCCCATGTTCAAAAATGATGAAAAACGAGGTTAAAAAAAAAATCTAAATTTCAAAAAACGATGGGCTATAACCCATGTTTTTTGAAAATTTGATTTTTTTTCAAATCCTCAAAAATGATGAAAAACGGCGTGCTATAGTATGCCGTACGGTAGGGGCTATAACCCATGTTCAAAAATGATGAAAAACGAGGTTAAAAACAAAATCAAAATTTCAAAAAACGATGGGCTATAACCCATGTTTTTTGAAATTTTGCATTTTTTTCAAATCCTCAAAAATGATGAAAAACGGCGTGCTATAGTATGCCGTACGGTAGGGGCTATAGCCCATGTTCAAAAATGATGAAAAACGAGGTTAATTTTTTTTTCAAAAATTCAAAAAACGATGGGCTATAACCCATGTTTTTTGAATTTTTGAATTTTTTTCAAATCCTCAAAAATGATGAAAAACGGCGTGCTATAGTATGCCGTACGGTAGGGGCTATAGCCCATGTTCAAAAATGATGAAAAACGAGGTTTAATTCTTTTTTCAAAAATTCAAAAAACGATGGGCTATAACCCATGTTTTTGAAATTTTGAAATTTTTTCAAATCCTCAAAAATGATGAAAAACGGCGTGCTATAGTATGCCGTACGGTAGGGGCTATAGCCCATGTTCAAAAATGATGAAAAACGAGGTTAATTCTTTTTTCAAAAATTCAAAAAACGATGGGCTATAACCCATGTTTTTTGAATTTTTGAATTTTTTTCAAATCCTCAAAAATGATGAAAAACGGCGTGCTATAGTATGCCGTACGGTAGGGGCTATAGCCCATGTTCAAAAATGATGAAAAACAAGGTTTAATTCTTTTTTCAAAAATTCAAAAAACGATGGGCTATAACCCATGTTTTTGAAATTTTGAAATTTTTTCAAATCCTCAAAAATGATGAAAAACGGCGTGCTATAGTATGCCGTACGGTAGGGGCTATAGCCCATGTTCAAAAATGATGAAAAACGAGGTTAATTTTTTTTTCAAAAATTCAAAAAACGATGGGCTATAACCCATGTTTTTTGAATTTTTTAATTTTTTTCAAATCCTCAAAAATGATGAAAAACGGCGTGCTATAGTATGCCGTACGGTAGGGGCTATAGCCCATGTTCAAAAATGATGAAAAACGAGGTTAATTTTTTTTTCAAAAATTCAAAAAACGATGGGCTATAACCCATGTTTTTTGAATTTTTTAATTTTTTTCAAATCCTCAAAAATGATGAAAAACGGCGTGCTATAGTATGCCGTACGGTAGGGGCTATAGCCCATGTTCAAAAATGATGAAAAACGAGGTTAATTCTTTTTTCAAAAATTCAAAAAACGATGGGCTATAACCCATGTTTTTTGAATTTTTGAATTTTTTTCAAATCCTCAAAAATGATGAAAAACGGCGTGCTATAGTATGCCGTACGGTAGGGGCTATAGCCCATGTTCAAAAATGATGAAAAACGAGGTTTAATTCTTTTTTCAAAAATTCAAAAAACGATGGGCTATAACCCATGTTTTTGAAATTTTGAAATTTTTTCAAATCCTCAAAAATGATGAAAAACGGCGTGCTATAGTATGCCGTACGGTAGGGGCTATAGCCCATGTTCAAAAATGATGAAAAACGAGGTTAATTTTTTTTTCAAAAATTCAAAAAACGATGGGCTATAACCCATGTTTTTTGAATTTTTTAATTTTTTTCAAATCCTCAAAAATGATGAAAAACGGCGTGCTATAGTATGCCGTACGGTAGGGGCTATAGCCCATGTTCAAAAATGATGAAAAACGAGGTTAATTTTTTTTTCAAAAATTCAAAAAACAATGGGCTATAACCCATGTTTTTTGAAATTTTGATTTTTTTCAAATCCTCAAAAATGATGAAAAACGGCGTGCTATAGTATGCCGTACGGTAGGGGCTATAGCCCATGTTCAAAAATGATGAAAAACGAGGTTTAATTCTTTTTTCAAAAATTCAAAAAACGATGGGCTATAACCCATGTTTTTTGATTTTTTTAATTTTTTTCAAATCCTCAAAAATGATGAAAAACGGCGTGCTATAGTATGCCGTACGGTAGGGGCTATAGCCCATGTTCAAAAACGATGAAAAACGAGTTTTTTTTTTCTTTTTCTAAATTTCAAAAAACGATGGGCTATAACCCATGTTTTTGAAATTTTGAATTTTTTTCAAATCCTCAAAAATGATGAAAAACGGCGTGCTATAGTATGCCGTACGGTAGGGGCTATAGCCCATGTTCAAAAATGATGAAAAACGAGGTTAAAAACAAAATCAAATTTTCAAAAAACGATGGGCTATAACCCATGTTTTTTGAAATTTTGATTTTTTTTCAAATCCTCAAAAATCATGAAAAACGGCGTGCTATAGTATGCCGTACGGTAGGGGCTATAGCCCATGTTCAAAAATGATGAAAAACGAGGTTAAAAAAAAATTCAAAAATTCAAAAAACAATGGGCTATAACCCATGTTTTTAGAAATTTTGATTTTTTTTCAAATCCTCAAAAATGATGAAAAACTGCGTGCTATATTATGCCGTACGGTAGGGGCTATAGCCCATGTTCAAAAATGATGAAAAACGAGGTTAAATTCTTTTTTCAAAAATTCAAAAAACGATGGGCTATAACCCATGTTTTTTTTTTTTTTTTTGTTTTTTTCAAATCCTCAAAAATGATGAAAAACTGCGTGCTATAGTTTGCCGTACGGTAGGGGCTATAGCCCATGTTCAAAAACGATGAAAAACGAGTTTTTTTTTTCTTTTTCAAAAATTCAAAAAACAATGGGCTATAACCCATGTTTTTTGTAATTTTGATTTTTTTTCAAATCCTCAAAAATGATGAAAAACGGCGTGCTTTATTATGCCGTACGGTAGGGGCTATAGCCCATGTTCAAAAATGATGAAAAACGAGGTTAAATTCTTTTTTCAAAAATTCAAAAAACGATGGGCTATAACCCATGTTTTTGAAATTTAGAATTTTTTTCAAATCCTCAAAAATGAAGAAAAACGGCGTGCTATAGTATGCCGTACGGTAGGGGCTATAGCCCATGTTCAAAAATGATGAAAAACGAGGTTTAATTCTTTTTTCAAAAATTCAAAAAACGATGGGCTATAACCCATGTTTTTTGAATTTTTGAATTTTTTTCAAATCCTCAAAAATGATGAAAAACGGCGTGCTATAGTATGCCGTACGGTAGGGGCTATAGCCCATGTTCAAAAACGATGAAAAACGAGTTTTTTTTTTCTTTTTCTAAATTTCAAAAAACGATGGGCTATAACCCATGTTTTTGAAAATTTGAATTTTTTTCAAATCCTCAAAAATGATGAAAAACGGCGTGCTATAGTATGCCGTACGGTAGGGGCTATAGCCCATGTTCAAAAATGATGAAAAACGAGGTTAAAAACAAAATCAAAATTTCAAAAAACGATGGGCTATAACCCATGTTTTTTGAAATTTTGATTTTTTTTCAAATCCTCAAAAATCATGAAAAACGGCGTGCTATAGTATGCCGTACGGTAGGGGCTATAGCCCATGTTCAAAAATGATGAAAAACGAGGTTAAAAAAAAAAAAAAAAAATCAAAAAACGATGGGCTATAACCCATGTTTTTGAATTTTTTATTTTTTTTCAAATCCTCAAAAATGATGAAAAACGGCGTGCTATAGTATGCCGTACGGTAGGGGCTATAGCCCATGTTCAAAAATGATGAAAAACGAGGTTAAAAACAAAATCAAAATTTCAAAAAACGATGGGCTATAACCCATGTTTTTTGAAATTTTGAATTTTTTTCAAATCCTCAAAAATGATGAAGAACGGCGTGCTATATTATGCCGTACGGTAGGGGCTATAGCCCATGTTCAAAAATGATGAAAAACGAGGTTAAAAAAAAATTCAAAAATTCAAAAAACAATGGGCTATAACCCATGTTTTTTGAAATTTTGATTTTTTTTCAAATCCTCAAAAATGATGAAAAACGGCGTGCTATATTATGCCGTACGGTAGGGGCTATAGCCCATGTTCAAAAACGATGAAAAACGAGTTTTTTTTTTCTTTTTCAAAAATTCAAAAAACAATGGGCTATAACCCATGTTTTTTGTAATTTTGATTTTTTTTCAAATCCTCAAAAATGATGAAAAACGGCGTGCTTTATTATGCCGTACGGTAGGGGCTATAGCCCATGTTCAAAAATGATGAAAAACGAGGTTAAATTCTTTTTTCAAAAATTCAAAAAACGATGGGCTATAACCCATGTTTTTGAAATTTAGAATTTTTTTCAAATCCTCAAAAATGAAGAAAAACGGCGTGCTATAGTATGCCGTACGGTAGGGGCTATAGCCCATGTTCAAAAATGATGAAAAACGAGGTTAAAAAAAATTCAAAAATTCAAAAAACGATGGGCTATAACCCATGTTTTTTGAATTTTTGAATTTTTTTCAAATCCTCAAAAATGATGAAAAACGAGGTTAATTTTTTTTTCAAAAATTCAAAAAACAATGGGCTATAACCCATGTTTTTTTTAATTTTGATTTTTTTCAAATCCTCAAAAATGATGAAAAACGGCGTGCTATAGTATGCCGTACGGTAGGGGCTATAGCCCATGTTCAAAAATGATGAAAAACGAGGTTTAATTCTTTTTTCAAAAATTCAAAAAACGATGGGCTATAACCCATGTTTTTGAAAATTTGAATTTTTTTCAAATCCTCAAAAATGATGAAAAACGGCGTGCTATAGTATGCCGTACGGTAGGGGCTATAGCCCATGTTCAAAAATGATGAAAAACGAGGTTAAAAAAAAAATCAAAATTCAAAAAACGATGGGCTATAACCCATGTTTTTTGAATTTTTGAATTTTTTTCAAATCCTCAAAAATGATGAAAAACGGCGTGCTATAGTATGCCGTACGGTAGGGGCTATAGCCCATGTTCAAAAATGATGAAAAACGAGGTTAAAAACAAAAATCAAAATTTCAAAAAACGATGGGCTATAACCCATGTTTTTTGAAATTTTGAAATTTTTTCAAATCCTCAAAAATCATGAAAAACGGCGTGCTATAGTATGCCGTACGGTAGGGGCTATAGCCCATGTTCAAAAATTCAAAAAACGAGGTAAAAAAAAAAATCAAAAATTCAAAAAACGATGGGCTATAACCCATGTTTTTTGAATTTTTGAATTTTTTTCAAATCCTCAAAAATGATGAAAAACGGCGTGCTATAGTATGCCGTACGGTAGGGGCTATAGCCCATGTTCAAAAATGATGAAAAACGAGGTTAAAAACAAAATCAAAATTTCAAAAAACGATGGGCTATAACCCATGTTTTTTGAATTTTTGAATTTTTTTCAAATCCTCAAAAATGATGAAAAACGGCGTGCTATAGTATGCCGTACGGTAGGGGCTATAGCCCATGTTCAAAAATGATGAAAAACGAGGTAAAAAAAAAAATCAAAAATTCAAAAAACAATGGGCTATAACCCATGTTTTTGAAATTTTGATTTTTTTCAAATCCTCAAAAATGATGAAAAACGGCGTGCTATAGTATGCCGTACGGTAGGGGCTATAGCCCATGTTCAAAAATGATGAAAAACGAGGTTAAATTATTTTTTCAAAAATTCAAAAAACGATGGGCTATAACCCATGGTTTTTTTTTTTTTTTTTTTTTTAAATCCTCAAAAATGATGAAAAACTGCGTGCTATAGTTTGCCGTACGGTAGGGGCTATAGCCCATGTTCAAAAACGATGAAAAACGAGGTTAAAAAAAAAATCAAAAATTCAAAAAACGATGGGCTATAACCCATGTTTTTTGAATTTTTTAATTTTTTTCAAATCCTCAAAAATGATGAAAAACGGCGTGCTATAGTATGCCGTACGGTAGGGGCTATAGCCCATGTTCAAAAATGATGAAAAACGAGGTTAAAAACAAAATCAAAATTTCAAAAAACGATGGGCTATAACCCATGTTTTTTGAATTTTTTAATTTTTTTCAAATCCTCAAAAATGATGAAAAACGGCGTGCTATAGTATGCCGTACGGTAGGGGCTATAGCCCATGTTCAAAAATGATGAAAAACGAGGTTAAATTCTTTTTTCAAAAATTCAAAAAACAATGGGCTATAACCCATGTTTTTTATTTTTTTTAATTTTTTTCAAATCCTCAAAAATGATGAAAAACTGCGTGCTATAGTTTGCCGTACGGTAGGGGCTATAGCCCATGTTCAAAAACGATGAAAAACGAGTTTTTTTTTTCTTTTTCAAAATTTCAAAAAACAATGGGCTATAACCCATGTTTTTGAAATTTTGATTTTTTTTCAAATCCTCAAAAATGATGAAAAACGGCGTGCTATATTATGCCGTACGGTAGGGGCTATAGCCCATGTTCAAAAATGATGAAAAACGAGGTTAAATTCTTTTTTCAAAAATTCAAAAAACGATGGGCTATAACCCATGTTTTTTGATTTTTTTCATTTTTTTTAAATCCTCAAAAATGATGAAAAACGGCGTGCTATAGTATGCCGTACGGTAGGGGCTATAGCCCATGTTCAAAAATGATGAAAAACGAGGTTAAATTCTTTTTTCAAAAATTCAAAAAACGATGGGCTATAACCCATGTTTTTTGATTTTTTTCATTTTTCTCAAATCCTCAAAAATGATGAAAAACGGCGTGCTATAGTATGCCGTACGGTAGGGGCTATAGCCCATGTTCAAAAACGATGAAAAACGAGTTTTTTTTTTCTTTTTCTAAATTTCAAAAAACGATGGGCTATAACCCATGTTTTTGAAATTTTGAATTTTTTTCAAATCCTCAAAAATGATGAAAAACGGCGTGCTATAGTATGCCGTACGGTAGGGGCTATAGCCCATGTTCAAAAATGATGAAAAACGAGGTTAAAAACAAAATCAAAATTTCAAAAAACGATGGGCTATAACCCATGTTTTTTGAAATTTTGATTTTTTTTCAAATCCTCAAAAATCATGAAAAACGGCGTGCTATAGTATGCCGTACGGTAGGGGCTATAGCCCATGTTCAAAAATGATGAAAAACGAGGTTAAAAAAAAAAAAAAAAAATCAAAAAACGATGGGCTATAACCCATGTTTTTGAATTTTTTATTTTTTTTCAAATCCTCAAAAATGATGAAAAACGGCGTGCTATAGTATGCCGTACGGTAGGGGCTATAGCCCATGTTCAAAAATGATGAAAAACGAGGTTAAAAACAAAATCAAAATTTCAAAAAACGATGGGCTATAACCCATGTTTTTTGAAATTTTGAATTTTTTTCAAATCCTCAAAAATGATGAAAAACGGCGTGCTATATTATGCCGTACGGTAGGGGCTATAGCCCATGTTCAAAAATGATGAAAAACGAGGTTAAAAAAAAATTCAAAAATTCAAAAAACAATGGGCTATAACCCATGTTTTTAGAAATTTTGATTTTTTTTCAAATCCTCAAAAATGATGAAAAACTGCGTGCTATATTATGCCGTACGGTAGGGGCTATAGCCCATGTTCAAAAATGATGAAAAACGAGGTTAAATTCTTTTTTCAAAAATTCAAAAAACGATGGGCTATAACCCATGTTTTTTTTTTTTTTTTTTTTTTTTTCAAATCCTCAAAAATGATGAAAAACTGCGTGCTATAGTTTGCCGTACGGTAGGGGCTATAGCCCATGTTCAAAAACGATGAAAAACGAGTTTTTTTTTTCTTTTTCAAAAATTCAAAAAACAATGGGCTATAACCCATGTTTTTTGTAATTTTGATTTTTTTTCAAATCCTCAAAAATGATGAAAAACGGCGTGCTTTATTATGCCGTACGGTAGGGGCTATAGCCCATGTTCAAAAATGATGAAAAACGAGGTTAAATTCTTTTTTCAAAAATTCAAAAAACGATGGGCTATAACCCATGTTTTTGAAATTTAGAATTTTTTTCAAATCCTCAAAAATGAAGAAAAACGGCGTGCTATAGTATGCCGTACGGTAGGGGCTATAGCCCATGTTCAAAAATGATGAAAAACGAGGTTAAAAAAAATTCAAAAATTCAAAAAACGATGGGCTATAACCCATGTTTTTTGAATTTTTGAATTTTTTTCAAATCCTCAAAAATGATGAAAAACGAGGTTAATTTTTTTTTCAAAAATTCAAAAAACAATGGGCTATAACCCATGTTTTTTGAAATTTTGATTTTTTTCAAATCCTCAAAAATGATGAAAAACGGCGTGCTATAGTATGCCGTACGGTAGGGGCTATAGCCCATGTTCAAAAATGATGAAAAACGAGGTTTAATTCTTTTTTCAAAAATTCAAAAAACGATGGGCTATAACCCATGTTTTTTGAATTTTTGAATTTTTTTCAAATCCTCAAAAATGATGAAAAACGGCGTGCTATAGTATGCCGTACGGTAGGGGCTATAGCCCATGTTCAAAAACGATGAAAAACGAGTTTTTTTTTTCTTTTTCTAAATTTCAAAAAACGATGGGCTATAACCCATGTTTTTGAAATTTTGAATTTTTTTCAAATCCTCAAAAATGATGAAAAACGGCGTGCTATAGTATGCCGTACGGTAGGGGCTATAGCCCATGTTCAAAAATGATGAAAAACGAGGTTAAAAACAAAATCAAAATTTCAAAAAACGATGGGCTATAACCCATGTTTTTTGAAATTTTGATTTTTTTTCAAATCCTCAAAAATGATGAAAAACGGCGTGCTATAGTATGCCGTACGGTAGGGGCTATAGCCCATGTTCAAAAATGATGAAAAACGAGGTTAAAAAAAAAAAAAAAAAAAAAAACGATGGGCTATAACCCATGTTTTTGAATTTTTTATTTTTTTTCAAATCCTCAAAAATGATGAAAAACGGCGTGCTATAGTATGCCGTACGGTAGGGGCTATAGCCCATGTTCAAAAATGATGAAAAACGAGGTTAAAAACAAAATCAAAATTTCAAAAAACGATGGGCTATAACCCATGTTTTTTGAAATTTTGAATTTTTTTCAAATCCTCAAAAATGATGAAGAACGGCGTGCTATATTATGCCGTACGGTAGGGGCTATAGCCCATGTTCAAAAATGATGAAAAACGAGGTTAAAAAAAAATTCAAAAATTCAAAAAACAATGGGATATAACCCATGTTTTTTGAAATTTTGATTTTTTTTCAAATCCTCAAAAATGATGAAAAACGGCGTGCTATATTATGCCGTACGGTAGGGGCTATAGCCCATGTTCAAAAATGATGAAAAACGAGGTTAAAAAAAAAAAAAAAAAAAAAAACGATGGGCTATAACCCATGTTTTTGAATTTTTTATTTTTTTTCAAATCCTCAAAAATGATGAAAAACGGCGTGCTATAGTATGCCGTACGGTAGGGGCTATAGCCCATGTTCAAAAATGATGAAAAACGAGGTTAAAAACAAAATCAAAATTTCAAAAAACGATGGGCTATAACCCATGTTTTTTGAAATTTTGAATTTTTTTCAAATCCTCAAAAATGATGAAGAACGGCGTGCTATATTATGCCGTACGGTAGGGGCTATAGCCCATGTTCAAAAATGATGAAAAACGAGGTTAAAAAAAAATTCAAAAATTCAAAAAACAATGGGATATAACCCATGTTTTTTGAAATTTTGATTTTTTTTCAAATCCTCAAAAATGATGAAAAACGGCGTGCTATATTATGCCGTACGGTAGGGGCTATAGCCCATGTTCAAAAATGATGAAAAACGAGGTTAAATTCTTTTTTCAAAAATTCAAAAAACGATGGGCTATAACCCATGTTTTTTTTTTTTTTTTTTTTTTTTCAAATCCTCAAAAATGATGAAAAACTGCGTGCTATAGTTTGCCGTACGGTAGGGGCTATAGCCCATGTTCAAAAACGATGAAAAACGAGTTTTTTTTTTCTTTTTCAAAAATTCAAAAAACAATGGGCTATAACCCATGTTTTTTGTAATTTTGATTTTTTTTCAAATCCTCAAAAATGATGAAAAACGGCGTGCTTTATTATGCCGTACGGTAGGGGCTATAGCCCATGTTCAAAAATGATGAAAAACGAGGTTAAATTCTTTTTTCAAAAATTCAAAAAACGATGGGCTATAACCCATGTTTTTGAAATTTAGAATTTTTTTCAAATCCTCAAAAATGAAGAAAAACGGCGTGCTATAGTATGCCGTACGGTAGGGGCTATAGCCCATGTTCAAAAATGATGAAAAACGAGGTTAAAAAAAATTCAAAAATTCAAAAAACGATGGGCTATAACCCATGTTTTTTGAATTTTTGAATTTTTTTCAAATCCTCAAAAATGATGAAAAACGAGGTTAATTTTTTTTTCAAAAATTCAAAAAACAATGGGCTATAACCCATGTTTTTTTAAATTTTGATTTTTTTCAAATCCTCAAAAATGATGAAAAACGGCGTGCTATAGTATGCCGTACGGTAGGGGCTATAGCCCATGTTCAAAAATGATGAAAAACGAGGTTTAATTCTTTTTTCAAAAATTCAAAAAACGATGGGCTATAACCCATGTTTTTGAAAATTTGAATTTTTTTCAAATCCTCAAAAATGATGAAAAACGGCGTGCTATAGTATGCCGTACGGTAGGGGCTATAGCCCATGTTCAAAAATGATGAAAAACGAGGTTAAAAAAAAAATCAAAATTCAAAAAACGATGGGCTATAACCCATGTTTTTTGAATTTTTTAATTTTTTTCAAATCCTCAAAAATGATGAAAAACGGCGTGCTATAGTATGCCGTACGGTAGGGGCTATAGCCCATGTTCAAAAATGATGAAAAACGAGGTTAAAAACAAAAATCAAAATTTCAAAAAACGATGGGCTATAACCCATGTTTTTTGAAATTTTGAAATTTTTTCAAATCCTCAAAAATCATGAAAAACGGCGTGCTATAGTATGCCGTACGGTAGGGGCTATAGCCCATGTTCAAAAATTCAAAAAACGAGGTAAAAAAAAAAATCAAAAATTCAAAAAACGATGGGCTATAACCCATGTTTTTTGAATTTTTGAATTTTTTTCAAATCCTCAAAAATGATGAAAAACGGCGTGCTATAGTATGCCGTACGGTAGGGGCTATAGCCCATGTTCAAAAATGATGAAAAACGAGGTTAAAAACAAAATCAAAATTTCAAAAAACGATGGGCTATAACCCATGTTTTTTGAATTTTTGAATTTTTTTCAAATCCTCAAAAATGATGAAAAACGGCGTGCTATAGTATGCCGTACGGTAGGGGCTATAGCCCATGTTCAAAAATGATGAAAAACGAGGTAAAAAAAAAAATCAAAAATTCAAAAAACAATGGGCTATAACCCATGTTTTTGAAATTTTGATTTTTTTCAAATCCTCAAAAATGATGAAAAACGGCGTGCTATAGTATGCCGTACGGTAGGGGCTATAGCCCATGTTCAAAAATGATGAAAAACGAGGTTAAATTATTTTTTCAAAAATTCAAAAAACGATGGGCTATAACCCATGGTTTTTTTTTTTTTTTTTTTTTTCAAATCCTCAAAAATGATGAAAAACTGCGTGCTATAGTTTGCCGTACGGTAGGGGCTATAGCCCATGTTCAAAAACGATGAAAAACGAGGTTAAAAAAAAAATCAAAAATTCAAAAAACGATGGGCTATAACCCATGTTTTTTGAATTTTTAAATTTTTTTCAAATCCTCAAAAATGATGAAAAACGGCGTGCTATAGTATGCCGTACGGTAGGGGCTATAGCCCATGTTCAAAAATGATGAAAAACGAGGTTAAAAACAAAATCAAAATTTCAAAAAACGATGGGCTATAACCCATGTTTTTTGAATTTTTTAATTTTTTTCAAATCCTCAAAAATGATGAAAAACGGCGTGCTATAGTATGCCGTACGGTAGGGGCTATAGCCCATGTTCAAAAATGATGAAAAACGAGGTTAAAAAAAATTCAAAAATTCAAAAAACGATGGGCTATAACCCATGTTTTTTGAATTTTTGAATTTTTTTCAAATCCTCAAAAATGATGAAAAACGAGGTTAATTTTTTTTTCAAAAATTCAAAAAACAATGGGCTATAACCCATGTTTTTTTAAATTTTGATTTTTTTCAAATCCTCAAAAATGATGAAAAACGGCGTGCTATAGTATGCCGTACGGTAGGGGCTATAGCCCATGTTCAAAAATGATGAAAAACGAGGTTTAATTCTTTTTTCAAAAATTCAAAAAACGATGGGCTATAACCCATGTTTTTGAAAATTTGAATTTTTTTCAAATCCTCAAAAATGATGAAAAACGGCGTGCTATAGTATGCCGTACGGTAGGGGCTATAGCCCATGTTCAAAAATGATGAAAAACGAGGTTAAAAAAAAAATCAAAATTCAAAAAACGATGGGCTATAACCCATGTTTTTTGAATTTTTTAATTTTTTTCAAATCCTCAAAAATGATGAAAAACGGCGTGCTATAGTATGCCGTACGGTAGGGGCTATAGCCCATGTTCAAAAATGATGAAAAACGAGGTTAAAAACAAAAATCAAAATTTCAAAAAACGATGGGCTATAACCCATGTTTTTTGAAATTTTGAAATTTTTTCAAATCCTCAAAAATCATGAAAAACGGCGTGCTATAGTATGCCGTACGGTAGGGGCTATAGCCCATGTTCAAAAATTCAAAAAACGAGGTAAAAAAAAAAATCAAAAATTCAAAAAACGATGGGCTATAACCCATGTTTTTTGAATTTTTGAATTTTTTTCAAATCCTCAAAAATGATGAAAAACGGCGTGCTATAGTATGCCGTACGGTAGGGGCTATAGCCCATGTTCAAAAATGATGAAAAACGAGGTTAAAAACAAAATCAAAATTTCAAAAAACGATGGGCTATAACCCATGTTTTTTGAATTTTTGAATTTTTTTCAAATCCTCAAAAATGATGAAAAACGGCGTGCTATAGTATGCCGTACGGTAGGGGCTATAGCCCATGTTCAAAAATGATGAAAAACGAGGTAAAAAAAAAAATCAAAAATTCAAAAAACAATGGGCTATAACCCATGTTTTTGAAATTTTGATTTTTTTCAAATCCTCAAAAATGATGAAAAACGGCGTGCTATAGTATGCCGTACGGTAGGGGCTATAGCCCATGTTCAAAAATGATGAAAAACGAGGTTAAATTATTTTTTCAAAAATTCAAAAAACGATGGGCTATAACCCATGGTTTTTTTTTTTTTTTTTTTTTTCAAATCCTCAAAAATGATGAAAAACTGCGTGCTATAGTTTGCCGTACGGTAGGGGCTATAGCCCATGTTCAAAAACGATGAAAAACGAGGTTAAAAAAAAAATCAAAAATTCAAAAAACGATGGGCTATAACCCATGTTTTTTGAATTTTTAAATTTTTTTCAAATCCTCAAAAATGATGAAAAACGGCGTGCTATAGTATGCCGTACGGTAGGGGCTATAGCCCATGTTCAAAAATGATGAAAAACGAGGTTAAAAACAAAATCAAAATTTCAAAAAACGATGGGCTATAACCCATGTTTTTTGAATTTTTTAATTTTTTTCAAATCCTCAAAAATGATGAAAAACGGCGTGCTATAGTATGCCGTACGGTAGGGGCTATAGCCCATGTTCAAAAATGATGAAAAACGAGGTTAAAAAAAAAATCAAAAATTCAAAAAACAATGGGCTATAACCCATGTTTTTTGAAATTTTGATTTTTTTTCAAATCCTCAAAAATGATGAAAAACGGTGTGCTATAGTATGCCGTACGATATGGGCTATAGCCCATACTCAAAAATGATGAAAAACGAGGATAAAAAAATAAAAAAAATCAAAAAACGATGGGCTATAACCCATGTTTTTTGAAATTTTGATTTTTTTTAAATCCTCAAAAATGATGAAAAACGGCGTGCTATAGTATGCCGTACGGTAGGGGCTATAGCCCATGTTCAAAAATGATGAAAAACGAGGTTAAATTCTTTTTTCAAAAATTCAAAAAACAATGGGCTATAACCCATGTTTTTTATTTTTTTTAATTTTTTTCAAATCCTCAAAAATGATGAAAAACTGCGTGCTATAGTTTGCCGTACGGTAGGGGCTATAGCCCATGTTCAAAAACGATGAAAAACGAGTTTTTTTTTTCTTTTTCAAAATTTCAAAAAACAATGGGCTATAACCCATGTTTTTTGAAATTTAGATTTTTTTTCAAATCCTCAAAAATGATGAAAAACGGCGTGCTATATTATGCCGTACGGTAGGGGCTATAGCCCATGTTAAAAAATGATGAAAAACGAGGTTAAATTCTTTTTTCAAAAATTCAAAAAACGATGGGCTATAACCCATGTTTTTTGATTTTTTTCATTTTTTTTAAATCCTCAAAAATGATGAAAAACGGCGTGCTATAGTATGCCGTACGGTAGGGGCTATAGCCCATGTTCAAAAATGATGAAAAACGAGGTTAAATTCTTTTTTCAAAAATTCAAAAAACAATGGGCTATAACCCATGTTTTTTATTTTTTTTATTTTTTTTCAAATCCTCAAAAATGATGAAAAACTGCGTGCTATAGTTTGCCGTACGGTAGGGGCTATAGCCCATGTTCAAAAACGATGAAAAACGAGTTTTTTTTTTCTTTTTCAAAATTTCAAAAAACAATGGGCTATAACCCATGTTTTTTGAAATTTTGATTTTTTTTCAAATCCTCAAAAATGATGAAAAACGGCGTGCTATATTATGCCGTACGGTAGGGGCTATAGCCCATGTTCAAAAATGATGAAAAACGAGGTTAAATTCTTTTTTCAAAAATTCAAAAAACGATGGGCTATAACCCATGTTTTTTGATTTTTTTCATTTTTTTCAAATCCTCAAAAATGATGAAAAACGGCGTGCTATAGTATGCCGTACGGTAGGGGCTATAGCCCATGTTCAAAAACGATGAAAAACGAGGTTATTTTTTTTTCCAAATTTCAAAAAACGATGGGCTATAACCCATGTTTTTGAAATTTTGATTTTTTTTTAAATCCTCAAAAATGATGAAAAACGGCGTGCTATAGTATGCCGTACGGTAGGGGCTATAGCCCATGTTCAAAAATGATGAAAAACGATGTTTAAAATAAAATCAAAAATTCGAAAAACGATGGGCTATAACCCATGTTTTTTGAAATTTAGATTTTTTTTTAATCCTCAAAAATGATGAAAAACGGCGTGCTATAGTATGCCGTACGATATGGGCTATAGCCCATGCTCCGAAATCTTGAAAAACGACATACTATTATTGTATGCCCTCCGAGACCATGGACTAATGACCTTGACAAGTATAAATGACCTTGACCAGTATGAATGACCTTCACCAGTATAAATGACCTTCACCAGTATAAATGACCTTGACCAGTATAAATGACCTTGACCAGTATGCAGACCGTGACCATGGACTATATCCTTTCGCTTTTCCTCGATTTTCACCTTTTTTTTAATCCTCAACAATGATGAAGACTATAGCGATGACCTCTGAGACCATGGACCAATGAACCATGTAAATACAACACATTGAGCAGGGCACTGCAGGGAGTTGCACCCCGTTCCGGTAAACCAGAAGCACGACACCAGTGCCTTAGTTTTTGTGTTGTCATTTACAGGTTCTTTCGTTATTCAGGGTAAAAATGTAAACACGTAAAACGTAAAAACGTAAAACGTAAAACGTAAAACGTAAAAACGTAAAAACGTAAAAAGTAAAAACGTAAAACGTAAAAACGTAAAACGTAAAAACGTAAAACGTAAAAACGTAAAACGTAAAACGTAAAAACGTAAAACGTAAAAACGTAAAACGTAAAAACGTAAAACGTAAAAATGTAAAAACGTAAAACGTAAAAACGTAAAAACTTAATTAGACGAGCGTCTAAAAATGGGATAAAAACGTCTAAAAATAGACGTGTTTTAGACGTCTATTTTTTGACGTTTTTGACCATGGCCTATAGCCCATACCGTACGGCCTACTATAGCACGCCGTTTTTCATCATTTTTGAGGATTTGAAAAAATCTAAAAAATCTAAAAACGATGGGCTATAACCCATAATATATATATATTTTTAATTTTTTTCAAATCCTCAAAAATTATGAAAAACGGCGTGCTATAGTATGCCGTACGGTATGGGCTATTAGACGAGGGACTAAAAATGGGATAAAACACGTCTAAAAATAGACGTGTTTTAGACGTCTATTTTTAGACGTTTTTTATCCCATTTTTGACCATGGGCTATAGCCCATACCGTACGGCCTACTATAGCACGCCGTTTTTCATCATTTTTGAGGATTTGAAAAAAAAAACAGAAAAAAAAGAAAGATGGGCTATAACCCATCGTTTTTGACCATCCCACTGAGAAATAGCCGGCTATTAGACGTGCGTCTAAAAATGGGATAAAAAATGTCTAAAAATAGACGTCTAAAACACGTCTATTTTTAGACGTGTTTTAGACGTCTATTTTTAGAAGTTTTTTATCCCATTTTTAGACGCTCGTCTAATAGCCCATACTGTACGGCATACTATAGCACGCCGTTTTTCATCATTTTTGAGGATTTGAAAAAAAAATTAAAAAATAAAAACATGGGTCCATCGTTTTTTGAAATTTTAGAAAAAACATTAACCTCGTTTTTCATCATTTTGGACCATGGGCTATAGCCCATATCGTACGGCATACTATAGCACGCCGTTTTTCATCATTTTTGAGGATTTGAAAAAAATGAAAGAAAAAAAAAACATGGGTTATAGCCCATCGTTTTTTGAAATTTTGGAAAAAAAGAATTAACCTCGTTTTTCATCATTTTGGACCATGGGCTATAGCCCATATCGTACGGCATACTATAGCACGCCGTTTTTCATCATTTTTGAGGATTTGAAAAAAATGAAAAAAAAAAAAAACATGGGTTATAGCCCATCGTTTTTTGAATATTTTTTTAACCTCGTTTTTCATAATTTTAAACATGGGCTATAGCCCATACCGTACGGCATACTATAGCACGCCGTTTTTCATCATTTTTGAGGATTTGAAAAAAATGAAAAAAAAAAAAACATGGGTTATAGCCCATCGTTTTTCATCATTTTTGACCATCCCACTGAGAAATAGCCAGCTATTAGACGTGCGTCTAAAAATGGGATAAAAAATGTCTAAAAATAGACGTCTAAAACACGTCTATTTTTAGACGTGTTTTAGACGTCTATTTTTAGACGTTTTTTATCCCATTTTTAGACGCTCGTCTAATAGCCCATACCGTACGGAATACTATAGCACGCCGTTTTTCATCATTTTTGAGGATTTGAAAAAAATGAAAAAAAAAAAAACATGGGTTATAGCCCATCATTTTTTTGAATATTTTTTTAACCTCGTTTTTCATAATTTTAAACATGGGCTATAGCCCATACCGTACGGCATACTATAGCACGCCGTTTTTCATCATTTTTGAGGATTTGAAAAAAAAAAAAAAAAAACATGGGTTATAGCCCATCGTTTTTTGAAATTTTGGAAAAATAATTAGCCTCGTTTTTCATCATTTTGGACCATGGGCTATAGCCCATATAGTACGGCATACTATAACACGCCGTTTTTCATAATTTTTGAGGATTTGAAAAAAATTATAGAAAAAAAAAACATGGGTTATAGCCCATCGTTTCTTGATTTTATTTTTATTTTTTATCCTCGTTTTTTATCATTTTTGACCATGGGCTATGGCCCATACCGTACGGCATACTATAGCACGCCGTTTTTCATCATTTTTGAGGATTTTAAAAAAATGAAAAAAGAAAAAAAAAATGGGTTATAGCCCATCGTTTTTTGAATATTTTTTTAACCTCGTTTTTCATCATTTTTGAAAATGGGCTATAGCCCATACCGTACGGCATACTATAGCACGCAGTGGGCTATAACCCATCGTTTTTTTCTTCATTTTTTTCAAATCCTCAAAAATGATGAAAAACGGCGTGCTATAGTATGCCGTACGGTATGGGCTATTAGACGAGGGTCTAAAAATGGGATAAAAACGTCTAAAAATAGACGTCTAAAACACGTCTAAAAATAGACGTGTTTTAGACGTCTATTTTAAGACGTTTTTTATCCCATTTTTGACCAAGGGCTATAGCACATACCGTACGGCATACAGCACGCCGTTTTTCATCATTTTTGAGGATAAAAAAACAAAACAAAAAAACATGGGCTATAACCCATCGTTTTGTTTTTTTTCATTTTTTTAAAAATCCTCAAAAATTAGGAAAAACGGCGTGCTATAGTATGCCGTACGGTATGGGCTATTAGACGAGGGTCTAAAAATGGGATAAAAACGTCTAAAAATAGACGTCTAAAACACGTCTATTTTTAGACGTGTTTTAGACGTCTATTTTTAGACGTTTTTTATCCCATTTTGACCATGGGCTATAGCCCATACCGTATGGCATACTATAGCACGCCGTTTTTCATCATTTTTGAGGATAAAAAAAAGAAAAACCATCGTTTTTGTTTTTTTCATTTTATTTAAATCCTCAAAAATGATGAAAAACGGCGTGCTATATATAGTATGCCGTACGGTATGGGCTATTAGACGAGGGTCTAAAAATGGGATAAAAACGTCAAAAAATAGACGTCTAAAACACGTCTAAAAATAGACGTGTTTTAGACGTCTATTTTTAGACGTTTTTTATCCCATTTTTGACCATGGGCTATAGCCCATACCGTACGGCATACTATAGCACGCCGTTTTTCATCATTTTTGAGGATTTGAAAAAAATCTAAAAAATCTAAAAACGATAGGCTATAACCCATAATTTTTCATTTTTTCAAATCCTCAAAAATGATGAAAAACGGCGTGCTATAGTATGCCGTACGGTATGGGCTATTAGACGAGGGTCTAAAAATATATAGCCCATACCGTACGGCATACTATAGCACGCCGTTTTTCATCATTTTTGAGGATTTGAAAAAAATCAAAAAAATCAAAAAACCATGGGCTATAACCCATCGTTTTTTTTCTTCATTTTTTTCAAATCCTCAAAAATGATGAAAAACGGCGTGCTATAGTATGCCGTACGGTATGGGCTATTAGACGAGGGTCTAAAAATGGGATAAAAACGTCTAAAAATAGACGTCTAAAACACGTCTAAAAATAGACGTGTTTTAGACGTCTATTTTAAGACGTTTTTTATCCCATTTTTGCCCATGGGCTATAGCCCATACCGTACGGCATACTATAGCACGCCGTTTTTCATCATTTTTGAGGATTAAAAAACAAAACAAAAAAACATGGGCTATAACCCATCGTTTTTTTTTTTTTTTTTTTTTTTTCAAATCCTCAAAAATGATGAAAAACGGCGTGCTATAGTATGCCGTACAGTATGGGCTATTAGACGAGGGTCTAAAAATGGGATAAAAACGTCTAAAAATAGACGTCTAAAACACGTCTAAAAATAGACGTGTTTTAGACGTCTATTTTTAGAAGTTTTCTATCCCATTTTTGACCATGGGCTATAGCCCATACCGTACGGCATACTATAGCACGCCGTTTTTCATCATTTTTGAGGATTTGAAAAAAATCAAAAAAATCAAAAAACCATGGGCTATAACCCATCGTTTTTTTTCTTCATTTTTTTCAAATCCTCAAAAATGATGAAAAACGGCGTGCTATAGTATGCCGTACGGTATGGGCTATTAGACGAGGGTCTAAAAATGGGAAAAAAACGTCTAAAAATAGACGTCTAAAACACGTCTAAAAATAGACGTGTTTTAGACGTCTATTTTAAGACGTTTTTTATCCCATTTTTGCCCATGGGCTATAGCCCATACCGTACGGCATACTATAGCATGCCGTTTTTCATCATTTTTGAGGATTAAAAAACAAAACAAATAAACATGGGCTATAACCCTTCGTTTTTTTTTTTTCCATTTTTTTCAAATCCTCAAAAATGATGAAAAACGGCGTGCTATAGTATGCCGTACGGTATGGGCTATTACACGAGGGTCTAAAAATGGGATAAAAACGTCTAAAAATAGACGTCTAAAACACGTCTAAAAATAGACGTGTTTTAGACGTCTATTTTTAGATGTTTTTTATCCCATTTTTGACCATGGGCTATAGCCCATACCGTACGGCATACTATAGCACGCCGTTTTTCATCATTTTTGAGGATTTGAAAAAAATCAAAAAAATCAAAAAACCATGGGCTATAACCCATCGTTTTTTTTCTTCATTTTTTTCAAATCCTCAAAAATGATGAAAAACGGCGTGCTATAGTATGCCGTACGGTATGGGCTATTAGACGAGGGTCTAAAAATGGGAAAAAAACGTCTAAAAATAGACGTCTAAAACACGTCTAAAAATAGACGTGTTTTAGACGTCTATTTTAAGACGTTTTTTATCCCATTTTTGCCCATGGGCTATAGCCCATACCGTACGGCATACTATAGCATGCCGTTTTTCATCATTTTTGAGGATTAAAAAACAAAACAAATAAACATGGGCTATAACCCTTCGTTTTTTTTTTTTTCATTTTTTTCAAATCCTCAAAAATGATGAAAAACGGCGTGCTATAGTATGCCGTACGGTATGGGCTATTACACGAGGGTCTAAAAATGGGATAAAAACGTCTAAAAATAGACGTCTAAAACACGTCTAAAAATAGACGTGTTTTAGACGTCTATTTTTAGATGTTTTTTATCCCATTTTTGACCATGGGCTATAGCCCATACCGTACGGCATACTATAGCACGCCGTTTTTCATCATTTTTGAGGATTTGAAAAAAATCAAAAAGATCAAAAAACCATGG
The DNA here is from genome assembly GCF_964188405.1 of Protomyctophum parallelum. Lineage (NCBI taxonomy): Eukaryota > Metazoa > Chordata > Actinopteri > Myctophiformes > Myctophidae > Protomyctophum > Protomyctophum parallelum. Next base: position 30,529,274 of record NC_139714.1, read on the forward strand.
GCTATAACCCATCGTTTTTTTTCTTCATTTTTTTCAAATCCTCAAAAATGATGAAAAACGGCGTGCTATAGTATGCCGTACGGTATGGGCTATTAGACGAGGGTCTAAAAATGGGATAAAAACGTCAAAAAATAGACGTCTAAAACACGTCTAAAAATAGACGTGTTTTAGACGTCTATTTTTAGATGTTTTTTATCCCATTTTTGACCATGGGCTATAGCCCATACTGTACGGCATACTATAGCACGCCGTTTTTCATCATTTTTGAGGATTTGAAAAAAATCAAAAAAATCAAAAAACCATGGGCTATAACCCATCGTTTTTTTTCTTCATTTTTTTCAAATCCTCAAAAATGATGAAAAACGGCGTGCTATAGTATGCCGTACGGTATGGGCTATTAGACGAGGGTCTAAAAATGGGATAAAAACGTCTAAAAATAGACGTCTAAAACACGTCTAAAAATAGACGTGTTTTAGACGTCTATTTTAAGACGTTTTTTATCCCATTTTTGCCCATGGGCTATAGCCCATACCGTACGGCATACTATAGCACGCCGTTTTTCATCATTTTTGAGGATTAAAAAACAAAACAAAAAAACATGGGCTATAACCCATCGTTTTTTTTCTTCATTTTTTTCAAATCCTCAAAAATGATGAAAAACGGCGTGCTATAGTATGCCGTACGGTATGGGCTATTAGACGAGGGTCTAAAAATGGGATAAAAACGTCAAAAAATAGACGTCTAAAACACGTCTAAAAATAGACGTGTTTTAGACGTCTATTTTTAGACGTTTTTTATCCCATTTTTGACCATGGGCTATAGCCCATACCGTACGGCATACTATAGCATGCCGTTTTTCATCATTTTTGAGGATTTGAAAAAAATCAAAAAAATCAAAAAACGATGGGCTATAACCCATCGTTTTTTTTCTTCATTTTTTTCAAATCCTCAAAAATGATGAAAAACGGCGTGCTATTGTATGCCGTACGGTATGGGCTATTAGACGAGGGTCTAAAAATGGGATAAAAACGTCTAAAAATAGACGTCTAAAACACGTCTAAAAATAGACGTGTTTTAGACGTCTATTTTTAGACGTTTTTTATCCCATTTTTGACCATGGGCTATAGCCCATACCGTACGGCATACTATAGCACGCCGTTTTTCATCATTTTTGAGGATTTGAAAAAAATCTAAAAAATCTAAAAACCATGGGCTATAACCCATCGTTTTTTTTCTTAATTTTTTTCAAATCCTCAAAAATGATGAAAAACGGCGTGCTATAGTATGCCGTACGGTATGGGCTATTAGACGAGGGTCTAAAAATGGGATAAAAACGTCTAAAAATAGACGTCTAAAACACGTCTAAAAATAGACGTGTTTTAGACGTCTATTTTAAGACGTTTTTTATCCCATTTTTGACCATGGGCTATAGCCCATACCGTACGGCATACTATAGCACGCCGTTTTTCATCATTTTTGAGGATTAAAAAACAAAACAAAAAAACATGTGATATAACCCATCGTTTTTTTTTTTTTCATTTTTTTTAAATCCTCAAAAATGATGAAAAACGGCGTGCTATAGTATGCCGTACGGTATGGGCTATTAGACGAGGGTCTAAAAATGGGATAAAAACGTCAAAAAATAGACGTCTAAAACACGTCTAAAAATAGACGTGTTTTAGACGTCTATTTTTAGACGTTTTTTATCCCATTTTTGACCATGGGCTATAGCCCATACCGTACGGCATACTATAGCATGCCGTTTTTCATCATTTTTGAGGATTTGAAAAAAATCAAAAAAATCAAAAAACGATGGGCTATAACCCATCGTTTTTTTTCTTCATTTTTTTCAAATCCTCAAAAATGATGAAAAACGGCGTGCTATTGTATGCCGTACGGTATGGGCTATTAGACGAGGGTCTAAAAATGGGATAAAAACGTCTAAAAATAGACGTCTAAAACACGTCTAAAAATAGACGTGTTTTAGACGTCTATTTTAAGACGTTTTTTATCCCATTTTTGCCCATGGGCTATAGCCCATACCGTACGGCATACTATAGCACGCCGTTTTTCATCATTTTTGAGGATTAAAAAACAAAACAAAAAAACATGGGCTATAACCCATCGTTTTTTTTTTTTTCATTTTTTTAAAATCCTCAAAAATGATGAAAAACGGCGTGCTATTGTATGCCGTACGGTATGGGCTATTAGACGAGGGTCTAAAAATGGGATAAAAACGTCTAAAAATAGACGTCTAAAACACGTCTAAAAATAGACGTGTTTTAGACGTCTATTTTTAGACGTTTTTTATCCCATTTTTGACCATGGGCTATAGCCCATACCGTACGGCATACTATAGCACGCCGTTTTTCATCATTTTTGAGGATTTGAAAAAAATCAAAAAAATCAAAAAACCATGGGCTATAACCCATCGTTTTTTTTCTTAATTTTTTTCAAATCCTCAAAAATGATGAAAAACGGCGTGCTATAGTATGCCGTACGGTATGGGCTATTAGACGAGGGTCTAAAAATGGGATAAAAACGTCTAAAAATAGACGTCTAAAACACGTCTAAAAATAGACGTGTTTTAGACGTCTATTTTAAGACGTTTTTTATCCCATTTTTGACCATGGGCTATAGCCCATACCGTACGGCATACTATAGCACGCCGTTTTTCATCATTTTTGAGGATTAAAAAACAAAACAAAAAAACATGTGATATAACCCATCGTTTTTTTTTTTTTCATTTTTTTTAAATCCTCAAAAATGATGAAAAACGGCGTGCTATAGTATGCCGTACGGTATGGGCTATTAGACGAGGGTCTAAAAATGGGATAAAAACGTCAAAAAATAGACGTCTAAAACACGTCTAAAAATAGACGTGTTTTAGACGTCTATTTTTAGACGTTTTTTATCCCATTTTGACCATGGGCTATAGCCCATACCGTACGGCATACTATAGCACGCCGTTTTTCATCATTTTTGAGGATTTGAAAAAAATCAAAAAAATCAAAAAACCATGGGCTATAACCCATCGTTTTTTTTCTTAATTTTTTTCAAATCCTCAAAAATGATGAAAAACGGCGTGCTATAGTATGCCGTACGGTATGGGCTATTAGACGAGGGTCTAAAAATGGGATAAAAACGTCTAAAAATAGACGTCTAAAACACGTCTAAAAATAGACGTGTTTTAGACGTCTATTTTAAGACGTTTTTTATCCCATTTTTGACCATGGGCTATAGCCCATACCGTACGGCATACTATAGCACGCCGTTTTTCATCATTTTTGAGGATTAAAAAACAAAACAAAAAAACATGTGATATAACCCATCGTTTTTTTTTTTTTCATTTTTTTTAAATCCTCAAAAATGATGAAAAACGGCGTGCTATAGTATGCCGTACGGTATGGGCTATTAGACGAGGGTCTAAAAATGGGATAAAAACGTCAAAAAATAGACGTCTAAAACACGTCTAAAAATAGACGTGTTTTAGACGTCTATTTTTAGACGTTTTTTATCCCATTTTTGACCATGGGCTATAGCCCATACCGTACGGCATACTATAGCATGCCGTTTTTCATCATTTTTGAGGATTTGAAAAAAATCAAAAAAAATCAAAAAACGATGGGCTATAACCCATCGTTTTTTTTCTTCATTTTTTTCAAATCCTCAAAAATGATGAAAAACGGCGTGCTATTGTATGCCGTACGGTATGGGCTATTAGACGAGGGTCTAAAAATGGGATAAAAACGTCTAAAAATAGACGTCTAAAACACGTCTAAAAATAGACGTGTTTTAGACGTCTATTTTTAGACGTTTTTTATCCCATTTTTGACCATGGGCTATAGCCCATACCGTACGGCATACTATAGCACGCCGTTTTTCATCATTTTTGAGGATTTGAAAAAAATCTAAAAAATCTAAAAACCATGGGCTATAACCCATCGTTTTTTTTCTTAATTTTTTTCAAATCCTCAAAAATGATGAAAAACGGCGTGCTATAGTATGCCGTACGGTATGGGCTATTAGACGAGGGTCTAAAAATGGGATAAAAACGTCTAAAAATAGACGTCTAAAACACGTCTAAAAATAGACGTGTTTTAGACGTCTATTTTAAGACGTTTTTTATCCCATTTTTGACCATGGGCTATAGCCCATACCGTACGGCATACTATAGCACGCCGTTTTTCATCATTTTTGAGGATTAAAAAACAAAACAAAAAAACATGTGATATAACCCATCGTTTTTTTTTTTTTCATTTTTTTAAAATCCTCAAAAATGATGAAAAACGGCGTGCTATAGTATGCCGTACGGTATGGGCTATTAGACGAGGGTCTAAAAATGGGATAAAAACGTCAAAAAATAGACGTCTAAAACACGTCTAAAAATAGACGTGTTTTAGACGTCTATTTTTAGACGTTTTTTATCCCATTTTGACCATGGGCTATAGCCCATACCGTACGGCATACTATAGCACGCCGTTTTTCATCATTTTTGAGGATTTGAAAAAAATCAAAAAAATCAAAAAACCATGGGCTATAACCCATCGTTTTTTTTCTTAATTTTTTTCAAATCCTCAAAAATGATGAAAAACGGCGTGCTATAGTATGCCGTACGGTATGGGCTATTAGACGAGGGTCTAAAAATGGGATAAAAACGTCTAAAAATAGACGTCTAAAACACGTCTAAAAATAGACGTGTTTTAGACGTCTATTTTAAGACGTTTTTTATCCCATTTTTGACCATGGGCTATAGCCCATACCGTACGGCATACTATAGCACGCCGTTTTTCATCATTTTTGAGGATTAAAAAACAAAACAAAAAAACATGTGATATAACCCATCGTTTTTTTTTTTTTCATTTTTTTTAAATCCTCAAAAATGATGAAAAACGGCGTGCTATAGTATGCCGTACGGTATGGGCTATTAGACGAGGGTCTAAAAATGGGATAAAAACGTCAAAAAATAGACGTCTAAAACACGTCTAAAAATAGACGTGTTTTAGACGTCTATTTTTAGACGTTTTTTATCCCATTTTTGACCATGGGCTATAGCCCATACCGTACGGCATACTATAGCATGCCGTTTTTCATCATTTTTGAGGATTTGAAAAAAATCAAAAAAAATCAAAAAACGATGGGCTATAACCCATCGTTTTTTTTCTTCATTTTTTTCAAATCCTCAAAAATGATGAAAAACGGCGTGCTATTGTATGCCGTACGGTATGGGCTATTAGACGAGGGTCTAAAAATGGGATAAAAACGTCTAAAAATAGACGTCTAAAACACGTCTAAAAATAGACGTGTTTTAGACGTCTATTTTAAGACGTTTTTTATCCCATTTTTGACCATGGGCTATAGCCCATACCGTACGGCATACTATAGCACGCCGTTTTTCATCATTTTTGAGGATTAAAAAACAAAACAAAAAAACATGTGATATAACCCATCGTTTTTTTATTTTTTATTTTTTTTAAATCCTCAAAAATGATGAAAAACGGCGTGCTATAGTATGCCGTACGGTATGGGCTATTAGACGAGGGTCTAAAAATGGGATAAAAACGTCAAAAAATAGACGTCTAAAACACGTCTAAAAATAGACGTGTTTTAGACGTCTATTTTTAGACGTTTTTTATCCCATTTTTGACCATGGGCTATAGCCCATACCACAACCTGACCCGTACTGGTGGAGACCTGTGGAGAACTTTGTCTAGTTCTGAAATCAATTGCAAGCATAGTTTTGCACGAAAAACACTGGGCTAAAAAGGCCAAATGTGATTAGGTAATCACATATGGGCAAGTGGCTATGGCTGTTTTTAGATTGACTGGCCTATTTGTCTTTCTCTACTCAAATGTCTACAATGAAAAAGGAATGCAGAGAAAGTAATCTTAAAATATAGTGCATATAGAGTAGCTGTCTTTACTTTGTGTTAAATTATAACTCTAAGTTTGTACTGTATAAGTGACAAATATGATCCTCCAGGGTTTGGGTCCTGGGCTCTCCGACATGGTTGGAGCGTTGCTTCTCAAAGTGCATCACAATCATTTTAACCACTTTAACCATATTTCATTATGGCAAAAATGGCAAACATAATGGTTGACTCTGCAGAAAGTGAGGAAGAAAAGTACAGCAGATCTGTGAGCAGCGGTGTGTGAGGGTCAGGCATGGCATGGCACACATGCAGTGGAACAGCAGGGCCTGCAGGCTGATCCCCAATCAGCACTTGGCTCGCCGCTGCTGATACACACCCCTCTCACTGTATCTCTCTCTCTCGGTTTTTCTGTGAGTCTCAAGGGCTCTCTGTCTTTTATCTCACTGCCTCTTTCTGTCTGTGTGTATCTCGCATTGTCTCTCACTGTATATTTATGTCCCCCTGTCTCGCTCTCTTTTCCTCCCCCCTTTCTCATTGTCTCTCACTGTATATTTATGTCCCCCTGTCTCGCTCTCTTTTCCTCCCCCTTTCTCATTGTCTCTCACTGTATATTTATGTCCCCCTGTCTCGCTCTCTTTTCCTCCCCCTTTCTCATTGTCTCTCACTGTATATTTATGTCCCCCTGTCTCGCTCTCTTTTCCTCCCCCTTTCTCATTGTCTCTCACTGTATATTTATGTCCCCCTGTCTCGCTCTCTTTTTTCCTCCCCCTTTCTCATTGTCTCTCACTGTATATTTATGTCCCCCTGTCTCGCTCTCTTTTTTCCTCCCCCTTTCTCATTGTCTCTCACTGTATATTTATTTCCCCCTGTCTCGCTCTCTTTTCCTCCCCCTTTCTCATTGTCTCTCACTGTATATTTATGTCCCCCTGTCTCGCTCTCTTTTCCTCCCCCTTTCTCATTGTCTCTCACTGTATATTTATTTCCCCCTGTCTCGCTCTCTTTTCCTCCCCCTTTCTCATTGTCTCTCACTGTATATTTATGTCCCCCTGTCTCGCTCTCTTTTCCTCCCCCTTTCTCATTGTCTCTCACTGTATATTTATGTCCCCCTGTCTCGCTCTCTTTTCCTCCCCCTTTCTCATTGTCTCTCCCTCCCCCACTCACTCTCGCTCTAACATAAAGAAGTTGCTGACTCCATCAATATCTGGCCAACTGTACCTCTCTTTGTCTCTCTGGAGAGATCGGACTGGGTGTATACATATAGAGATCGGACTGGGTGTATACATATAGAGATCGGACTGGGTGTATACATATAGAGATCGGACTGGGTGTATACATATAGAGCACGACTGTTGATTTCTACTATACTATACCGCAGGTCATATTTACTATGAGATCGTGCCTTTCCCAGCAGTCAGTCACTCAAAATCCCCATACATGGGAATGCCCAGGTCTCGTGACATCACGTGACATCATCAGGGATGGAGATCCCTGATGTCATAGTAAATGTGACTTGCTGTTGCAAATTAAGCCCATATATGGAGATCCCTGATGTCATCAATATTGGCCAGCACCTCTACATCTGACCTCAAACCCTTAGATCTCCATATATGGAATGGATATATGTCAGAACCTGTTCTATGTTGATCCTTCCCCGTCCATCCTTCCTCTTCAATGTCTCCAAAATGCAGCCATGCCCGGCAGGCGGTAGCCAGCGAAAACTAGAGTTATCAACAGGCCTGAAAAGTATGGCCCGGCCCTACCTGGGCCCTCATCAAACCCTGTACACTCAAGACACTGCCCTCGCTGCCACCCATATAGATCTCAAATGCGTGCACGCGACCTTGCCATGCGTGCACGCGACCAAGCCCGCCATGCCTTCGACTGGCTGACTTGAAAGAAGGAGATAACAAGGACACTGCCCCCAGAGGGGACGCACATTCGAATACAGCCCGAAACCCCATTCCAGCACCTGGCTCGGTGGCGTGCCTCGCTAATCATTAAGCTGCCAACCCCAACCTCCTGTGATCGAATCTGGCTGCAGCCACTATTTTGCCAACAACCACAGACAATTGTTTTAGCTGATAAAGTATAGTTTTTTACTGCAACGGAGGCACGCTGTCTCAGGCTAATTTGAGTCCCGGAGGAGAAGATGGCCGCCGGCGCCCACCAAGGGGTTGTTTTTTGTTACAACAGTCACACAATTGCTTGCTCATGGTGGGACAATGTTGGGTCATATGCTCTATATGTCAAGTGTCATGAGAAAACTTGTTGTGATTTGTCATTCTAATCAAATTGAATTGAATTCACTGGTTTTGTCATGTAAATAATACTGTTGTGAGGCTGAATAATAATCCAAAAGGTCATGGTAATAAATCTAATAATGTGGGTGTTGATTGTTTAGTTTGACATTTTTACTGACAATGAATACATTTGAGTACATATATTTGTACTCAAGAGGATAAAATACGATCAAGCTTGAGTCGAGATACATATTTATGAATAAATAAATACATAAATATATAGTGTAGTATAATTTCAGGACTGTTCAAATATTTATCATGCGACAAAAGTATAAATAGAGCTTGAGTGGTTCAATGCATGCAATTATGTACTACTTATTGTACTTATTGTAAATACCCCAACACCCAAAGGAGACACAATGTATGTATTTGTTTTTGGACAGGAGATTGAATTCATGTCCACCAATGGGCTCAGAATGAGATCCCCTGGCCTCAGCTATAGGGTTGTTCTGAGGGTATCTGAGCAGAACAATTTAACTCAAAAAGCCTGTGTCACCTGCTACCATTCCAAGTGCGTTAAAGAAACGACAGTAAGCCGTGGGTGGTTTGACTACATTCCATAAAATATTTTCAAAAAGGAAGTCGAAAAATAAGATGGGGGAAAAGTGCAGTGAGGAACTGTAATTCCTTTCTCTCTGCGTCGACACCCTAATGCGCACATGCAAATATTATGCTAATGGTATGTTAATTGGTGGAGTGTCTGCAAAGCGGCCCTGCTGTTCAAATGACTGGTGAGAAAATAGGTGGGGTCAGTCGCAAGCTGTAAAAGCGACTTCAACACAAATAAACAAACCCCTTGGGGATTAGAGGAACAAGGGGGCCAGTGATGAACGGATGAGAGCGGCCATGCCCCCAAACACATGGGGTCAAGGGGTAAGGGGACGAGGGAGCAAGGGAGGTGGATAAATGTGTATCAGCGAGGTGTCGAGGGAGTAGGGTAACGGTAAAGAGGGTTAAGCATGAGGTTACAGGAGTCAAGGGAATGAGCAAGGTCACTCAGGTAATCAGGATAAGTGAAGGTAAATGGGACAGTAAGGGGACATGGGTAAAGGCAGACAAACAAGAGGCCAAAAAGCTACAAAGGATTAAGAAATGGCACAAGTGGATAAATAAGGAAACAAAAGCAGGAGAACTGCTTTGAATTCTGGACCCAGTATCACGGTACAGTGCAGTACCACACTGGGCTGCAAGTGTCATTGAGCTTATTGGTCAGATGCTAGTGCTAGGCAGTAAAATCCTCAGTGTTCATTTATCCAAAGTGTAACCAAATGGACCCTTTATGGGTCCATTGGTACACTGCAGCAGCATCTAGCGGACCATAGGAGCTTGAGTGCCTGGCAGAGCACAGAGGTTTGCCAAAGCAAAGAAGATCCGTCTCTGGGAAATTCCTTCACACAACATTGGGCGCTTCCTATTTAGAAAACCAAAAAAATTGCAACATGGTGAAATGTAATCATGTGGGGCATTTAGCTTGTATTTACAGCCTAAATTGACAGCATACTGTACCATCTCTTTAATGTATTTTTTTTAAATCTGTTATTGACAAAGCTATCAGGGGCCTGTGTGTTATAATGTGTTAGAGCCCGGGAGGTTCTGGCAGACATTAGACAATTTGGAAAGCATCGGCGTCCGCTTCCTGCCAGCCAGCCACAACAAGACAGCTCTAACCTCCCAAAAAACATCCCCTCTGGAACCACAATGGCTGCCAGTTTCTCAGACAGCCCACCGCTGACCCCTTCAGGCCAGGAAACTGACGGCCAGCCAAGGAGCCGGGGGGCAACTCTAGTCTCTAAGAAAGAAAGAGTGGCCCATGTTCCATTTTTTACCCCCCCTCCCCCCAATCCCTTAATTTTGCCTCCAGAATGAAAAGGTCCCCGATTCCTCTTGTTGGTTTTGGATTCCCCCAGCAAGTGTTCCAGAATGCCATGAGGCACGAAGGCTGACAGCCGCTTGTCCTGACAGCTGACTCAGATTTAAAGCTGAAATTAACTTTTTGGTGGCGTTTAGTTTTTTTGCAAGGTTGCGTGAATGACAAACTGACCTCTATGCTCTGTTGTATCGTTATACTTTGGCCAGTGATCATTCATGTCCTTGTTGTTGCACTAGTGACTCCTACAGGTCGATTTTGAAGGTGCAGTTTACCAGGTCGTGATACATAAATTGGCCTCGCTCTGCGCACATTCGTATTATGAAAGGCATATCGGCCCGTGTTGAACGCACTCGGCCCGTGTTGAACGCACACACATTTGGCATACCGCGTCCCTGAATATTTTAGCATTGTGGGAGTGTCCATATGTTAATTATTCTCGCTTTGCGCAATTTGCTATTAAGCCCCTTGACCTAAAGACACTCAGCGCATAACGATTAGACGTGGGTCTGACCACCTCATAAACGCAAAAAGCACTGTTTGATTTGACACTTGAGCGGCTCTGGAAGGCTGGTAGAGTGTTGCCATGTCTGTTTATTATAAGCGGCTTATTTTTCTGTAAAGTTGCTTTGTGTGGTTGCTTTTCTTGTTTCTAAAGTGGTTATTTGGGCTTTTCTCCTAATGTTGTTTAAACCAGTGATCGTCACACAGCACATTCCCATGTCAAGGATCCCCAGATGAATGCATTTGCCCAACTAAGGACAGCTAATCCAAAAATTAAATAAAAAGATTACTTTTGAAAATAGCAGATCTATACCAGCTCACAATGCATCACATTCATTCATTAAAACTATGAACTCTGACTGCAGGGGGATATATAATGATCATTATAACAATGTGCAAGAACATATTTAAAAAGAAGAAAGAACTTTATATCTGTGGACAATCAAAATATGTTTTTTTATTTTAATGTGGTGTCATTCAAATTAATCTGGATATGGCAGACTCACTATTTAGAAAATAAAAACATGGCACTTCATTTAAAATAGGTTACAGACCCCTGTTATATGCGCTTATTTTTATAGACCTATTTACTTGTTTCTATGAGACATGGCAGTTTTGCGTCATTTTAAAAAAAATGTTGAGATTAGAAACGGCCATAATTCTTTCATTTCTCAACCTTAAAAATAAATAAAAACATCTCCATAATCCGTGGGAAATGTGCTTTCATATGCTGTATCACACCCGATTCAAGTCTTCTTCAATAAAATGCTACGAGCGAACTCAGCGAAGACCATACCATCGGGGCCACAGCATTACGCAGCACGCATTCAACTCATTCCTTCGTCGTGACTTGAATGAAATAAAATATAATAAACGTTATTTTACTGGTGTTTTTCAATAGAAACAAATAAAGAGCGTGTGTAGGCTACTGTGTGCAAGTGCAACAGTGCATATACATGCATGCACTAGGCTATATTTCTTCCGTGTCGGGATGGTGATTGAGCTCTTCAAGTTCACAGCCCGTTTGGTCTTTCATAAAAAAACGTTGATATTAGCCTATAAACACTCATGGTTCTCTCATTTCTCAACCGTTTTATTAAATGTAAAAATCTCCATATTCCTTATGAATCTTGCTTTCATTCGCTGTATGGTACATGGTTCTATCGTTATCGAATTAATTAATTACGCATGGATTGGCAATTTGCCAATATGCTGCTATCTACTCGCAATTCCATTCCGATCTGAAATGTGGGTCTGTTCTTTTGAGGCATAAAGGTGACAGCATGCAGTGCAATAGGAATAATTAACCCAAATGTGACAAAGGCATGTCATGTCTTCTATGGTGCCAGCCTGAAGAAATGTCATAGGCCTACCACGACCCCCAAAGTGCGCATTCCGTATGTGACATCAGCTGACTGGTAAAGAGAATAGTACGGACATGTTGATTGGGTACGTCTCAAACACGCCTTAAACACACCCATGACTAATTCAAGGCCGTTTTGCGCACTCCGCGGGGTGTCAAAAGCGCTTCTTAACATGCCCAAAATTGCAATATGACATACTACACGCCCCCAGATCATAATACTGTAATTAGATTAGTAATATAGAAGTAAGTAACATAGAAGTCCTAAATCGACCCCCTACTGTTCAGCAGGGAGGGGACCTGAGGAAGATAGCGTGAACCTCTGAGCACATTACGTTCTCCCAGTGAAACTCCTCAATTTCAGGTGAAAAAAAACATCCATCACTGTTTTGGATGTTTGTTTTTGGATGGCCCCACTGGGAGAGAGAGACAGACAGAGACAGACAGACAGACAGACAGACAGACAGACAGACAGACAGACAGACAGACAGACAGACAGACAGACAGACAGACAGACAGACAGACAGACAGACAGACAGACAGACAGACAGACAGACAGACAGACAGACAGACAGACAGACAGACAGACAGACAGACAGACAGACAGACAGACAGACAGACAGACAGACAGACAGACAGACAGACAGACAGACAGACGATAAGTCAGAAAGCGTAAAGAGAGACGGGCAGAGGCAGACAGAAAGACAAAGAGAGAGAGCGATGGAATGTAGCCGAGGGATTGTGGCTGGACAGCTGTTGGAGTGTGGAGGTCAGAGGGATTTCCTGGATGGAGGTGTCCTAATGGTTCTTGGTGTTAATATGAATTCATAGACGACCCATTAGTGCCATTTAGTACCCTGTGTCCTCCTCTCTCTCAGCCTGGCAGTGCCCTGGTCACTGGTGCGTGTGTGTGTGTGTGTGTGTGTGTGTGTAGGGGATCTAGAGAGTGGATTTATTCCGATGTTCCCGGGGATTACAGCCTCAGTGAGCTGTGTATTATGAGCAGATTTAAGCCCATAACTCCTGAAGATAAGGGAAGGATTGGGGCGATTGTTTCAACGGCATGTGTTACCCATCATAGATGAAACGCATGACTGTGTGTGTGTGTGTGTGTGTGTGTGTGTGTGTGTGTGTGTGTGTGTGTGTGTGTGTGTGTGTGTGTGTGTGTGTGTGTGTGTGTGTGTGTGTGTGTGTACCATTGAGAAGAGTGAAATATTTTAAATGGAAAAAAATGTATCAAAGGTTGAAAGAGCGTAATTATTGTGAAAAGTGTTATACTAATTTGCACATGTTTTAGTCACATTCAGTGACATGGAAATGCAGTAGTTATAAAAAGTAGAAGGACTTACATTGTCTTAATCCCACGACCACTCTTAAATGAAGACTAATGATTTTACTGTGCATACAGCCTTAACATTTGAGCCTATAGTCTGCTTGACCCAGGCAACATTTTGTACCGAAATCAAATCACAGAAGTCTTTTTTCCCCAACATTTGATTTCTAGACATTTTATTTATAAAATATGTTTTGTTTTTGTTTTTCCCGACTAGGAACACAACCCAATCCTGCACAACTCGAGCGATGAATGAATCTTGAACCGACTTTGGAACAGAACCATCTGGTGCAGTCGGGGTCCCGTTGGGTCTGGGCATAAACGTCAAGCCTTAGCGTACTGCTGTTGGACAGATGTGCGAGTGCCGGGGCTCTGGTTTGGGAGCATATACTGTAGTGTGGGTTAGTAGGCCTGTGGTGAGGCTCTTTACAAGGCCTCAGGGACAACTGAGAGACCACACTGACCACAAAACACAGCTCTATAAACACTGGCTTCAGCACGGGACACGCTGCATGCGAGTCTGGGACTGGAGGCCTGTGGAATGGCTTCGCCAACAACAAAAATTAAGTCCAGCGCTGAGAGCTTTTCTCCCAATGGAGACCCGGGTTGGAAGGAAATCCCTCGTTTGGCAATAGTCTGGGAAAAGGGATGTTGAGCTCTTTGTTGAAGAAAAACATATTTTTCATATCATCATATTATGAAAGTCTTTTCTGTGGTATACAGTAGGATGAATCCTCTCAGGTATTGTAGTCTGCCAGCAAAACATGACAGAAGTAATTGAACTGCTACTGCAGCGCAGTCTAAGGCGCGGGGGGGGGGGGGGGGTGCTGTGTTGGAAATAGTCACAGCATTGTAAGTATTTCCCATTGATTACAATCTAATCTGATTAATCCATTGACACTATGACTTAAGGGAAATATATGTAATTATGTCTTATTAGTCTACTAGGCATGTTATATCCGATATCCAACCTGATACTACAGTGAGGGGGGGAAGAGGCTCCACAATATTGTATATTGTAATTATGAAATGGCTGAAATGTTATACATTGTACTGTTATACTGTACAGATAATATTTTTAGGATGTCACCTCTCCTCCTAGCCTATAGCTTGCAATACTCGTTCCAATAACTTTTCTACTGCTGTAATGACTACTGCTCTGCACATCACCCATGGTCATGATAATCTGATTTTATTTTATTTTATTAGACGTCAAGCAAGAAAATGTCATCTAAGAAGCGTCAAGGATAAAAAAAAACCACAATACAGTCTTCCGTCCGACTTATATTTGTCTGGGACAAACAACATTGCAACAAACTACAAAACATTAAATCAATAAATAAGACAATCAAGAGCTACAGTACACTGCCTACATCATAAATACATGTGATCTCAACGATATGAAAATGTCACAATTGTCGAGGCAAAACAATTATTGTGAGTAACAATATTATCACGATAATAAAAATATGCTTAAAAAAACGTAAAATGCCACTTTGGTTAACCACTTGAACCCCCAGCATCCGTGTTGCACCGCGTTGTGAGCTCGTAGATCGGCAACTTTTTGGCTAATTGATTATGTAGAGTGAAATACGGTAGGATCGTTCAAAATGTGCTCTTTACAGGTCCGTTTCACCAAGTACAAAGGGTTTAAGTGGTGCTGAATTTGCAGCTCAACAAAAACTAATTCACCCTTGTGTATGACGGAGGACAATTTCGCGATAAATGAAAATCTCCACGATACAATTATTGTGAACCTTTGTTATCGCGATAAACGATATTAGCGATTATCATCCCATCCCTATACTCCACTGTTCAAGTGTTCACTGTTAACCCATTCTGAACGGGCACCCATTTTGGTGTCAGCATCATGTTATGCTTTAGCTATTGAAAAATAGCAGATCTACAAGCTCATATCGCGCCACCGAGTGGCGCGATACGAGCTTGTAGGTCTGCTATTTTTTGAAAAATCGAAGAACGACTGACATTTTTTAGAATCTGATCTCAGGTCAGAATGGCTTCATCAGACCAGTGTGTGTCCGGCGGAAACCTCGTATGAATCTGATCTCAGGTCAGAATGGGTTAAACAATAAAGTCTCTCTCTCTCTGTCTCTCTCTCTCTCTCGTGCTGGTGGAGAGACTAAGGCCAGGCACCAATTGCATTTTGCTTTCGTTATATTTGTCTGCACTTAATTGTGTGCGATCCATGGCCCCGTGAAAACACAGGGACACAGGGAGGTGAGCGTTAAACATGAAGCTTAAAATGATTCCTGTTTAGATCCCTCTGAAGTTTTCATGCATATCTAAACAGACGTGTGTGTTTGTGTGTGTGTGTGTGTGTGTGTGTGTGTGTGTGTGTGTGTGTGTGTGTGTGTGTGTGTGTGTGTGTGTGTGTGTGTGTGGGTGGGGGGGGGTTGTGCTTTGTACTAGTTAAATACCCTTGAGAAGAACATATCGGAGTACAGTAATAAAGAACGGTTAAAGATCTAACATGTCATGTTTTCTTTTTATTCCCAGCGGTCTGGACAGATGCAGCTATAAAGATGTGTGTGAAATTAAGCCTTTTGTTCAGTGAGCTTCTTGTGCCAAGAGGTCAAAACTAAAGACAGACAGACAGACAGACAGACAGACAGACAGACAGACAGACAGACAGACAGACAGACAGACAGACAGACAGACAGACAGACAGACAGACAGACAGACAGACAGACAGACAGACAGACAGACAGACAGACAGACAGACAGACAGTTATTCAGATTATGGATTATGATGTATTTAAATGACATCGTTTCTATCCAAAACAACTTCTAAATCCCCTTTTTCCCTCTTTATTCCCCCGCCATCACAAATCAAAAGTCTTGCAAAGATAAGTGGGGTCACAATAAATGGAGTCATGGTGTGTGCCAGGCTGCCAGCACACGGACTGGACATTAACACTCTCATAATCTTCTCTGGCATCATCGGCCACGATGCCAGAGGTTAACTACATTAGCTCTGGCCTCCATACTGTACGTTGAGCACAGTTTCAAAATAAGAAGAAAAAAATACATGATTTTTTTTTTTTAATACTTAAGCCCTCTAGACCAGAGTAAACTGTACCCGTACTGCTTGTTTCCGTGAACACCAAGGGCTCCATTTTCGTCACCGCTAAACCCCTTATCCCTAAACTTCTTTGCCTTTTTTACTATTTGTAAAAACATTTTTGAATAGTTCAACTAGCCAATCTACATTGACACGTTGTGAGCTTGTA
>NC_139714.1:30550764-30707847 GCF_964188405.1 Protomyctophum parallelum
AATATGGCTAAACGAGCACGGGAGCGTTCTTGGAATTGTGCGGGAACAAGTAGGCTACCTCAACTGTCATAATCGACTGAGCAAGTTCCTTAACCCATTCTGACCTGAGATCAGATTCATACGAGGTTTCCGCCGGACACACACTGGTCTGATGAACCCATTCTGACCTGAGATCAGATTCTAAAAATGTCAGTCGCTCTTCGATTTTTCAAAAATAGCAGACCTACAAGCTCGTATCGCGCCACTCGGTGGCGCGATATGAGCTTGTAGATCTGCTATTTTTAAATAGCTAAAGCATAACATGATGCCGACACCAAAATGGGTGCCCGGTCAGAATGGGTTAACATTATGAAGTATTATATACATACAACTAATATTTTATACCACACAGATCTGGGGATTACTATCATTTTATTTTTAAGAGCGTGGAGCTGGAAAAAAAGGGGGGGGGAAATAATAGCGGCATGCCTTTCAAACATTCCATTCAAGCATTCTCGTCATCACCCTCATGGAATCCCAACAATAACCACATGCCACATCACCACCATATTTGGTCACATGTGATCCGATTGGCCAAGAAGTCAGGAAGTTTGTTGACCTTCGGTGGACATGGCCAAAAAAACACTTGGCTATATGAATTAATGACTTTGCTAAAATACTGTCTGTCATAATCACCTCTGACTCGTTCCCCGATCATTCCCCAGTCATCTTAACCCATTCTGAACGGGCACCCATTTTGGTGTCAGCATCATGTTATGCTTTAGCTATTGAAAAATTGCAGATCTACAAGCTCATATCACGCCACCGAGTGGCGCGATACGAGCTTGTAGGTCTGCTATTTTTGAAAAAAATCGAAGAACGACTGACATTTTTAGAATCTGATCTCAGGTCAGAATGGGTTCATCAGGACCAGTGTGTGTCCGGCGGAAACCTCGTATGAATCTGATCTCAGATCAGAATGGGTTAAAGCTTGACTACATAAATCTGCCACAAATGGATAAATTCCAGCCAAAGGGTTTTAGTGCTGTACATCTCTCTGCTTATCTTTCCTCTTCTGTTCTGTACCTTCAGCTCACCTCAAATCCAGCCCTCCTTTTTGTACCTATAAATGGTATGGTGATGGTGTGTCTAAGGCAGGGGTCTGCAACAGGCCACTAGGGGTGCAACAGGCCACTAGGGGTGTGCTCTAGAGCCGCATGCGGCTCTAGAGCACACCCCTAGTGGCTCCCTGTAGCATTAAAAGTAGCAATAAATTATTTTTCATTTATGGTTTCTGTAGGAGGCCAAACGTGACAAGCATTCTTAATATTTATTCTACACATTTTTACAAAATTGGAAAACTTAACTAAACTAAAATTTGCGTCATAGCATGCGACACACTCAGTGCCGTGCCAGCCAGGTGTCTATTATAAACAAACCGGTGGGTGTGTGAGGCTGCTGCCTGCTACGCTATGGCTTCTACAGGGAGAGAAATAAAGATAGCCGACGAAAAACAGAGGATTTAACAGTTCGTGGACAGAGGCTTTTGCCTTCACAGCCAATGCAGATTGACTGCCTGTATGTTTAATCTGCAGTGAGAAGCTATCAAACAACAAAAAAAGTAACGTTGAAAGACATTTCCAGGGAAAGCATGCTAAATTCTGCTAGTTTCGTTGCAACCCGGGAGATAATAAAGCTTGGCAAGCTGCATTATAATGCGTAATTTTCTTTGCGGCTCCAGATAGATTTTGAATTTATTTTTGGTCGAAATTGGCTCTTTCAACATCTTGGGTTGCAGACCCCTGGTCTAAGGTCTGTTTCAGGGGTTCCCAAACGTCTCCACGCCAGTATAGTCTCTGGAGACAGACGGTCTCCGTCCCCTCCACCCCTGCACAGTTCTGTTTCACCTTCACAGTCACGTAAATATAGGCACAAAAAAATCCATTTTATATATATTTTAAAATGGATTTTTGTGAATGGCAATGACAAACGGATGACTGTACGGGACCTTTAAGAGGCGGGAGAACAAACTCTGTTATCATTAAAAGGAGTTGTCTATCAACCGTGGACACCTGGTTGATGGGGACACCTGTGATTAAACTGGCACAATAATAATTGCGATCATAGGTTTCAGATCACTATGAAAACCTGTAAAAGCTGTCTGTCAGTCAGTCCGTCACGCCTTGTGACACGCTCCATATATGGCCAATACAGAATTAATTCCATATGTTGATCTGACCTCATCAAACCCTGTACACTCAATACACTGCCCCCGGCCCGCTGCCACCATTAGATCTCCACATGGAGCTGACCTGTTCCCTGTACACTCAAGACACGCTCCATATAAGTTGATCTGACCCCCCATGCCAAGCGCCAGCGCTCGCCCAGCAGTCTGCTGTCACCCAGGCGGATGCGTGCACGTGCCTTTTAGGGCGAGGTCGCTTCTCGACCTCATGGCGACTTACTGGTAACATTAATTGAAATAGTTTAGTTTTCATTTTCTCTCTCCACCCCCATGTACTTTGAGAACCTGTGGTCTATATATTTTATGCCATGCACTGTCCATTCCTTATGTACAAGTATGCACTCACAGCCACAACCAGGCAGTAACAGCCGGGTAGCCCTACCACCAATAAACAGCAGCCCAACATAGGTGGCCGGTTAAGACTCGCCCGTGTTGCCGGTTAAGACACATGCGTGGCCGGTTAAGACCGAAGATTTTTATTTAAATGAAATTACAACCAATATGAAGTTGATGTGTCAAGATGACTTCTCCAACTGTGCACGTACTATTTTGGTGAATGTTATTGTATTTCTTGCCCGCACTCCGCACACACACACACACACACACACACACACACACACACACACGCAGCTCTTTCCCAACACGCCCCCACCCACCTCACTCCCCCTGCCCTTGATGTCCCTGGGCCGACCCCCCCCCCCCCCCCCCCCATCCCTCTGAATCGTTTCGTACCTCTCCTGGCTCCCGCCCACGTGAGCCTCTTCCTCGCTCGCATCGCTCCGCCAACTCACAGGGGCCCCTGCTGATGCCCGAGGCTCCAGGACGCTCCATCTCCACACACACACACACACACACACACACACACACACACACACACACACACACACACACACCATATAGCACCCTTGTCACCACCTCAGCAGCACCAAGCCATCTGTGGAGTCTCGACACGACGATGCTGGCAGCCAAGTCACCTTGCTGTTACACAACTACAGAGGACTGCCTTCACCAACCTTACACATGTACTTGTATATGCACGCACGCACGCACGCACGCCCGCCCGCACGCACGCACGCACGCCCGCCCGCACACACACACACACACACACACACACACACACACACACACACAGAGCCTGTACTCTACATACGCTGCTACTTGTAGTGTGTATGTGTGCGTGCACGTGCCTAATAACACATCACATATATAGATATTAGATAATATAATGTTCATCATTCATTCTTTGAAAGAATGGCTTTGCAAGTGAGAGTATACCAATGTAGCAACCTGCGAGACGTTAAGGAGCACCAACCCACTAAGTCAGTCACTACAGTGATGAGAGAGAGAGTGTGTGTGTGTGTGTGTGTGTGTGTGTGTGTGTGTGTGTGTGTGTGTGTGTGTGTGTGCGCACTACGCACACATGGGTCAGCAATAACTCTCCCCTTGCCCCGACCTTCCCTGACCAAGGACGAGTGATGGCTCGTAAGTGGGATCGAAAGTATGGAGAGACCTTGACTGTGACTGCCCCACACACACACACACACACACACACACACACACACAAAGATACAATCCCACCAAACACACTTACGTCCAAATGGACGCCCAAATACACACTGCGTTTGATGAATGGAGCCCCCCCTCCCTCACTGCGTTTGATGAATGGAGCCCCCCCTCCCTCCACCTCTGAACGCTGTTGGTGTCAAACGGGATGAAATTGTTGCTCGTTGCTGCTGAATGGTCGAAGGCGTGGCCGAGACTATATGTTTGGCCCCTGACAGGGGCCTAAGGTAGACAGACTATATGTTTGGCCCCTGACAGGGGCCTAAGGTAGACTATATGTTTGGCCCCTGACAGGGGCCTAAGGTAGACTATATGTTTGGCCCCTGACAGGGGCCTAAGGTAGACAGGAAACGGGTAGAGATGGAGGGAAGACACACAGCAAAGTTCGTCGGGATCGGGACTCGAACCCGTGACACACTTCCCTGCTGGATTTAATACCAGCCAAGGTGCCTGGACCGCTAAAAGCCAGCCCAGGCCATGTTTGTGGGATTTTGTGAGCTTGTAGATCGGCTATTTCCGGCACGCAACGCCGGGCCTGCAATGAATTTCAAATGGGAACAATCACATCTTCCTCCGAGAGGCTGTGCTCGCCAATCGCCACATCATGTACTTGAACTACTGTGATATCTAAGTCGCTCTTCCTACAGTACCTGCAATGCCTGCATGCTCGTTATCTTTTATATGCATCCATCTTAACGCAACTCTGGTGTTTATTCGCAGTCGCACCCCTTCTCTCTCTCTCTCTCTCTCTCTCTGATGTTTAACTGATAGAGAGAGGCCTACAGGGCCATAGAGTGGAAGCTGTGAAAATCTCACCACACTTTTAATGACTTTTAATGAGATTCATAAAACATGCCGAAACTTGCAGAAAAAGGGAGTGAGAGAGAGAGCAAGAGAGACACAGACAGATAGAGAGAGAAACCGACGGTGCCCGCACCAAGCTGACAGCAAGCAGGCTTGACATTTGGCCTATCGTAATTAGGAAAGTGCCAGATTCCATCCCGCTAAATCTCGGCTCGCCATCATTATTCTCTGCGGTGTTGACTCCTCGGCGTCCGCCCCGCATAAGCCCTTCTTGTCACTTCTTTTATTTTTTTATTCCTTTCCTCGCTCCCTCCTCCTCTTTCTTCCCCTTCTCCTTTTTCTTCTTCCCCATAAATATAGCAGCCAAAATTACATTACAGTTTTTTTGCGCTTGCCTCCCCCTTTAATTGCTTGCCCTCCAAACACAATCTGTTTTGGCAATACATAAGATGGTATGTGAGTTAACAGCGACAGCGAGTTGGCAGGCAGGCAAGCAGCCGAGCGGCGGTCTGTGGAACACACACACACACACACACACACACACACACACACACACACACACACACACACGCGCAGACACACACACAAAACAGGGAGCACTAAAGGAGAGGAGATAAAGTGCGGAGGAGAGCTGGAGAAGCGCTGATCACACACGGACAAGCTGGGGAGCAGCAGGCAGAAACCACAAGAGTACACGGCTGTCAGCCAGAGGAGAGGAGAGGAGAGAAGAGGAGGAAAAGGGAGAGAGAGGAGAGGAACAGCAAGGCAGATGATAAGGCAGGGAAAGAGAGGAGAGGAGAGATGAGGTGAGGTGAGAGGAGAGGTGAGGAGAACAACCGTCTGTGGAAACCTGTTCACAGCAGACATTTGTACAGGTAAACACATCTGAAGTTAATAATGTTAATAGTTGGTTGTGTTTCATTTGGGGGTGTCTCTGTGTGCCAGTGATGTGAACTGTACAGGGGGCTTATGCTGGCACACATGTAAACACTAAATGAAATGTATAGAATCACAGTGAAAGAGGAATGCTGGGCAAGACAGACAGTACTGCATTAATCAGCCAGAAGTCACGCAATCCAGTCCGAAACGTTGGCACTGTAAAACTAAGCACAGTCTTCCAACAAAACAATTTGCGAGTCAGTTACATACTGTAATTAATTAGATAGGCAGTGCTTTAATGTTTGTATATCTGTCCATCTGTTGTCATGTTCTCCCCAAAAATAATATCTACAAAACAGTGATACTCCAGTCTACTGTACTGTACGTTTCAAATGATGACATTTATGTAACATTCTTGGTCAATACATTCTCAGACTTTAGCATTTCTACTTTGAAAAAAAAGGCCTCAAAGTGTACATGCAGTGTTCAAACGTGCGACTGACATATAAGCTAATACCACTCAGTGGCATCATCATCATCATCTCCTCTCAGGCACGGGGCGTCACGCGACACTCCTCTCTCCACTTTGAAAGAAGTTTCCACAAAGTTCCGGCCTCGTCCTTCCCTCTTCCTGGTTGCGGCGGGCCCTCTTGTCTCGCATGGAGCGATCCCGTCACGAAGCGCCCGGGGCTAATCTTGGAGATGGCAAGAAGGGAGGCCACAGGCCTGACAGGGGGGTTTGCTGGCTCCGTAAGCCTGCCATTAACACTAATCCTGGTGGATGACGAGACAAGACGAGGGCACTGGTCTTGGTAGCAGTGGTATGTATGGTGGGGGAGGGGAGTGCAAGACAGCCTGTAAATATCAATAACAAATAGGGGATGTGATGGTATTAGCTCCAACCAGCATGCGCCCTCCTCCATCCATCCTATAACCCATTCTGAACGGGCACCCATTTTGGTGTCAGCATCATGTTATGCTTTAGCTATTTAAAAATAGCAGATCTACAAGCTCATATCGCGCCACCGAGTGGCGCGATACGAGCTTGTAGGTCTGCTATTTTTGAAAAATCGAAGAACGACTGACATTTTCAGAATCTGATCTCAGGTCAGAATGGGTTCATCAGACCAGTGTGTGTCCGGCGGAAACCTCGTATGAATCTGATCTCAGGTCAGAATGGGATAACAGCCCATGTTGGCCCCCGCGTCTTCATCTGGCGGGGGACGGGGGGACGGGGGGGGATTGTGTTGAAGCTAATCTCTCCAGCCGTTATGACAGTCAATTAGTGGGGAAGAATGTGGCTGGACTTGCAGGCAGGGGTATCTTGAAAGGGAGTGGCGTGGGGTTCAAGGCGGCGGTGGGTGGGGGTGCAGTGACGGTAGTCTGAGAAGACGTTCTGCGGTGAAAACTATATGCCCGTCTTCCGCACTGGAGAGCAGATGGGAAACAGTGCTGCCAATGAGACGAGAGGAAAGAGGTGCGTGCGTGGCTGCGTGAGTGTGTGTGTGCGTGGCGGCTATGTGCGTGCACACCCATCTGTGTATACATTCATGCTATGTTTGTCTCTGTGCTTCTGCATGTATTGTGAGACCAGCCAGTAGGATTGATTAATGCGTGTG
Organism: Protomyctophum parallelum; assembly: GCF_964188405.1. Lineage (NCBI taxonomy): Eukaryota > Metazoa > Chordata > Actinopteri > Myctophiformes > Myctophidae > Protomyctophum > Protomyctophum parallelum. Next base: position 30,557,854 of record NC_139714.1, read on the forward strand.
TGTGTGTGTGTGTGTGTGTGTGTGTGTGTGTGTGTGTGTGTGTGTGTGTGTGTGTGTGTGTGTGTGTGTGTGTGTGTGTGTGTGTCGTGCAAATGCGTGCATATATATATAACATTATATATTGTTGTATATATATGAGAGTAAAAAAAATAATATATATATATATATATACACACACATACAGTATGCATAATTGCATATATAGACAGATGAAGTGGTTAAAAGCTGCCATGCGCACTGTGAGAACCTGAGAAGCGTTTTTAGGATGTTGGTGAAACAAACAGCTGGCAGTGGACCTCGAGGGATCGGTTAAGGCAGTCACCAAGGTACCCTGACCCAGAACGAGAGGCTAAACTGGGCCGCAGGATGCTCCCGGTCCCCTGAACACCTCCCCGGAGGAGGCCGAGGGCCCCGAGGCCCACCCAGCATGACCCACAACTCATCCCGAATCTGCCCAGGGGGACCAGGACAATGGCCAAGTGTGTGTTCATGTGGTAATGTCATCAGCGTCAAATCTGTCTCATACTTTTTTTTTTTTTTTTTATATATTTGTTGTTTGTGATTTTTCAGGCATTTGAAAATATACAAAATATAGCTCCATTACACACGCCGTCTGTTTGTAATAGTAAATTAGTTGCACAGTGAAATGTGTGCGAGTACAGACAGGTACATAAGCAAAATGCAACCCAGCGACACAACATTAATGCCCACTTTATATTCCAAGAAATGCATTTTGAGTTGAGAAAGAATGAAAGTCCATGTCAAAACCTTGAAGCCAGTTTTCTAAGCTGTACTTTCAAAACTGTTGAGATGATCTGAAGAAGTGATAACTCATTTTGAAGCGATCGTCCATTCCTCCTCCTCCATCATGACAAAAAAGTAAATCATCATGTGGATCTCGACTACTAGATCCACATGCGGGAATAGCAAGCTTCACGTGGATCTCAGACTTTGTGGAGCCAACCTGTGATGATTGGTCAATACATTCGGGGCCAGCTGACAAGAATTATGGGTGGGCCACTGGGGTGACAACTTTTTGGACACTCGTTGTAGGTCCGATCGGGCAAAAAACAATGCCTGTTAGAATGCATGAGGGACATGGATACATGTACGTGTAGCCTGCTATTTGCCAAGTTTTTGTTTTCAACATAAAACCATTCTAATGAGCTGGAACAGTCTTGAGTGGCTTAGGATCTTTTCAACATTTCATGAATTTGACATCATTGAGATGATGCAGAACAGTGGGGTGCTCACACACACACACACACACACTTGATTGACTCACTTGACTATAGCAAACTCTTCAATAATCTTGGAGCAATCCAATTTGCGAGGAATTCAATTGTCATGGACTCCTGGGAGAAAGTCGAACGTGACCAACCATATTTTGGGTTGTTGAGAGTTGAGAAATGCTTCTCTCACCAGAAGCCGCTGTTGCCAGTGTGAGAGGGAAGTACTAAGTAAGGCAGCTGTATTGCAGCTCACTATAGTGAGTGTGGCTGATTTTGGAACAGAAGGTCTAAGGTCAAGGTAGTGGTGTGGGGTTTGCACCCCACACCACTACCAAAAACCCCACTGTGGAGGTTTTGTATTTTGCCTTAATTGGCACGCCTCCGCTGATTATAGTAAACAAAAAGCAGGACAACGCCGAGATTTATAACGTGCATATTTGCATATTTTCTCTATGTGGTGCTCATCATTAGTGCACCAACAGCACCGGCACATTGTGCGTGTGTGGGTGGGCGTGGGCGTCTGGGAGCGTGGCCGGCACTGGCCGCTGACCAAATCCATGGGCACAGTTTAGATTGATAAGCGCTGGGCTGGGGGCTGAGGGTATAGACCTGATGAATGAACAGAAACAGTCTCTATACAGCATTCGGTCAATTACAGCCATGGGACAGTGAGACAAGTACTTACTGTATGTACATGAAGTGATTATTAACATGTGCGCATCATGCACCCTACCCTTTGAGATCGCTAGAAAAGCACATTCAGTTAACATCCACACATACAAGCATATAACAGACAGTACACACCCACGCACGCACACATGCACATCAGCAGCTGTATATGCATGTCCTTGGTTGAGTGCACATCTGTTTGGCTGGCTTGGTACAGTCAGACCGGCTGTCATAATGTCATGCACATAATGTTCTCACTCCAGCCCTCTTCATATCATGGGTTATTGTGTGAGGGAGAGCTGCCTCTCGGCGAGGCCGACTAATTCATCCATTCTGAACATCTCTGTCCGTCTCGCCGTCACCTTTTGCTCCTCGCTCTCCTTCACATCTATGTCACACAGTCTCTGTCGGGTGGAAACCATGTCCCAAAAAACGCTTCCTTTTATATTATAAAAATCTTCCTGCCTGACAGCAACGATATCTCTGTTGTTCCTCTACTGCCTGCCCCCCCCTCTAACCCCGCTTCTTTAGTTGATGAATGAAATGAATTATACTTTTGTCAACTGCAATATTTGAGGCCATCCCAAATAAACGATTTATCTGTTCTTCAAATGCTCCCCATTTTCAAGAGTGTAGAGGACAGATCGAGGCCACGCGTCTCCCCTCCGACAATCATCCAACCAGCTCAATTATTGCTATAATAGCCTATCCTTTTGCTGATATCAGGAAGAATGGTGCAGGCTGCGACGATAGGGGACATGTTTTCATGTGACACAGATTGACGCAATTGTATGACTGATATGAAAACCTGATATTTCTTCATGGGTGTGTGAAGCAGGGGGAGGGTGTGTGTGTGTGTGTGTGTGTGTGTGTGTGTGTGTGTGTGTGTGTGTGTGTGTGTGTGTGTGTGTGTGTGTGTGTGTGTGTGTGTGTGTGTGTGTGTGTGTGTGTGTGTGTATGTCTCAGCAACATCGATCTCGCACTAGTCTTTGTTGATTTCTCAAAGGCTTTTGATTCAGTGGACAAAGCCAAACATTTTTAAATTCTTAAATTATATGGTATCCCCGACAAAATGATCAATGCCAGTTAATACTATCAATGATAAGGGCTACCAACTAAACCCTAGGAGAAGCTCTCGTCATCCTGCTAAATACCTAACCGACACTGACTTCGCTGATGACATCGCGCTTATCAGTCAATCATTGGAATACGCTCAGGCTCTCCTTCAGTCTCTTGAGCAGGCCTCCAACTGTGTTGGTCTTTATCTCAACGAGACGAAAACTGAATACGTAAATATATGCAAATCCAACAATAACCACATTATAAAAACTAGGAAGGGTATGGCCTGGTCAGCCTGCATAAGATCTGGTCATTCCAGCTTAGTAAGAGTAAAAATATTTAGGACGACCATTGAACCGATTCTACTCTATGGACACGTTCAAAGAAACTAGAGAAACAGTTGGATGGCACTTACACCCCGCCTTCTAATGAGAGCGCAAAATCTGTCTTGGAAGAGCCACCCATCAACTAATCTAATACACGGCAACCTTCCCCCTGTTTCTTCACTAGTCCGATCCAGAAGAACACAGTTTGCCAGCCACTGCTACAGAGCTGACAATGAGGTTATATCTTCCCTTCTTCTCTGGAGTCCTGCCTCAAAGCAGACCAGAGGTAGAAAACTGTCGTTCCCTGATGTCATCGCTAGGGACACAGGCATCAGTAAGCAGGAACTTGGGATGGCAATGAAGGACCGGGAAGTCTGGCGTGCTATTGTGAAATCCGTGATCTCGACCGCGGTAGAAGATTTATGATGATGGTGTGTGTGTGTGTGTGATGGTGTGTGTGTGTGTGTGTGTGTGTGTGTGTGTGTGTGTGTGTGTGTGTGTGTGTGTGTGTGTGTGTGTGTGTGTGTGTCAGCAGCAGATGGGCAGAAGAACTAAAATATCTGAGAAAAACGATCTGACTCTAACCCCGCCGATCTATTCACGCTTCTTTCCATCCGGAGATAGCGTTCAATGCAGTGACATTCAATGGGGCTTGCTGACTGGAATGCTACATGCTCATGTAATGTATGTGTACGAGTGTCCATACATGTGTGTAATTCTGCATGTGTCTGCACGGGTCTCTGTGTGTGTGTGTGTGTGTGTGTGTGTGTGTGTGTGTGTGTGTGTGTGTGTGTGTGTGGATCACCTGTAGGCTGCTAGTTGCAGGGTGTTTGTATTGAGGGCCATTTCGAGTGAGGATGAGTGAACAGCAAATTCATAAACATGTGTGTGTGTGTGTGTGTGTGTGCGCACACACACACACACACACACACACACACACACACACACACACACAGTGTCTGTACACACACACGAATGCACGCACGCACGCGCACACACACATGGGGGCGCACATGCATGCATGCTCACAGAGTGGCCGTGTCCAAGCAGCTCAAGCCAAGACTCTGGTTAGAACAAGAAAAACACTTTGTTTACGCTTTAGGGCCCTTCACTGCTCAACCAGTGAAACAGGAAAATAAAGTCCCCGGCTCCCTCACCAGTCACCACCACCATGTAGTTAACGTCTTAACGGCCAGCAGATGGGGCGCAGGGAACAGCAGAACTCTTTCCCTCATGGACTATTGTTTTTTTATTGTCTCCACCAGGCCGAAGGCATGTGGGGAGAGTATGTTTTGCACTCCGTCCGTCCGCGTGTCCGTCCGTCCGTCCGTCCGTGTGTCCGTGTGTCCGTGTGTCCGTGAACAGCTAATCTCGGCCACCGTTAACCCGGTCCATGCCATATTTTGCACACACACTCCCTGGATGCCAACCATGAACCTCTGCCCCAAACTTTCCAGAACGGCCTGTTATAGCGCCACCAGGAGGCCGCTTTGTGCAAAACAAGTTTTTGCACAGTACACCTACAGATTTTGTCCAAACATCACGCAAATTGGTACACAGTCTCTCTAGAGCCATTCAACGAAACGGGTCTTTCAGATTTATCAGACTCCATCCTGATTGGTTAAGATTGGCTTCCAAAGTTCACAGGAGTGCTCAGTTTCAAACAAAATGCTGCAAATCATGAACACATCGCGTGATTTCCGTGAAATTGTGCACCCACATTCCCACTAGGCCGAGGACGAAATGCCACATGAACAATTTCAACTCAGCCTCAAGGTGGCGCTATAACTGGCCGAAAAGTGTTTTTACCTCTAACTGCACGGATCTGTGGATAACCTGGTGGAGACCTGTGCCCGGAAGGGCACTTTTTCTAGTTATATATATTTTTTCCAGCATGGCGTCAGCTAGCTGTCATATGAGAGGGTCTGGGAGGGTGTAGGCGGTCTGTGTGTGTGTCTGTCTGACTGTCTTGAAAACTGCTAGACTGATCAGTGCCAAACTTGTGTGCACGCTGCCAGCCCCAGTACCCAACTAAAGTATCTCTGCTAATATATTTTTTTCTCGTAGCCTTGCCCAAATTTGTAGTCATACTTCGTAGAAATGGCATAAACGACTTAGGTTGGAAAACACTGAATCATGTGCCCAACAACCTACACACACACACACACACACACACACACACACACACACACACACACACAGGCTATCTGCACTTATTTTGTCTGGAGCATGCAGGAACTTTTTGCCTGCCGGGGCTACGAAACGTTTTTTACCGGACTATTTTCAAATCAACTACCGGTACATTTAATGTATTCAATACAACTTCAATACTAGAGGCAGCAATGATAATCTACCTTTTCTGTCATTCAGTAGCTCTTTATAGCTTTTAGATAAAGAATACATAATTAAAACAAGGCAGTGTTGAATCAAGTTTATAGTGCCTTTTTCTCACCTCAATTGTTTTCAGAAACATATTTTAGTGTACTGTTGCACTTCATTAATACATAATTTGTATCTTATATAAGCTAGAGTAGTGTCCAGGGTTTCAAGAAGGCATTTTTGGGGCCAGCCACCATGACCGACAGGATTCTATATACCCCGACAAATAATGAATTAATCTGCCATATTATAATTAATGTATGTTTATAATAAAACCCGAGCAAAACAAGAACACACATACTACCCATACTACTGTTCAGAGAGAAACGCAGCTTTGTAAAGCTTGACAGTTTTGCGCGACGGAAACACAAACACTGTGAAATAGTATTCATATTCATAAAGTATTCATATGCTTTACTTAAGTAACTCTTGGTGGTAGTAGCAAATATTCAAAAGAGAACTTTGAAGGCCGAAGTGGAGAAGGGTTCCATCATGTGAACAGGCTGCAGACTGCAGTTGAACAAGGCCATGCCCATGAGTCAGCCGGTCGAGAAATTTAAATTGAAAGTTACAGGTAAAAGTCTAGAAGCACAAAAGTATTAGCATTAAAAATGTACTTAAAGTACCAAAAGTAGAAAGTAGCATGCAGAATGTCCCATTTCACAAGTTTTCAAAGGTAAAAAATGTACATATTGAAATGGCCGAAATATATATAGGCTGATGTGGTTAATGCATGTTTTGTAATAATAGTAAGAGTAAGAGTAAACATTACAATATTTGCCTTTGAGATGTAGTTGAGTGGAAGTAATGACAATCAGAAATACTCCAATACCTCAATACAATATTTTACAATACAAAAAGTGAATGTAGTTTATTTAAAGGTATATTCAGTGATTTCACTCAAAAAACCTTAGGTTTCGTTTTTGGCTGTGGGACCCAGCCTTTCGTCCAATCAGGATAGAGAGTCAAAAACGAAACCTAAGGTTTTTTGACCCCCAGGGGTTAACTGGGGACAGGGAGGAACTCCTTATATGGTCAGCACACTCTATAGTAGGGAGGATTATCACAACAAAACAAAAAAATAAGTGATATTTGAATTAAGTGAAATCACTGAATATACCTTTGGTATATTCAGTGATTTCACTTAATTCAAATATCACTTATTTTTTTGGACGAAAGGCTGGGTCCCACAGCCAAAAACGAAACCTAAGGTTTTTTGAGTGAAATCACTGAATATACCTTTAAGTAATAGTAAATTCAGGAGTCCACTGGTACAGTGGTTCTCTCATGACTCTCTCATGACTGAGGTACACAAATGTAACCAATGTGGTTCCATTTGTATACACTCTTGGAGTTACACAGCTGTAATGGTCATTCAGGGTTAGCTCTTTGTGTTCCTGGTCCACTCATTTGCATGTCCATGGCAAAATTTACATTTTGACAAAAATGTCCACCACAAGCCGTCATGGAGATGACCCCTGTGCCTATATCTGCTATCTAGCATGATTTATGTGCAGTAAGTTGAACAGAATAAGATAGAATTTATTGCAATTTGAAAAGAAGGTAGAATTTATTGTCTAGAGGGTTTTTTTTTTTTACTCATTTCATCTTGGAAATAAGCCTACAGGTTTTGCTTTTAAGTGGGTTTCTTGGTCTACGGCAGCAGCAGCAGCAGCAGCGTATTTAACATCAGATGCCGTTTATATGAAATCGTCTCTCCATGGTGAGATCAGAACAGCCAGATGATAAAGACACACCCACCTAAACGCCCTCAATCAGACAAACAAACAACTCCTGCTCCAAAAACAACGACAAAAAGATATACATACACACACGGCACAGAATCTATTTATTTATTTTTTATCATTTATCCTTTAAGACGTCTATTTTTTTGTGTCCGTATAATTCCTTTATTCTTCACACCCCAATCAAGTGCCTCTGTGCACAGCAGATAAATAGGAATTCCAAACTCCAATGGTTCATTTGTCATGGTATGAATTCCAACAGTGCTATCTAGAAATAGCTTGAGTGTTCATGCGCGCTTGTTGCCTGGGGCTCGTGGCATGTAGGAGGCTTTGGTGATATATTTTTTTTGCATATTTTCTACTAGGGTTATTTTTTTGGAAGGAAGGAAGGAAGGAAGATTTTTTACTTTTTTCCCATTGCGAAACATTACAAAAAAATGAGAGAAAGAAAATATTTTTTTGTGTGTGTTCTGAGCTGGGCGTTTGTAGGAGGCTATGCCCATTATTTTGGTATGACATTACAGTTTTAATTGAATTGAATGCAATTTATTCTTAAGAAAACTTTTAATGAAGTGCCATATGGACAGATAGTGGAGTAGTGGCCTCCGTGACGTTCCCTTGGGGACATGTGCAGCATAATTAACAATATGAACTGTAATGACACAAGTGAGATTTAATGGAAACTTGCAGTCTAAACAGGCAATGTAGGAAAGCCATTATTATGGAACAAGAGGACTTTCTAGAGCTCTCAAGGGACAGTTGTCTCCCCAGAGCGGAACCCTGGGACAGGAAACTCCAAGGAAGGTAGGAAGGAAGGTAGGAAACGACAAAGGAAGGAAGTTAGGAAGGAAGGAAGTTAGGAAGGAAGGAAGGAAGGAAGGAAGGAAGGAAGGAAGGAAGGAAGGAAGGAAGGAAGGAAGGAAGGAAGGAAGGAAAATAAAAGTGAAGAGAAGATTAAAACCAGTGAGGGAGAGAAGGGTGCGAAGGAAGGGGCAAAGTTAGAAGGAAATTCAAGTTGTTTACTCGTCTGCATAAAAGAGATGTTTTAGAAAAATATATTTACTTTCAAAGTTTGTGCAAGTTAACTTGCAACAGAGTTGTTTTTCTTTTGTGAGGAAAATCTCCATAACATTTTTAGAAACTAGAACTGAAAGGAAATGCATGCTATTATATCCTACCATACCCATGTTATCCTCAATTCTGTGGAACACACACAGACACAGAAAGCTGGCTATAGGAGAGGTTGGCGGCAGTGCCCATCAAAAAATTTAAAATCAACTAATATTATACTGACATTCAGGGGAAAGCAATTTGCACGGTATCAGAGTGGATGAAATGTGAATTGACAACAGTTGAATTGTTATTGAACAATGAGGTTACCGGATGGCCCTCTGAGTGAAAATGGAATCATGTAATGGATGCCTTCGCCTATCAGGGCAGTATGGCACTCAACAGAACACATTATTTCAAAGGCTCTCATCTCCCTTTCTTCATTTGAGATCTCTGTGGAAAGAACTCGCCCCATCTCGGCTGTCCTCCATGAGCATTGTTAGCAATAAGTAAGTGCTCTTAATGGATTGACAGTACATGAAATCTGGACGGAATAATTGTCTCCACCAGGCCGAAGGCATGGGGAGAGAGTATGCTTTGCACTCAGTCTGTCCGTACGTACAGCTAATCTCTGGCACTGCTGGCTTGCTCGCATGCAGCCAAACTCTGCACACCTACTCCCTGGATGCCAGAGCTGAATGTCTGCCCCACATTTTCCACATGGGTCTATTATAGCGCCACCAGGAGGCCGACTACTGCAAAACACATTTTTTGACAGTACACCTACAGATTTTGTCCAAACATCACACAAATTGGTACACAGTCTCTCTATAACCATTAAACGAAACGGGTCTTTCAGAATCTTCATACTCCATCCTGATTGGCTAAGATTGGCTTCCAAAGTTCGCAGGTGTGCTCCGTTTTGAACAAAATGCTGTGAATCATGAACACATCGTGTGATTTACGTGAAATCTTGCACGCACATTCCCACAAGGCCAAGGAAAAAATGCCACTTCAAATCAGCCTCATGTTGGCGCAATAACTGGCCAATTTTAGTTTTTTCCTATAACTGCACCAATCTGTGTAAAACTTTGTATGCACACTCCCTAGATGGCAAGAAAAAACCTTTGCCCTGCATTTTTCCACATCTGCCCTTTATAGCGCCACCAGGCCAACTTATGTAAAAAGAAAAAAAAGTTACTCCTTCAGATTTTGTCCAAATTTCACGCAAATCGGTACACATGATCTCTATAGAGCACCGAAGTCCTGACTTAACTCGCTCATCCCGACGATTCCCCTGGTTCGCGGAAGTAATTTCTCTATGGAGAATAACATGGGGTGATCTTAATATCGTCTACTATAAGCGTTGTGGTCCAAAAATAAACAAGCTGTCTCGGCGTTATTGTTAGGAAGGTGTCTCTGTATCGTTTGCAACAGTCAGTCACTCATATATGATACAGTCTGCTTCTAGCGAAAATGTAACTAATTCATCAGCAGTAACATTAGCGTTTTCTCTCAGTCAGTTGATTCTTCATATCCATATGAGTGCGGCCGGGGTGACATGTTTATTTTTCAAACACAGTTCTTATATGAGGCGATCTAAAATCGCCCTATGGGGATTTCAATGCAACTAAACAAATACATGAACCTGTGTACTGGCGCCCTCTACTGAAAGTGACGTCAGACTTCGGTGCTCTATAGTCACGTGAACAAGATGATGGGTCTGTTTGATTTCTCATATTCCATCCTGATTGGCTAAGATTGATTTCCACATTTTCAGGAGTGGCCCGTTTTGTACAAAATGCTGCAAAAAAAACTGTGAAACTGCGCATGCATATTCCAACTAGGCTGAGGAAGAAATGCCACTTGACATTTTTCTAAAAACGCTCCTATACTGGTGGAGAGCTGTGCCCCGAGGGGCACTTTTTCTAGTTTCCTTTATGTTGCTTTATCAAATAAAATACATCTAAAAGTCTTTCTCTGTATGGACAATGGCAAAGTAAACTACCATTTAAACTTATACAGAAAGTGACTTATGGCCCATCGTTCTCAGTTTACTTACACGAGCGGACTCCTGGAGGTCACATGTGGAGCAGAGAGACTCCCACAGCGTCAGCCTCCATTCTGAACCAAACTCTATAATGAAACAAGTCTGAGCTGTATTCAGCCATCTTTGTGGATGATATAAGGCTCGCTGTGGAACACTAATGACTGCATGAGGGCGATACAGCAGAATGGAGGTTATGGGAGTCAAGGTGATCTATTTACTGTGGAACAGTATACAGCAAAACAAGGAAAATGTCCACCGTTGTGAGCACTCAATGACCAGAGTGAGCGAAGGAAAATGAAAGCCAGCCACACAAAAGAATGGTGGAATTGAGAGAGAGAGAGGGGAGGGGGGGATAAAGAGAGATATGAGAGAGAGAGAGAGAGAGAGAGAGAGAGAGAGAGAGAGGGAGGGGGGATAGAGAGAGAGAGAGAGAGAGAGAGAGAGAGAGAGGGAGGGGGGGATAAAGAGAGATGAGAGAGAGATGAGACTAGAGAGACAAAAGCCAGGAGGGCAGATACACAGGCCAGATTACAGAAAAACAACAGTAATGGAAAAAGAAAAACAGAATGTGGGTGACGAAGAGAAATAGTAGAGTGTGTGTGTGTGTGTGTGTGTGTGTGTGTGTGTGTGTGTGTGTGTGTGTGTGTGTGTGAGAGAGAGAGAGAGAGAGAGAGAGAGAGAGAGAGAGAGAGAGAGGAGAATAAAGATAGGAACGACACAGCTAGCTGCCTGGAGAACCGAACAAACTCATTTCCAAGTCGGTGCCAGACTTGACAAACAATTATCTGCCATCTCCGTTGCCTCTGTGTCGGCTGGAGCCCGCTTTGCTTTGCTCTTTGTTTTTCTCAAGGACATATTCATTATTTCAGATGAGACCCATTTGAGTCTAAATAAAGATGTTCGCTCCTTTCTGTCAGATCGACTGGTGCTGTGATGTTGCATCTAAGGAGACGTGGGAGCGGGTTTTGAAAAGGGTCTGATGAAAGCTTTCCCGTGCCACTAATGCATGTCCGTTCTGCTTGAATGCACCCCTCCCTTATCTCTTTCTGAGTCCGGGTGGCTAATAATTAGGGTGCTGTTTTGTGTTTTGTGTATTGTGCATTTAAGTTTCGTGGAAAAAACTGACATTCAACAGCAGGACAAACGGACTGACAACTGCGTTCCCAGCACTGCTTTGCTTCAAAAGACCTTTTATAAAGCCGGCAGGATATTCTCCTGTACATGTAGGAGAAAAAAAAGAAAGCCAGCCATTGATCACAACAACTGGCCGAAAAACATCTCTGACAAACAGCAAATGAAAAGGCATGAGCCTTTTATGATTATCTGCACTCACTCACGCACGCACGCACGCACACATACTTTGTGAGCTTGTAGATCAGCTATTTTGACATGCGAAAACTTTGTAACTGAGCTAAAGGTTCCGATCACACAGGGTGCGGATTAGCAGCTAGGCTAGGGGCATTTTTGTAATGATCAACTACAAAAAAGCGTTCGGCCCTTTCCTACATGAAAGATCCATTACCAGTTACAGACATTACAAGTCTTCCTCCGAAATGTCCTCATCACCTTTGAGCAATTCAACGTTTTTCAATGTTCTTTCTTTATTTATATAACTTTATTTATAGGACCCTCCCTGGTTAATGTTCTTTCTTTTAACTAAAGTTTGGCGTCTACATTGTCTAATCAACATCTGATCATAATGTTATTGGTCTGACACTCATATTGTTCAGTGATAGAAGAAGTACTGACATTAACTTGTATGAATACTGCAATGCAGAGATACTCTGTTAACAGGTAAATGTCTGTAACCTTCTGGTTACATATTACAAAATGTAGTCTACTTGAGTAACAATATAAATTCTCATTATGTTGTGAGCTTGTACATTAATTAATTAATTTCCTTACACGATTTGTAACCCATTTTTCACCTGGTGCCAATTGCCTAAGGCAGCTGTATGGGCGCTATACTCTCCCTCTGATAACCTGGGGAGAGCCCCGAACTGAGCTCATGCTTCATTCAATGCACGATGAGTGAGCAGGCCGCTTCTTATCACCTGACCGGAGGAGTTTCCCCGGTAGGCCGTAGCGTGTGGAAGGAACACGTAATTCCAACCAGTTCCTCTCAATAAGGCGCCCTAGGTGAGGCTGACCAAGATGAGGAAGTATAGAGACCAGGGTAACTACCCTATGGGGACACGTGGAGAACATGCAAACTCCAATCAGAAAGGACCTTTCACCACCAACCGGACCTCAGGTATGGGCGCTGATGACGCGGAGGAGAGAACACACACCCAGCACCCACAGCGTCCCAGGCGGGAATCGAACCCGGGACCGTCTAGCTGTGAGGCAGCATCACTACCCAATGACTGCACCACCGTGCACTTAGTTTATGAAGTATTGCCGGTTTAATTGGTTAAATGTCTGAAAATACACATTAACATGAATCCAACATGCACTGACGATATAGTGCTGTCAAACAAGTCTATGAAGCGATCTATGAAAAAAAAAATGCAATTTATGCAATATGTGGGGGTCCCTGCTTCATCTTTATCCCAACTAGGGGTCCTTGGACTGAAAAACGTTCAATCCTGCTCTAGTGGCTAAAATATGGGGAAAGATTCAAATATTCATGTAAACTATACAATTGCAAACAACGATTTTTGAAAGAATTGGACAACTGTCTGCTACAAGTGTTCTGGCCACACACAAATACCACACTTTCCTAATATTGTATATATGAAGATGTGAGTGAAGCTTGTCGCGTGCTGCTTTTGCATTGCAGGCCTTGATTTTGTGAGCTATATTCCTCGTGTTTTTGGAAGAGCACCCTCGACCCAAGTTGGGAAAAGAAATTCAACTCATTCATTCAAACCATTTTCTCAGAAATACATTGAGGCCAGGATCCTAATTTTCAATCATGCCGAGATTACAAAGTTAGGACAACAGAATCATAATATTGAAATAAGGATAACAGGATAAAAACAGGAAAAACTAACACGGAAGGAACAGGAGTATAGAAAATAGAAATAAAACAATTACACTTAAAACAAGATTAGAGTAGATTTCTAAATTCGGAGCTATAAAGCAATAAAGGTTGCTTCTCTGTATCATACACTGCACAAAAACGGCACTGTGGTATACACTACAGGGTTTACTGGCCTGCAAAATGCATCCTGTTTGGTTGGGGCCTAAAATAACCATGAGATTGTAGGAGGCCATCTTGTCTTCATAAATATGACCTGTGTTTAGAAATTACAGAGGTACAGAGACAAACATGCACGCACAAGCACAATGCCTTCCACATTTAATTGGATAAATGAAACATTCAGCAGAACTGCACCCTTGAAAGTAAACTTCAATCAGTAAACAGACAATCAAACAGTGAGGTCTGCAGGGTATACAGGAATAAGCACAGATTACCTATTGTTGGACACACACACACACACACACACACACACACACACACACACACACACACACACACACACACACACACACACACACACACACACACGCACGACCGCCACAAATAAACGGAGAACTTCTGGGAAAACATATAGGCCTAGGCATATTGCCTATCAAATGCAAACGCGCAAACATTGTCTTGTCAAAAGCAGTAGAGCGATAGATAATATGTATGTATGTTTCTATGTCTTTTTAACCCCAAATTGTAGGTTGTGGGGATATTCATAGGAACCAATGTGTGTAGGTACCGTGGAAATAATTATTTTTTACTTTTATGTTTGCCAGTGTAAGAGTGTGTGTGTGTGTGTGTGTGTGTGTGTGTGTGTGTGTGTGTGTGTGTGTGTGTGTGTGTGTGTGTGTGTGTGTGCGTGCGTGCGTGGTGTGTAAAGTGATTTTGCTATTTTAATGGCAAAAGTAATTCGAATTCAAAATATACTAGACTACACTAGAAAATTGTAAATTAAAATTATATTGTTTCTTTCAGGTAATATTTTGCATTTCACACATTTTTGTGCATGATTTTAAACTCAAATGCTTTGAAATAAATAAAAGGGTCTGAACCCCGTCTGGATTAAAACGTTATAATTGTGAGCGTTTGTCCCTTGAAAATCCACAGCTGAATTTTAAGAGGATGTGAGTGCTAGTCGCAGCCTGTTTAACACAAAAACACAGGCAGACATCTGTGCTCAACGCTGACCAAGTCCGCGCCAACTTTACTCACAATGCACTTTTGTTGGAAGTGTTAGAATTTGTTTCAAGTTGATGGCATAGCCTCCATTTTGAGATGACTTTGATATCATTCTGCAAACAGTGAAATGTCTGAATAAGTGTTGCGTTCGAGCCAGCCATCTGTACCATCTCCAACTCCCAAGTCTTTAGAAGCTGCGCAAACCTCAAACTAGATGGAGAAGCTGAAAGGTGTTTTAAATGGTTCACTGCTGGCATCTACTGGACTAAAACAGAAATGCAGGCATGTTGAAGACAAGCACCTGACTTGGACTTTAACTAGTCCAGCCTAGATGGATAAAATGGAACCAAATAGAAATGTTTGACAGCAGAGAGAATGTATTTCGCTCCCAGCAACAAAAAAACACAGTACACCATCACTAACTTAGCAATTGCATATTATAGACTTGAAGAAAATGTACTTGAAGTAATTGAAGAACTCCATATTTTGAGCATGTTATAGGCAAATTCTTTCAAACATTTAAAAATAAATAAATAGTGAAAATAGCCGATCTATGAACTCACATCACATTGCATTGTATTGTGAATTTGTGGATCAGGTATTTCCAATTTTCCAGTATGGCTTAAGACTTTAGTTACCTATAGGCCGCATAGTGAGATTAGTCTTTTGCTGGGTTTAGTTTAGTTTATATAATAAATAAAGAAAGGTAGAAAAGCTGAACGGCGCTTCAAAGAACATAATTCTACACAGCTTCCATCAGTTTACAGATGTGTGCAGATGTAATCCAACGTGAAAACAATGAGCATCAACTCCGTTCTCTTCCTGTTGGCAAAGTGAATCAGAAGTTTCAACACTTAAACCCTATATACATGGGGTCCCCCAGGGTTCTATGGTATGTCTGCTCCATTTGTCCCTCAACACCCAAAAGAGATATAGGAATATGCTTAAGCATAAATATAGACTTGCTTAAAATGCTATGACTGTCCTGCTGACAGATTTACTATAGGACTGATCCACTAGAAAATATATTCAAATGACACATTCTGACATCTTTTTTTTTTACTTACTAATTCCCGGTCAAATAATTATGTTGTGGAAAAATAATTACCAGAGGGAAAACATGGAGAAGAATAGTGCATACAATCTTTTGTTCATTTTTTATTACTATGCTCTAAAAGTTAAATAGAGCATCAGTGCATTTCTTATTGTGCTTTCTCCTGTCCATCCCTGCCGGAAATTGTGCGATTGCACCCATGCATGCATATATAGATATATATAGAATGTACCAGAACAAGTGTGCATGCATGCGTTTGTGTCTCTTCATTTACACGAGTGCAGGTGTAGTGTAATACCTGCCGGCCTAATTGAGCACTTGCAAGCATTACGTGCACGTGCAGCGAGGGAAATGAGAGGCAAAAACAATTAGGAAGCATGGAGGGGGGTGTTGGTGAGATTGTAACAGGCAGCATCGTGTGTAAAAATGTGATTACAGTGATGTCACCCAGCTACTTGTGTACCGATATCTAATTATTGTAATTGTTTTCAGCCCTCATAATATGATGCATTCACACAGGCAACAAACAAACCTCATTCATCCCCAGCCACTTCAACCAGCTTATACTTTTAGACCTTTAAGCTCACACGTTATGTGTTATGCTATTTTAGAACATTTTCTTTCTTGACATGCCCAAAATAGTAACACCAGGTACAAAGTGGTTAACCAGTTGACCGGGGTACCCCAGGGCTCTACTAGGGATGTTAATTATTTCTCTGCGAGGTACGAATATATTCCTACCCCCTGCAGCTATGGGACGTTATCAGCCAGGTACGAACATTTTCGTACCCCCTCGTATAGTGTGTAAAGTGGTTGAGCCCCACAGCATCTGTTAACGTTGATCCGGTTGCTATGCAACGCCTCCATTGCCACCAGCTATGGGACGTTACAAATCCGTTTACCTCGGTTCAAAGCAGGATTTCCAAACCTCCATAAGTCGGAATATAAGAGAGCTGTCCTTTGTATCCTCAGCCATCCAAAGTTTGGATGTCATTTTTTACTTTCTACCGCATCGCTCCCGACATGTAAACCTTTCTGGCGACAGGTAAACAGTGTGCATGGGGGCTGCAGGGGGGAAATCTTCACTTTAACAATTAATCAAAATTTCTGCGGTTCTGCCAGTTTGCTGCGAATGTAATGCTGTCTGTGTGTGTGTGTGTGGCTGAGGAATGTGGGCCGGTAAAAAAAGTCAGACAAGACAGTGCACTATTAATTTCATTTAATCTCATTTAATTACCTGGCCCTGTATCTCAATTGTCAAATAAATATTTTAAAATATGCCTATTGTATTCTTTCTGTATATCAGCAAAATGTAGATTCTTATGTTAGACATTGAGGGAAATTAAGCAATTTGTTTTAAACACGCTTATCAACTGATCAGTAAATCGATCGATAAGGTTATCAATTATCAATTAATGAATTAATCGATAATTCCCATCCCTAGGCTCTACAGTATATTAGTTCAGCTGCTTTTTCCCCCCCAACACCAGAGCCGAAATTAGCCATCAAGCTCACACTGCGTCGTAAACGTATAGATTGCCCTTTTCACCAAATGTTCACCCCGCAATAGGGATGCTATAGGATTCAAATGGTTAAACCAACAGTTCAGTCAATTCACATTAACAAAATGCAACGCAGTTTGTGGTTCTCTCAGACCCTTTTACAGGATTGAGTACTGCTGTCAATCCCATTGTCAGTCAGTCAATTCAGGCATACAATATTGCTTAGTTCACAATCACAATACCACCCCATGTTATCAATTGATTCCCAGCAGATAGTGATGGAGAGAGAATGAAGGGGCGACAGACAGCAAAGAACAGAGAGCAAGGCAGACGAACACCAGACAAGAGGGGGAAAAAAAGAGGATTGTTTTGATTATTTTTGACGTTCAGGCCTCTGAGTGGATAACAGTGATTGAGATTAGGCCCTGGGCCTGCTGAGGGAGAGAGAGAGAGAGAGAGAGAGAGAGAGCGAGAGAGAGAGAGAGAAAATAAAGAATCACAGAGGAGGATGAAGAAGAAGAAACAAGTGAACAAAGAAAGAGATAAAGAGAGAGAGAGACAAAGAGAAGAGTGGAGAAGAATAAAGATGTAACTAGGCTACTGGAGGAGAAACGAGAAAGAGAGAGAGTGAGTGTGAGAGAGTTCTGTGATGACTGCCAAGCAAAGAGCCTGTTTGATCCTGAGGGATGGCGGAGGGGTTGTAAGGCGTTTGAAGCTGACAATCCCTTTGTGATGATAACACATGTTTTTCAGTGGTACGCGCTGAGCCGCCCTCTGCTATTGTATTATAGGCAGCAGACTGTGCAGCTGCCTGGGCATTGTAGCGCTGCCGCTAATCTGAAACAATATCTCTTAGCCCCGGCGCAGTTATGAGCAGCTGTCGGCATTGTGGGAAGCGCTGCTTAATCTGCTTCAGTATCTTTAGCCTCTCGTTTAGCTCTTTGATCCTCTCCCATCTATGCCTTCCCATCGCACCGAATGACGGTGCTTGGCAGAGCAGTGGCGGAATGTTGGATGGATAGCTTGAGGGAGAAAGAAATACGCACACGCATATTCACACCCCATCAGAGGCCTTTACAGTTTTTTTTTTGTCTGCATCTCTCTCCCTAGTGTGCGTGCGTGTGCGCATGTGTGTGTGTGTGTGTGTGTGTGTGTGTGTGTGTGTGTGTGTGTGTGTGTGTGTGTGTGTGTGTGTGTGTGTGTGTGCGTGCGTGCCCCTCTAATGAGCCTTTATACCCGTCACATTCGGACAGAGGCGGATAGATTGGTTCCCATTGAGAAACACCTCTCTCACACAACACTGCATTATTCAATAAAGGCCCTACATCAAAGGCCCTAATCAGTGTGCCCTTATACACTTCTCAGCTCTAGTTTATTGTAGATCATGTGAGATATTAGTGACCTCAGAATGACATTCATGAGTCACAGGAAGTAATGTAGGTGATCAACCCTACAGCCAGGTATACATAATTTATTTGATTTCAGCAAGGCAGAGAATCACATGATAGGTACTTGGGTTATTTATGAATTATATGTACATGGGGTTGTATAAATTGTAATTGTCCTTAATTGCCATGTGAGCCAATAATCAACAAATAACAAGTCACACCGTGAGCCAGGTAGCTTTCATGTTAGTAACAGTAAGGTTTGAACTGCTCACAACTAATCAAACTCAGAATCAAACCGACATGTACTGTATATGCTACTGATCCAGTCAGTAAATCACAGTGTTGGAGGGATTGGTGATTGGTAAATGGTGCATTTATATAGCGCCTATAATATATCCAAGGCACTTTACATAGATTGTGCATTACATTCACCCATTCACACACATGCAGCATTACATTCGCGCGTGCACGCACGCACACGCACACACACGCACACACACACACACACACACAGACCGATGGCAAGGCACAAACAAGGTCATCAGGGGTTCAGCGTCTTCGACACTTCAGGTCCTTGCAGACTGATGCGTTTATCTGATTTCTTTGCAGCGTTTTTCCACCGTTTTTCTGAAAAGCTTTCATCGAACCGGAAGGTCCCCATGGCTGATTTCAAAATGAGTTTGCAAATCAGATAGATTTTTGAACTCACAAATTTGTTGACGTTTTAAATCAGCTGAGCTGATAACATTCTTATGGATGTTAGCTCTCAAAGCATGCATGTTGAGGTGAGACTATGAATCTTCGGTGCCGTGTCATTAGTCAGAAGGTTCATTGTTCCGAAATTACTATCCCTATCTCTAACCCTAACCTAAACCTAACCGCAAGCACGGGAGCAAACCTAAACCTAACCGCAAGCACGGGAGCAGTACATGTTCGGACTAACGGGACTTCGGATCTATGGGTAGTTCCCAAATCTTCACCATCAAGACAAAGTCTTCCTGCAAGTAGTCCTTACTCCTAAGCACATCCCCTCAATGTTAACTTTCAAAATATAGGAGTAGAGATCAGACTTGAAGTGAACATGCAATCTTAATGCCTGCATGCATGGGCATTGACAACCGAAGCCACAGTGAATAATACTTTTGGCCGGCCCAGGCGGTGGCGTGGCCGTCTGGGCACCCGACTGGTGATCCAGTCGTAGTGTGCCGCGGGTTCGACTCCCGAGCCCGACACGGCCTTTACTGCATGTCATCCCCCCATCTCTCTTAAATCTTATCTTAAAAAAAATATATATATATACTTTTGGCCGTTCAATTTTCCAAACATGCAAATGTGGCAGTTCACCCAGCCACTAACAGCACATAGCCAGGTAGCCTGTTAATTAGTTTGGTGGGTGCACTAAACCTATATCAACATTATTCCTGTGCTTTTTTTCCCCATAAAAAGATCACAACGCAAAGGTTACAAGTTATTTTTTGATTGTTATTTTTTCTTTATTGTTTGAAGTGGACCAAATGTTCGACCAAATGTTTCACCAGAAGGACTGGTGTTGGGTGAAATCAACCCTCAAGGTCTTCTGACAGCCCAGAAGATTGGCTTAGGCTGCCTTATATGGGGCCTTACTCAAATTGGGAAACATGATTGGTCCCTCCTGTTGGACCATACTATCTGTGGGCTGTGTATATAAAGTGTAAAGAGTAAGAGTTATCATGCATGTGGATACACTTTTGAGTAATGGAATTAATAGACCAAATGTGTTTATGCCATTGTGATTGTAGGCTGAACTGGGTATTGAATGTTTTCAATCAGGGTTGGTTTGGTCTAGTGGGAGGGGCCTGGCCTTTATAAGCAGGGGACCGGACCTGCTGCCACTGCTGAGGAGGAGTCATTGTAGGGTTGAATCTGGAGCTGTGAGGACCTGTTTCCAACCTGGCCAGTTGTAACATAGTAGATTCTGCTGCGACACCATTTCTTGTTTGCTGTGGACACTTAAGGTGAATAAAAAACAATTGATTGCGTCGAAGGACTCTGCCTTGATATTTTGAATATTTTTGGGTATTTTGACTATTCCTGCTAATTTGAAAATGTTTGAGAACTTTGGACTATTTTGGCTATATTGAGTATTTTTTTAGTTTTGACTTTCAGTCTTAATTTTGAGTCATTTGAGTATTTTTGAGAACTAATTAAAGTGCCTTCAGTACACCCTGCCTACCTTCACTCAGGACAGAGTATGACGGCAAGAAACTCAGACTCTGCCAAAATGTCTCTTAAAATCTGTTTTCATGATCTATATTCTATAGTCTTGGTTGGCTACAAGGCGAGCACTTTTGAAGGATCTTCAAAAGTTAAGAGCAGAGACAAGATTTGATCTCACATTAACTTCAAGCATGAAGTTTAATCAACAAGCCACTGCCTTTGTTAAAGAACAGACTATGCCGCTTTCTATGGTTGTCTGGATGTTGGCTTTAGAATAATCAAATATATAACCTGAACTACAGTATGTCTCCATCCAATCTCTTGACAGTTGCAGTACGTACACACACACATTATGGCAACCTCATCTCACACTCCTCTGCATGGCAGCTTTCAAAATGAATTTAAGAGCGGAAATTAGAGAGCTTGAACAGCAGCTTGCACTAACCTCGAAAGAAAGGGAACGAAAGACTCCTATAGTCATAGTTTGCCAGCAAGCCAGTCATGAACCAAAACGACACCATTGTGATGGCTGTGATGTTAAAGCCCAAAACCCATATGGCTTGAACATCATTAGAGTTACGACAACTATGTTGACTTCATGGGTCCAGTCCAATGTAGCTCTTATACCTTATAGATTTCTATTGGTGAAGAGTGACCAAGGCCTGAACTGGGAGTTTACGGAATGCATTGGAGGCTATGGGCTTTATAGTGACAAACTAGTTACATGAACCACAAGACTGGGCTGTTTTCTGCCCCCTCATCGCCAGAACTCTCCTTTCAATGGCTCTGGAACATAAAAGGAAATGGCAAACTCATACATAGGATAATTGAAGTGACCTGCAAGAGCCACATAGGCCTATAGGCTACTGTTCCCTGTCACAACTCAACCCTTTCCAACAACTGTAGATTCACATCAGCATTCAATTCCAGAGCCAGAAACGGGACTGAACATGTTTCACTGCCACCCAGTCATGGGTCCCAAAATGACAGCAATTATAGTACACCTTGAATCACATCAGTAGCCACAACACAAGCAGCAGCAGCAGCAAAGAAAATAGAAAAAAGTTTCATACTTTGAGCCGTCTTCTACTTGACTTCAGTGTAATCCAGGAGTAACACTTTGGAAGCCATGGATACGTAGTAGGCTACTCCGGTCTCTCCAGTTGAGCCCCGTCCCCGATGAGCCCTCCAGCAGCGTCTCCAGTCATCTCCATACATATGGTGAGCTCTAGTTTAATATTTGATAGTTGACAGATATTCAACCACAGAGCTAGTAAAGTAGTCAACTTTATTTAATTAATATTTTCAATTGCTTCTAAACCAATTGAAGGAGGCATATAGGCCTACATTGACCCACAACAAACTACACTGTGCTGTGGGGTTTATGTGAGCACACCCTTTAGATATCTCAAACTTTGTTGGATATTTTACATGAATATAGTTTTATTTTAAATTGTTTTGCACTCATTTTTATTAACCGCTGCTGCCTGAGCCATGCCGCATTATGTGCAAATTCGAAACAGGTGGTGCAGGGCCGTTCAGCTTCCAATTAGAAAAATAATCACCTGCACAGAATTTCCTGACAGAAAGGCTCATATTTGTCTACAATTTAAACGCTTTGCAGATTGAAAGAGGATAATTCAAGCTTGCCCTATACAGCTGCATGTTGGGTGAGTTTAATGTCTTAATACATACAAGCAGATGCGAAATTCGATTTGGAACAATGGGCTGTCAATGGAGGGTATTGCAACTCTAGATTCATCCCATTATAAAAAAAATTCTAGTGTTGCAAATTCTCAACTCACCGGTCTCACCCGAAGAATATAAACTCAAAAGCAGTGTTTGAGTGTCATCTCATCATGAAGATAATTAATTTCCATGTGTCTGTCAGGGTGTGTCAACTATATTCAAGTCGACTTCCACGAGGTTGAACGTTTCATTAAAAGTTGCTTATTTCGATATTTTACTTCTAAAATACAACTGCTTAATTGTGTTTACACTCGCAGTCTCGCGCTGTCCACTCCAGCCCATAGACCCCGCCCACTCGACTGCTCTCAGAGTCTGACAACCAGGCTACCAATTACCTGCATTCACAGAAGTGTGTATTTTCTAGGGCTAGGCCTTTAGGAGTGTCTGACAGAAGCACCTTATTTTTAATGTCTCAATTAGTTTTTCCTTTTGTTTTGTTTAGAAGAGAACTGAAGACTATTGTCCTTTTGGATATTGTATTGACAGTATTGTAGATGTTAAGCAAGCATTCTTTTGATACAGTATAACTATGAAATACTTTGTTTGAATTGTATAATGTTTATTCAATCGTAGGCTACCAAACAAAGTGAATAAAGTCTGTTTTAACAAAATAAGCAAAATCACACATACTAAATAGGCAAATCAATGGAACAGTTGGATAGCTGCAACTTTCGTGTCCGGCCTTGTGACAAGCTCCATATATAGGCTATGGCCGTCTCCATATGTCGAACCCTCACCTCATCAAACCCTGTACACAAGACACACTATATGGCCAGACCTCATCAAACCCTGTTTTTCATTGTGCATTTTTTGGTCAAAGTTGATCCCATGCCAAAGTGCCAGCACTCGCCCAGCGCTTGCCCAGCAGTAGCAGTGCCTTGCAAATTAACCAAGTTGGTACAACACATGGATATGTGGAGCTGATTATCATCACCTGGATGAGATCACAACACTGACTTCATTAAACCCTGGATAGCCATACATGGAGAAGACTGGATCGTCACCTACATCTGCATATATGGAGCCGGCCAGCAACTCTACGTCTGACCTCACTGACACCATATTGTTTAACTCCTGCTTTTCAACTGTGCCGTATTAAGAAGTTGTTTCAGCGTGACCTCGCTTCTCGCCCTCAGGGTGTCTTACTGTTTTTTTTTGTTTTTGTTTATTTCTTTATGACTTCATGACTTTATGGAAAGAGGACATGCAGGTGGCTATATGGGGTGGGGTGACCGAGGAAGAGGCAGAAAACGGAAGCAGATGGAAACGGATGATGCGCCATGGCGACCCCTGATGGGAATTAGCTGAAAGGGAAAAACAAAAGTGGAACTTGAATAAGCAACATCTGTTAATGGACTCCCACTAGTAGGCTCACTGCAGCATGTCCAATGTTCATTAATATTTACCCATGGTATATACTAGTAGCTGAGTGCTCATTTTCAGCAACGCCCTGCACACGTGAAGCTACAGACAGTACAGAGACACACTCACACATTAAGCTGACCAGTAGTACAATCAGTCTTATGCTGTTGGCTCCCACTGGAGAAGCTGGGGGTTCAGTGCCTTGCTCAAGGGCACATGTGTTCCCTAAAGACATTCAAAACACACCAATTCTAAAGCATGAATTGGAACTCTACAATTATATTCCTGTCTGTCTCTGGTCTTCAGAGAACATCCATTCCACAAGGTATCCGTGACCGCGAAGGAGCTGGAGTGTGTACGTGTATGTTTGTGTGTGCTCTGAAACATTTTCAAATAGTTGTAACAACTATAATAAAAGTAGTACCTGAAAGTACCTGAAAATTGTAATTAAGTACAGCATATAAATGTTACTTCCATCAATGCCTGTCAGACAACCTGACAGACAAACTACAAGACAGTCAACATATAGTTACAGTTGTAAAAATGACAAATAAAGCTATCTATCTATCTATCTATCTATCTATCTAAGATGCTTCATATAGCATAACTCACTAAATGGTGTTAATTAAATGCCATATGTTTGCTACTGAGTGAATCAACATCCAGGCCTACTTGCCTGTGAGACAGACTAGATTAAGGCTCTAACAGGCCAATTATGACTAAGAAACGTATGAGATGGGATTCACATTATGCCCCATTAACACCTTTGACTGTTGGAGAAAGAAAAACAATAAGTAGGATAATGAGTTTTGCAGATAAAGTGTGTGTGTGTGTGTGTGTGTGTGTGGGTGTGTGTACGCGCACTGGGTATGCATGTACGTGTATATGATATATACATGGATGCATTCTTGTGTGTGTACGCACGCATGCGTGCATGCATGTGTTTGTGGGGGGGGGGGGGTTCGACTGTGGGTGCAAGGCAAACTGGAGCGTGTGGAGCGAATGCAAGCTGAGCACAATTAACAGAAGCATAAATATCTCTGTGTGCTTAAGCAAGCTATTAATCAGATATAAATAGAGTGAAGGAGCCTTTCGTGATTAACGAGGTGAGACTCGGTGCTAATTACTGTTTCCCTCTCTGCTTGTAATTAGGTTGGCACGTCCAATGCCGAACAAGAGCACCCTGACCCCATTCCCCCCACCCAATGGCCATTGTTCTACATGCTCTCTTCTGTTGTTTTCTGTGTGTGTGTGCGCGCGCGTGCTGTGCAGGGCCAAATTAGTCATTGGGCTGGAAGGGCCAGGGCACAGAGGCCCTTGGGCTCTCAGGGGCCCTTCGGGGAAACTGGACCGCGCGACACTAGGTTCGAGGCCCTTCATTGGCCATTGATTGAGTCAAATTTAGGTCAAAAAGATGATACAAAAACGAAAAAAGCCCCCAAGAATTATCGTCCCAGCCGCCCAGGGGACCTCGTGGGGTTTAATCCGTCCCTTGGGTGTGTGTGTGTGTGTGTGTTTAGATACAGTATGTCTGCATGATGACTGCTGTTCAGTTTTGCTTGCATGGTACCAAGTGAACATTGAGCTTGATCGCTACAGTATTCTGTAGAAGATCTGTAGACTATTAATTCTAACTGACAGTGTACATTATGTTAACTCGATTTGATATTTTAATGTCAAGAATATAGATTGACATGCATTGGGCTGCCTCTGAAACACCAATCTAAGAACATCTTAGCTGTTGGACATGTTTTTATCTGGTTCAGAAATCCTTTACTATCTGAGGGATAACAGTTAAACTCTGATCATGTTTTACATGTTTTGGTTTTACTAGTGGTTTATCTACCCCATCCCTGGCGTAGGCGTCCCTGGTGCAGTAGTTACTAGTTACACAGGGAGATCTCCACTATATACAGTACACTCACACAGGTGAGTGTGGGGCTGCATACAGTAGCACTCCCAGGCCCAATGCTTCATAACTGTAATCCATTACCACCACACTTACTCCTGTTTTGCTTGGCTGGAAAGTGGCTGCTATGACCTTTTGATGGCTAAATGAAAATAAGTGGAGGCGCGAACAGCCAATATTGGATTCCGTTGCTAATTAACGTGTGTATTATCCGTGTGGATGGAGCTTGGGGGGAGAAGGAAGGAAGTTAATTGAATTACAGTGAGCGAGTTAGATAACGCACTGTTGTAATTGTTTGACTGTCTAAGATGCTGCTCAAATTATAGGGCGACAAGAGGCAGGCCTGCTGCTGCCGCTCTTCAAGAGAAACACAAGGAATTGCGTGTTTGCTTTTGGGGTGTGTGAGGCGTGAATGTTTTTCTAATTTAACCCGTGGGATGGCACACATCAAATCACTTGGTAGAACAAATGGGACCGTACCCAAGTTCCCTCAGCCCTATGTTCCCTCAGCCCTATGTTCCCTCAGGCCTATGTTCCCTCAGCCCTATATGTTCCCTCAGCCCTATGTTCCCTCATTCCAAAACAGACAGGCTGTAAGGCATCAATTATACTATAATGCTACCCATACAGTAGTTCACCCTGCAGCAACAGAACACATTACAGATACCAAGTTACAGCAATGACACTACTGCATGGGGTCTAGTCTATCTACTTTGTTATAGCAAATGCTCCACAACAACACAGTGAAACAGTGAACAGTGAAACATTCCTTTAAATCCTGACATTTCTTCATGAATCACTCTTGTACTTAATTATCTGTTTTGAATCTCAGGTATGTTTCCATTGCATAGTTGTCTCATCAACCTAGAGTACACACTTTAATGAACTGACACCAACTATTTAAGCTACGTTGACAAACAAAACTAGTTTAGCCTGTAGAACTTCCTGTCTCCTCATGTCCCCAAGTAACACTGTCCTCTGAAAGGCCATCTGCAATAACCTAATATTAAGTATACTGCTCACCCATTCACCTTTGCAGCTAAGTGTCCCTTTCTCGGACTGCAACTGTAGCCTACTTACTGTATAAGACCCATTTATTGAAATCCCAAACATGGAATATACTTGGACCATGTATTATGCCACATATAATGCCTGTCTCAGGACGGCCACCAGTATACAGTGGATAACGTCCCAGTCTTTCTGGGTAAGTTGGGTAACTATATAGCTACTTTAACCCTGAAATCCCAATTTTGGGCATGTCATTATAGGCTAAGAAGAAAGGACAATTGCTGATCTACAAGGTCACAACATGCCGTAATGTGTTGTGAGCTTGTAGATCGGCTTTTCCCCAAAAATAAGTTTTGATAAATGTATTATTATTATTATTTTAAAATGTGTAGCGCAGTGGAATAGAGTAGACACTATGACACGTCAAGAGTCAATTAGTACTATAGGCTATACATTTGTGTTCTGGTAATATCATTGATCACTTGTTTTGCATGTCCGTGGCAAAAATAAAATATTAATGGAAATGTCCATCACATTCACAAGCTGGCAAAGTGATTTCCCCGGGTGCAGATAGCTGCTGTATTATCATGGTTATTGGTGGTGGCGGCAATATTAATAATTTTAGTCTAGATATATCAAATCCTGTGTTGAGGATCACACAAGAATAGCATCACTTTATGGACAAAATAACACCCAAAAGAGGTGTTAATTTCAGTCTGCTTGAGGTGTAATGCAGCTTTAAACAAAATAGCAGACAGTGGCACTGGTACATATCTGAACTCATCTTCTCACAGTGCGTGTCAACCACATAGCCGACACTTCTCAGCTTCAATGATGTTTTTCATACCAATCATTGCATAGAAGCATCATGGTTTTGTTATGCGTACACACCCATGGCACTGTGCCAAGATAACTCACAAATCAAACGCACATACAGTACAAGCAGTCAAGTTGTCTACAGTCTACCGATGTTAACCATCTCAAACCCACACCCTAACCTCCCACGGGGAAGCACACCTAAACCTAATCTAAGAGTCTGTTTAATTATTTAATAATTTAGTTTTATGAAGGTTTACATTTTATACTGTGAATTAATTGCACTAGCAAAGTGTAACATGCAGTGAGGACGGAACGTTTGTTCTACCCCATTGATTCTCTGGGGTCCTAATATAAGGAGTGTTCTACCCCATTGGTTCTCTGGGGTCCCAATATAAGGAGTGCCGTAACAGAGGCTTGTCATGTCAGCTGTCACTCAACTCAATGAAGGCGTGTTTTGGGCTGTAAAACAATCTGCCCATTTTGACCTATTTAGTTTTTCTTGCAAATATTTGATGCTGCTGCTTTAGATTCTACCAGCATATAAACACAGCAGAGGCCCTTCCAGGGACCCCTGGGTGCCACAGGCACACAGTTTCATTCGACTATGAATGGGCCTTTTGCGCCATGACACAGTACGTGCCCTCTTGCCCTTATATGCTCCAAAGGCTAACTGAGCTGACAGTCCTGGTCCACCAAAATGCTCCGGGGTATGCCCTAGGTACCAGGGTCAACTCACATAAGTTACCCGAACCTAAAAGTCTATGTACATGACCTGCCTCGTCTAGAGGCGACACCCAGGACTTCGTGAGTCATAGCAAGCTCTGTCACGTCCAGGTTATAGAATCTTGCAAAAGGTTGACGGAGATGACCAACTTGCAACCGTACACACGATATGGTTCAAGAGTTATAAGCCAAAACGTAAAGTGGGCTGTTATAGCGCCACCATGAGGCCGACTGATATAATTATAAGTTAATTAATTTGAGTAATTATTATGAACCTATTATTATGACAAGACGAGACAAGCTGTCTGTATTACACTATACACTATTATACTTATTACACTATTATACTATTATACTTATTACACTATTACATTTATTACACTTGCATTTATCGGATTGAGGGAACATAGGGCTGAGGGAACATAGGGTCTGTTTTGGAATGGGGGAACATAGGGCTGAGGGAACATAGGGTCTGTTTTGGAATGGGAGAACATAGGGCTGAGGGAACATAGGGCTGAGGGAACATAGGGTCTGTTTTGGAATGGGAGAACATAGGGCTGAGGGAACATAGGGCTGAGGGAACATAGGGACGAGGGAACATAGGCATGACCCCGATTTTTTTTGTTCCTTAGTTTTTTGTTTCTGTCCATGAAAAATATACATCAACAGTCACACACCAATCATAGTTAAAGGACAACTTTGATTTGGTTTTTCAACCAAGGTTCATGTTTTAGGTTGTTTTCAGAGAAAGTAAAAGATGAGTGTTAAATTGTTTTCATTTACGGCTTTCTTTTGTTTTAGCAATCTTAGCTATTTTTGACAGGGGGGTGGGGGTCTTTTTTGCAAAATGTTACAGCGATTTCTTTATTAATATTTACTATAGTCCTACTAGACCCCAGGAAATTACATCTGGCCACAAAAGTTCATGGGATAG
Source organism: Protomyctophum parallelum (assembly GCF_964188405.1). Lineage (NCBI taxonomy): Eukaryota > Metazoa > Chordata > Actinopteri > Myctophiformes > Myctophidae > Protomyctophum > Protomyctophum parallelum. The sequence continues at coordinate 30,587,161 of NC_139714.1, forward strand.
TCTACTGAATGTGAAGGGGGAGGTGACGAACTGACATTGAGCCTACGACACACCCTAGTAGCCCCCTATTAGTCCGAATGCCTGCCCCCCTGTCAAAAATAGCCAAATTCACTAAAATGAAAGAAAGCGGCAAATGAAAAATATAATCATCTTTGACTTTCTCTAATAAACTCAAACATGAACTTTGGTTGAAAAAAAAACAAAGTTGGCCTTTAAGCACATTTTATTTGAGAACAAAAGTTGACCCCCCCCCCCCCCCCCCCATAAATAGTAATTATATAATTGAATAATTAATAAATATAATTAGTGTTTCACCTCTTATAATTTTATTTGGTAATGTAATAGAACATTTTCTAATTAAAAGGCACATTAATTTAGCATCAACTGGTCATCATAATTAACAAAATTATGTACAGCTAGAGCTATGTTGAAGGCCAGCCACATACAGTAATAGGTTTTAAAGGTCTAGCCCTGTAGTTATTTCATAGGTTATGCTGCCATCTTGTGGTACAATAATGTAACATCTTGGCAAAAACCTAGTTGGTCTTGCTTTTGTCTTTAGGCCAGTGTTGTCACTTATGGCTGTAACTTTATGGGAATAATCGTCTCTTAATCATGTTTTATGAATATTGCTTGCTGAGTCAACACTAATTGGGCAATGGTGTACAAAAACATTTAAGCAAGGGGGACATCTCTCAAACTCATTAAAGGTATATTCAGTGATTTCACTTAATTCAAATATCACTTATTTTTTTGTTTTGTTGTGATAATCCTCTCTACTATAGAGTGTGCTGACCATATAAGGAGTTCCTCCCTGTCCCCAGTTGACCTCTGGGGGTCAAAAAACCTTAGGTTTCGTTTTTGGCTCTCTATCCTGATTGGATGAAAGGCTTAGGTCCCAGCCAAAAACGAAACCTAAGGTTTTTTGAGTGAAATCACTGAATATACCTTTAACATTAGAGGTAATCAGATATGGATTTTTCAAAGGCCAATGTACCGATATGAACAGGCTTATTTTCCCTCTCAAAGATTCTGATATTGATGTATCTGACTATCTAGTTAAATCTGAACTCAAACTAGTCAATGAAGAATATAGGCATCCCAATACGGTACACAATGCACCGATATGCCCAAAATATAAGTCAAAACGATATAATCAGACCATCACTAATTAACATAGCTGGTTTGGGAATGACATTCAAAATACAGAGCCTTAAGAGAAAGCACTCGCATTAGTACGGGTAAATAGACTTTATTTATTCTTCTTTCAAAGCATGTTTACAGTATTGAAATGTTACAATATTTCACAGCTTGCCTTGGGTAACTATTCACTTTAATGCAAACGTTTAGAAAAGGAAAATCCCTCTATGTACATTCATTCACATTTGACACAAGCAAAGATATTACATTTTAAATGTACATATACACATATGCTACAGTGGGGAAGAGAAATGTAAGCACATTTAAGAGCACATTTCTTTACAATGTTAAATACACGCACGAAGATCTGAAGCATAGTGGAGATTAAAGTTCTAAGCAGCAATGAGACGTGGTTACAGTGGTTTTGCATTCATTTCTCCATTTAAAAATTAGACAGGGAGAAGATGACACCACCCTACAACCTCATGAAAATGAGACTTCATCAAAATGCTTTAGAATATCCTAACTGACACCATTATGTGGCAGTAGAATTTAACAAGCCGTGTAAACACTGTACTGTACTGTATGTACGTGTGAGTGTGTGTGTGTGTGTGTGTGTAAACATGGCCTGACAATCTGCTGACAGGAAACCGAAACTACATTAATCTCCCAGGGACCCAATTCAAGCTTGACTTGTGCAAAAAATATATAAACAGCTCCAAACAGAAGCATGAATCAAGACCATTTACCTTAAAAAAAAAAAAAGTGTACAGAGGATTTCCACTGATGTTAAAAGCTGTACCATTTTAAAAATCAGGATTTATTAGGGCCAAATGTAACCATTCCCATGTCCTCCCTGCATCCTAAATGATCAGATTCTCAACAAAGAGGGACAAAAGACAGGTCCAAATAAAACATCTCACATGCATACAGACACCAAGTCTACACAGTAAAATCCTCAGTGTTGATTTATCCATGCATTACATTAGTAGTACCCTCTCGAGCTAAATGAACTGGAATGGATTTTACCGTGTACAACTTTATCATGGCCGTTCCTCTGCTACAGTAGATTTACTTGACTCTCTCCATCTCAATGGTCTCTTCATATGGACACTGTGTTGCTACAGCAGAGCCCTCGGACAAAGTCATTTTGTTAGCAGTGTATATTTTCAATCAATTTTGCCCAAGACTCTTGCGTTACTTAACGCACCACGCACCCTCCAAGACCTTCTCCCCAAAGAAGAAAAAAAAAACACTTTCTCTTAAATAAGTATAAAAAAAGATGTATAGACATTCTAATTTCCTTTCCAAGTGGGAAAAAGAAATACAATATGCATTATGTACAAGCAGATAAATCAGCACTTTGGTGTATAGGCTTGTTGAGAAAACGGATGAACTCAACTAATGCAAAGGATCTCCTATACCTCCTTAAAAAAAAGCATTAAGTACTGGGAAGAAGGGGGGGAAAAAAGTAAGTACTGAAGGGAGTCCATGGTTGGGATGGGGAAAATGGTGTCTGACACAGACATCAACCTAAGATATTGGTACTCCATTCAGACAGACATCAGGCTAAAAAAAATTAACAGATTTAAAAAAAGAAGAGACAGACATCAGGCTGTTGTGTGGACCAGAAGCTAGTTTACTTTGTTGCGATTCTTCACCCGACAGGACTCCTCTACAGTCCAACAAACTGAGCTTACACATTCCTAACAACAATGGCTGCCGGATGTGTTGAATAAGTGTGATAGTGCCTGGAGCAGCACTGTCAACACCACGTGCGTGCATCACTGTCAACACCACACGCGTGAACTAGTCACTTCTCAAACATGCCACCTCGCTACCTTACAACATAGTTAACCCGCTGGCTCATGACACAATGAACATGGAATGTTCCCGAATACATTCGGATACTGATCGGGATCAACACAACAGCCCGCTTTCATAAAAAAAACACAGGGCCTACTTTTTACAGTGAGATGGGGTTGTGTTATGAGAAATATTCCTAAATAGACCACCAACAGTCCAGTCGTATGTACACTAAAAGTCGGTTTGACCCAGGAGGGGGAAGTTTAGATGTAAACGTCGATGATGCACTTCTGTCCAAACGCTACCTTTACTTTGGAAAGCATAAAGTGACAAACCTCTCTAATAAAAGGTTATATGAATATTTCAGCACACAAGGGAAAACAAGTCACAACGTAGGCCACAGTGGGTGGGGGTTGGAGTTGCAAGAAGATAAACTGTAGGACGGTACTGGCCTTTCATGGCGAACCAAGAAACCCATTTTTTCCATCCAGGGTATGGCTTTGTCAGCTTGATTCCGCAGAAAACAAAAGCAGAATATACATTATGCCACTTCTCTGGTACTGTATGTATTTGGTCATCAGCTAGGGTGTGGGGGGGCTCATGAACTCATGAATAAGGGCATCTGTGAAGGTTTACTTTATTATTTATTATTATTATTTAATTTATAAATCATTTGATTGTGGGGTTTGGGTTTTCTAAAGATGGTTGACCATGAGTGAGTTGGGTGGCTGTCATGTCAGTTAATAAGGATATATGTATGTATCAGCTCAAAACACTGGCAAACACAACCCATTAATAATAAATTAATGTTTTGATTAATATTGGACAGTATTATTTCAGATACAGGTCTGTCTTGAATAAGACCAAGAGAAAGTAGTAGGCCTTTCCTTCTGCAGTGTACTCCTTGTGTTTCGCGCATGCACACTGCCGTTCACTTCCTTGTTTACGGCTCCATTAGAATGGCTCGTAACTTTAAATCTAGGGCTCTCGCCATGGTTTTGCCCAAAAAGGGCAACATTCCGTCTTCATTTCTGACTTCAGGAAGCATCTCATTTTGGAATATAAACACTTCTAGAGAGACTTTAGGTGTACCAGCATGAGGTAAGAACGGAAGATTATGACTCCCGGGTTTTGAGGGGCAACGGTAGCTTTTCAGAGTAAAATCTGCCCATCTGCTTGCTTGGCACTCTAGCGCCTTTATTCTGAAGAATTCCCCGGCAAAACTAGTGTTAAGAGACAGGTTGATGAGCTGGGCTGACTCTTGCTCTTCCCTAGAAATTCCCCTAGAGGGTGCCCTGCGGTCACTGCATGATGAGAAGCAGTACAGGCTGGGTGGGGAAGCGGTAGAGCAGGAGGATACAGTACTTGGGGTGGTTGGGTGAGTGGGTGGGTGAGTGGCACAACACAGGTGGTAGTTATTAATGCGGAAAGTTGAGCTCTGCTACCTCAGCTTTCATCTTGAAGTACTGATTGAAACGGAGGACTGCGTATCTGTGGAGAGACAAGAAATACAGATTAGGGTTACATGTAACATCCAAACGTGTACAAAATGTCGAACTGTTTCTGCATGCAACACGTTTCACACACACGCCAAAACTTTGTTCTCAGTGGTTCTCAAACATTTTCATGTCAAAGGCCCCCAATTTAAATATATTTGGCTGGACCCCCATCTGAAAGGATTGTTTGCCAGGAACCCCCCATAAAAAAAAAACATTGAAAGATTTTAATTAGGGGTGCACGATTATGAAATTATGACCAATATCCGATCTCCAATTATTTGCCGGGTCATATCTGCAGAGGCCCTAGGGGCTTGGCCCAAAGCCTGTTAATAAAGTAATCAATATAGCTATATACTCTTTTCCAAGTGTCTGTTTTCACAACTGAATGACTCATTTTTTTATGTTGTTCTAGACTAGAGGTACTAGACACTTTTGGTGTATATTGAACTCATTGAATAAAATAGGATTAAAGCCATTTCTGATACTATATTAGTTAATTCCCCCCCGGGCCCTACTTTGAGAACCACTGTGTGACCCAAAATACACCTACTGCAAAACTATGCTGTACCCGATTTGATCGTGATAGTTTATAATAGCTGACTGATAGCTAAATTGACCATCCACCTAAAAACAAAATCTATTTGCATGCGTTTATCACTAGCAGTGTGAGCACTAAAAACATATACTGTCGAGCAATAATGCATAGCTAGAGCAGAGGATAAAATGCCATTTGACCTTCCTGCGACATTTTAGTCAGAATTCCTCAATTGAAGAGCAGGTAGACTAACTACTTAGTTATTGTATTAACAAACTACCAGCCACATTGGTCAAAGGACTTTTTATTCACTGGCCAAAGTTATGGATTGCAGATTCAAACTAATAGCAATGTATGAATAAGATTCTACAACTTCAAGAGGCCAACCTACCCCAAAAAGTCAAAGTCGATTTTAGAGACCTTGGCCTGAATCAGAGCCCAGAGACCCCAGAAGAAATGAGATGCCTAAAGAAAGATGGAGAGAGAGAGACAGACAGACATGGAGACAGAGGGGGAGGAGAGACAGGGAATTAGCACATTACAAGTGCTCGCTCAAGCTTAATGTTGTTTCTAATTACCCAACACAGAGCACTCGAGCGGGGACAAGGCCGGTAATAAAATAAGCCAGCAGAAAATGCATGGTGCTATCCCTCGCCCGTCCTCCAACCAGCCCTCCTTTTTTCAATTGTAAACAAGGGTGAACAAGGCTCAGGGGAGAGACAGGTAACGATCACGTGGTATACCTCGCGACATTAATAATAGCCGTCCAGTCACATGGGCTGTGCCTCCCAGGCTGATGCAAAACGCATGTCTGCCACATGCAGAACAGGTAACACAGGTTACCTGCCACCTCCAGACAGGCGGTGTGTTTGCTGAGCCAACACATCCAACACTTAACTCCGTTCCCATTGTCCTCTGTAACAATTATAGGCCTTTAAGATGGACCTATTCTACAAGTCATACGCAAGTGGGTCACCTTCAAGAGACACCTACCTCTAAGGTTCTATGGATCAGTGAGAACATGAAATGTGCATAAGTAGGCCACTAGGCTGGAAGTAATCGTGCGTAGAAACCTTGTGTAAACAACTTTCTAAAACAACGGAGACCACAGAAAGGCTATATCTGGTGCTCCTGTGGACAGAGGATAGTAAATTCCTTAGGTACTTCGGTACACATTGGAAACAGGAACCCAATCATTATTTAGACTGGCTGTGAAAAACAAAACAGACAGATTGTGTCTGATGTCAGATTGAAGGGGTTAAAGATTCTTCAAAAATATTATACATTAAACTGGATTTACAAACTGCTGACATTAGGCGCAATCATACCATACAAGCTACTGTAAACTGATTTTTTTGTTTTACTCAATTTTATATATTTTCAATAGCTGAGAACTTTCTAAATATTTTGTTCTTTTTTGGACTATTCAGAGTCCTGCATAGAAAAAGACAGCACAGTCAAGGACCATGCCTGTAACCTGGCAATATCCTAGGTCAATACTTAAAAAGGATGCAGCTTACCGAAAAGGTCAAGTTTTAACCATTATTTTAAGCACTATGGAGAGGACATTCATTTGAATAGGTAAATATTAAATAACATTGACTAACAAAAGTGGGAGACTGGGAATAAATGGCTGCAAGAGTCTTTATTACCCAATTCAACTTCTGAATTAGATTTGATTACATTTTCTATTTCAGATTTGTGACCAAGCACATAACAGATGATTACAGAGCCAGGTAATTAGCCTAATGTATTTTTCCACAAATCTCTCTAGTTTCAAAAACTACTTTAATTCGGAACAGTTTCCATTTAGTAAAGTGTCACCAACCCAGAGGCATGTCGAGAAAATGTTTATTTAGGCAAACTTGGGCCTGTATTAGGAACCGTGATATTCATACACACAAAGCAGGATGTGCGTCAGAGTGGCAAGGAAAAATATTCTACTGGTTCTCTGGAACAGTAATATCACAGATTCACATTCTGTAGACAAGATTCTCAAGCACTGGCTGAAATATAACCACTTAAAATTGTTATACATCGTCAAATAGGCTATAGCTACAAACAACGCATTGTGACGCAATGACATAAATTAACTTGTATATCGGTATAATATCGATATACTGCGAGTGCTTAATAATGATCTGTTGTGGTATATACTCAATATCAAAGATGTACATTAGAATTGGAATGCAGTCAATGCACTCCGTTAACCCTCCCCCAAAAGGGGTAAAAAGTGTGAAGTGAGTTCTGTATTCTATGGTACTGTACAAGCCCTCCTCCCTGGTCTGTGTGTGTGTTAGGCTGCGCAACAGTAACACTTGGTGGTGAACAAACGCTATAACGCTATTTCCGTGCTCGGACGAACCCAGCCAGGGACCCAGCCAGGGATCCAGCCTGGGACCCAGCCAGGGACCCAGCCAGGGACCCAGCCAGGGACCCAGCCAGGAATCCAGCCAGGGATCCAGCCAGGGACCCAGCCAGGGACCCAGCCAGGGACCCAGCCAGGAACACATATTGCTGGGCAATGGAGTGCACCACTCAAAAAATAGATTTGACAGAATTACAGGCCTTGAGAATGTCGTCAGTAGTTTTTCCATCAGACTGCTATCTAGAATTTTGCAATTCAACATTTATGACCAGTATATTTTGGACTGGTAACTGATCAAAATATACGAAACCTTGGGACAACATGGGACAGACAGTGCATCACAGCCAGTGTATCTATGACGTAAGACTCCAAACTTAGGCAAGGTTTCAGTCCAATCCGAGCCCCATTGACTTCATTTATACATTTTAAGGTTACTAAAAAGTATAAAATATATGTGAACTAGATTTAATATGCCTAATGGCACTGTGCACAAGAAATATGGCACTGATCCAACAGAATAATCACTTAGATTAGAAGACAAGTAAGACGCGCAAACGCGGGAAGCGAACGCAGCTCGTAAATTGCAATAACAACAATTAGAATAAATTACGTACTTTTTGTTTCTTTTTAGTTAGTAATTTTTTTAAGTTTTCTACTGTGTGTGTGTGTGTGTGTGTGTGTGTGTGTGTGTGTGTGCTACAGCTGCGCCCTCTGGTGGCGGGCGGGTGGTGTCACAGCGGGACAGACACACACACACACACACAGACATGATCTGCAGGGTCTCATAGTTAGTGCTCACTGCATTCGCAATCACTGCGTTCGCAATAATCTTTAGTGCAGCCCTATCATAGACGTTACCAATGAATCTGGAGTGGTAAACCAATATACCTCAACCAATAAACAACTAGAAAGGGACTATTTTCAAAAAAGCATGTACATAAGAGAAAGCCTATGCTTCTGCCAGTATACCAATTTCAGCCCATCATGTTTTGAATTTTGATCAATTGGTATTTTGTGCAATATATTGGCGAGACAGCATGGTCAGTACCCAGTTAGTAGTATAGTATGTAGATGGAAAAGGAGTACATGTTTTCCAGTAATAGATTATACTTTTATTATAATATTTGGTTAGCATTAATTGGCTACTGATTTCAGGTCTGGGAATAAACAGGCGTACTACATATTTTATTTACATTTCGTATTTTGTTATGCATGTACAGTAGCCAATAGATTTCTATTTCGATCTGATCGTAATCACGTTGAATTAGGCCCATTATTTAAGTAACATTGTAATGTAAACTGCTATGTGTAACATTACTGATGCTCACCAGGGTAAAATGGTTGACTTGAACATAGAGGACCTCAACCTCTCTGTCGGTGACATCGCTGGCCTGGCCCTTATGCTCCTTGTAGGCCTCCAGGTAGGACCGGAGCCACTCCAGCTGGAAGGTCCTTCCTGGGTAGTGGCTGTAGTCAACCTCGTTCAAGCCTGGAAGACACAGCACACACACACACAGCACGCGCAGAGCCACAAGCACACACACACACAGTGCGCGCAGAGCCACACACACACACACACACACGGTTTAGGAGGCGCCATAAAATCATATTTTTTTGCAGGATCACACACACGCACAATCGCACATGTGTGCCCGCAGGCATGCGTTCCTGTAGAACTGCAGTAGGCTACCCAATACCACTGCTGTAGTCTAGTACAGAGATTAGTTGTTGGTAGGGTAACTACTTAAGGAAACAATAGCCAGCACTAGGCACACGGCATCTGATGCGCAACCCAACCCCCACCTGGTCTCTCCATTCAGTAGAGTGCGTTGGTGCGGTTAGTTTCTCCACTTTGTTTTCATGGGAATGATTGCAACTGAACATAGACAGAATACTGCTGAAAAGTGAGTTTGAGTTTCGAAAGGTTTTCAAAAGTGTTTCAGAAGCCATAATCAGGATAGCCTAATCTGATCACCATAGCACTGACACACTGATTTTACACATTAAACCCTGGTTCATCATTGATTTCACTTAATTCAAATATCAGCAAATTGTTCAGACCATAAGGAGAATGTGATATGCATAATAAGAGTACTATGTTAATGTTGTGTTTAGATGTTATTAATAATCTGGCTTGGCACACAACCGGTGCGCATACGTCGTCAAAATGTTTTCTGCGTGTTAGATCAAAGATGTGATGTTAATGTCCTGTAAGAAGACTTAGAAATAAAACTAGTGTTGACTAATCATTACATGTAGCTCTTATTTTGAAGAGGCTTTCAGGTACGCCATAAATGCTTCTGCGCAAAGGCTAGTAAAATGAGCAGGGAAATGTGTTCTGGAATGAAGTCTTACGCCAGGGCTCCACTGGGCGCGTCTGCGTCGCGTCTCCGTCAGCGTCGGGAATGTGCCCTTTTAATCAATGGAGGGTAGCTCCACTTCCCGCGTTGCGTCGCGTCTCCATAAAATTGAACCGGTTCGTTTTTTGACGCACGCACGCGTGACGCACGCGTGACGCAACGCGCCCAGTGGAGCCCTGGCGTTAGGATCAACCTAACAAATTGGTCCCGTTAAGATCACATTAGTGTCATAAATGTTACTGGTCACACGTTATTAACAACTTACCAGCAAACTCGTTGAAATGGTTCCCAATGTCATAGGCTTGGTAATTGTAGCCTGCGTACTCGTAGTCAATGAACTTTACATTACCTGGAAAGAGAGGGAGCCTTGTTTAGAAGGAGACACAGGAAGAAGAAGTAAAAAAAATGTTGCGATATCGCTTTGATAACTCAATCTCTAGATTGTCATCTGACATACTGATGGAATGGCTGTGTAGTACTAGTTAGTTAGCCTTATGTGGCTGTCTAGTTAGCCTTATGGCTGTTTAGTTACCCTTTGGCTTTCTAGTTACCCTTTGGCTTTCTATTTACGGTAGACTTATACATGTAAAGAGTAAGTGTTTGCATTTTGAGGGAGAAATGAAACTGCATAGTACAGTAGTGACACAGAAAGGAGAAATAAGACAAGCTTTTACATGAAGAGGCACCAAAATAAATATAACTTTTGACTTGTCACACATGCACAAAGATGGGTCTGGTTGATGACACACACCGTGCAGATAGAACGCCCAACATCATAGCCATTTAGAGTGAAAGCTTGCTTTTGTTAATAGGACAATGATTTGAATACCACTTGCATGCTCTTTTTATGTTTTGCTTCATTCTAATACTAGGAAGACAGAGAGTTCCAATAAGCCTTGAAGTGCTAATTCACTTTGGTACTTTTTTGGTCTCTTATATTTATGCATTTATGATGGTTGCAAATAGGAAATGATGCAAGACAAATACTGATATAATTTGTATTTGTAGATGTCTCCCAAGATGTTTATAAAAGTATATTTTTCGAGCAGGTAGCGGAAAATGCCAATGTTGAAGGGTGACAAATACTAATAAAAAATATATATTGAGGCATTCCAGCCAAAGTGAAAGACCACTCTAAGCTTTACCATTGTAGGACATAAAAACAGATGGGTGTGAGACAAGCAAGATTGAGTGACCAACGTGTCGCCCAGGGAACCACCCCATGGGAAGTCTGAATAAATGACCTTATTCAGGGGAGAATGAGCAAAGCATGAAAAGAAAGACACATATCGTGGGGTAGTAAAAGGGAGACAATGATGTTTGCTTTGGTTTCACTCAGACCTTTAAAGGAAATCAGTGTGGTCATGCCATTTGACTAAGGATAACATTGTGTGGAAGAGGTGGAAAAAAACAAAGGGAAAGGGAATGAGGGGGGAAGACAGTGACATTGAGAGATACTTGATAGCACAAAGAGCTCCAAAAATATTTGTGCAGGGACATTCAGTTTGATATTTTACCTCCAGTCTACTTTACTCTCACCATTAACATTTATATCTAATGTTATCACATACCCAGATTTAATTTAACCTACGTGGGAGTGGAAAAAAGGACAGAGGTGGTGGTAAGCTTGCACAAGCTAAAGTTATTAGCTAACCAATCAACACAAGCTCAAGTGCCACAGGCTGTTATCGCAAGCAACTATGCTTGTTGTAGAATTTTTGGGACCAAACACAGTTGCTGCGAATGGCACAGTAGAATTCATGGCTGAGAAGAAAGTTCAACTCAGGGGTGCCCAAAAGGTAGATCACGATCTACCAGTAGATCACAAAGGCTGTGCATGTAGATTACATGACATGCCCCTAAATAATATTTAATTTAAATAAAACAATTTTTGGCATCTGCCAAGATATTTCCATAAATTGACTTGATTGACTGACATAAAAAGTGCCTGTCAGCTCAAACCCATAATGCAATACTTTGCTGCGCACAAATGTTGGTAGATTACAAAACTCTACCTATTCCATTTCCCCCCTTTCCCATTCCAAGTGCATTTGTCTTAAATGTAATGCCAGCACCGCTATTCCAAAGCCATTTTCAGCAATGGTATTATGTTTTCGGTGGGTAGATCTTGTTGAGCTGGTCATTTTGAAAGTAGCTCTCAAGTCCAAAAAGTGTGGGCATCCCTAGTAGAGTATCTGTGAGCAAAGGAAACAAAACACAGAGGGGAAAATAGCCACCTTTCAGATCACAGAATGGCAGCCAGCAGCAGCTGCCGTGTTTTCAGCCAACTTCCTCTCCACACTGTTGTGGAAATTGTACTGTGAGACTACTAATCCTAGTGGGATTTCGTGTGCAAGGGTAGTTCTTTGTTTCAAGTAAGATCAAATGCTATTTTCTCAATGATTTTGTAACAAATAAGGCTATGGGTATGTGATAATTGTATGGCCGAGCATTCGTGGTTGACCTTGTTAACCAACTTCAGGCAATACCTGCCTATGACTTGGTCTGACACACCACCAGCCTTGGTGGGGGTTCCAAGCTATAAATGGCATTAAATAGGGGTCAGTAGCCTCTGCATGTCAAACGGTCCTTTTCAAATGGGGTCTTGCCCTGATCATTAATTTCAGGGCAAGACCTCGACCTCACGTGTGCCGACTCGGCCCCCAGCCTGGTACCGTAGTCAAAATATGGCCCTCGAGGAAAATCTATTGGGGAACCCTGATGTAAATGTAGTCTGGAGGGAATATATCAATAAATGAAAGCTGCTTAATCTTGATGCATGTATCTGACAATACAGTATCAATGAAAAGCAGAGTGAAGTATTGGAATAGTGTAAAAAGATGTTCTCAAAATACAAAGCCTTACTCATGCAGAACAAACTTAAGTCTGATTTAAACTCAGTTGTGCGCCAGTAACGCACAACAGAAATAACAACTCTACAAGCTCACAAAGTGTACAACACTTTGTGAGCTTGCAGATCACCATTGTCAATTTGTCTCTGCATGTCACGAAACGCAGTATAAATTAGACATTGTAGCTCAGGGTTTACAAGTGGCATTCACATTGGACATTTGAACTTTTGAAGCACCATACACACATACATTCCCAATTGAACTTCTGTTCTCTCTGACAATGTTCTGTTTTTCCATAAGTTTGAGCTAGCATTATGGAACAGAGTAGAGTGGTTGTTCGTTTTGATTTTTTTCAAGTGGTGCTGTAGTATTTAAAAAAATACACTTTGAGGTGGGTTACCAGCCGGCTTGTAGGTCCTAGCGGGACACAACTCAACACCTCCGGTCAGTGGCTATTGCCCCCCTGTGCAGCAGACGAAAAGGTTGGGGCAAACACATGTGTCACACATACACAAGCTCACTCTCTCCTCTCGCGCACGCATCTTTCCTTCATGCATTTGTTCTCACACAGTGTTGCAACATCAGGCACAGCTGCCAACCTCTTTTTACTTTCCTTTCCCCTTATGCACTCTCACACACTCACGCACACACACTTCCCCTTTTCATGGCACGCCCCCTCCAGTGGCTCATTTTCATTGGTCAACATTTAGCCCAATGGCGTGACGCGTTCTGGTTTTATGCAAATGACAGGGGCTTCCTGCCTGTGAGGCTGTGACTGAACTGCAGGTTTCGCGGCCTTGGACAAAAGGGCGTTTTGTTTTTATATATTATTTTCATTGTTTTTTTTAACCATTATCTGGCTTTAATCAGAGAGATAAACAAAACCAGCTTGTAAGCGAGGCTGAGAGAGATGGTGTGTGGGAGGACACTCCCTGTTTTGTGGACTATGTGAACTCATGTTTTAGGTCTGATTATTATTTATTATGTCTTGGTTAGAGTACTTTAAAATACCCTATGTTGTTTGTACACGTCTTTAAACAGCATAAATGGACAGTACATTTTAAATCACATTTATTTTCACAAAGAAAAGCGATCAAGGCACACAAAAACAAAACAAAACAAAAAAAACTTTTATTGCATTGGCTAATGCATGGCAAGTAGGGATGTTAATAGTTAAACGTTAATCAATTAATCGCTGTTAAGAAATTAGTCGGTAGTCGTTAACAGTTGATAACTAATCGTAATTAATAGAAAATTACGCGGTCAAATCATTGGGTGGTTTTCTGTGAATGTAATGCTGTCTGAGTGTGTGTGGCCGAGGAACGCACATACAAAGATGCCATTGCCTGGCCCTGTATCGTCAATGGTCAAATAAATATTTGATTAAGGAATATAATATGCCTTTGGTATTATTTCTGTATATCAGCAGAAATGTAGATTTGTATGTTACAAAAACGGCGCTTATCAACTAAGCGGTTAATCGATCGATAACCTTATATTATCAAACCTCATTATCAAAACGTATCAATTAACTATTAATGCATTAATCGATAATTCATATCCTAGTGGCAAGAAAGTAAAGAAATGCACCTACTGATCGGGGTGACTAAACATTAGTGAGGAACAAACACCTTCGTTAGGAGTTAGGACAAATCATAAGCTCATGGGCATTTCATCAAAAAACATGCTTCTCCATTATTCAATTAATAAAAACAGTAATCAATGGAATAATCACTAAGATAATCAATATTTACAGCTCTAGCTTTAACCGCTTTAAACTGAAAATAGAATCTAATAAAAATGAAAGAGTAGACAGAATTCTCTCTCAGTATGTCAGTATTATTATTATCTCCCTCTACTTCCCATGTGGTTTTGTCGAGACAGGAAATTGTGGCTCCTCGCCTCACGCTAACAAACGAGTGGTTTGTAGCTCAGCCTGCAACAGCTGAGCCGTACTCTGTTGAAGAGCAAGGTGACTAAAGGGTGTATCTGTGGGCGGCGGGGTGCTGGTGGATCAACTGTGTGAAGCTGTCCCTGTGTGTTCACATGGCGCCCATCCACATACTCTGGAATGAATGGATTAATTATGGCTTGGACATTGTGGCGTCCATGCCATTGTGGTGTCTTTCAGTCATGTGTAGGAGGTGTGGCCTGCTTGTGTATTGTGTCGAGTGTTGTGGACGACGATAAATTGCATGAGGAAAACTCAAGAACTAGGTCTCTGTTCAAATTAATCTCTCTGCAGACAGGATACGATCTCCTGATCTCTGCTTTTTTTGGTCCCTAGTGGGGATGACATACATCCTGCGCAGTGATCACTATTGGCTAGTCCAGGGGTTCTCAACCTGGGGGTCACCAGATCATTAAAATATATATATTTTTTGCAAATGAAAATGGAAATTAAGAGTTCACATAGTACACAGTACATGCATAATCTTTCCTTAACGATTATATCTGGTCAAAAAGGTAGCACAAGAATGTATTAAATGGCAGACAAAGTACTCACATTTCCATTTATTTATTGGCACACACCAATAAGGAACGCGTTTCGGCTAGGAGCCTTCATCAGAGCATTGTTATTAGATATATTTTTATGTTGTATTTTCTCTCTATTATTAAGGTTATTGTAGCTGTCAATTTGTATTGGGGGGCAGGGGCGGGGGTCCCCAGCCAAAGGGGTTGAGAACCCCTGGGCTAGTCCAAACATTCTCTACCAATGCACTGCAGAGAAGAAGACAAGTTAGTGTGTACTTTTACTTTACTTTTTTTTTTTTTGTGGCTTTCGCCTTTATTTTATATTTTTTTTATGGAGGGACAGACAGTATTTTACATTTTAAGGATTCAGCTGGTGCTATGCTATACCCAGCAGGGCTAAATGCAGTGTAGAAGAACGTGTTCCATCACCATCATTGCCACTGCCAGTAGCCTAACATCAAGGGGCACTGTAGGGACAGAGATGAATCTGAGAGGAATACATAGAGGTACATGGAGCTCATTTTAACCAGGTTGGGCTGGTCAGCCACAGCCTCGGCTGTCTCTCCTAGGGAAGAAAAGCTGGACAAAAGCAGCTAGGATAATGGCCCCCTCCCCTCATCATGACTGGTCCAGACAAGGGGGGATTGACAGCTCTCTAAGGGCGCGTTCGGAAATAGCACACTGTGCAATGCAAACTAATAGGCGAGTGCACTCCCGGTGCACATTTTGGAACGCACCATAATCATCTTCCCAAAAACATCTCCAGCCTATCCCCGGTTATATAACCAGCCTTTAACCTGAGGGAAATCCCTCCCACTTGTCTGTTGGGTGACTGAAGTTGAACTTGTTGGACCTTTAACTGCCGTTTAGAAAGAATGTCAGTGCTAGGAATTGCATTCACAACATAAAATTTAAAAAGAATCATGTACTTTCAGGGAAACTCAACGTTGCAAATGCAATTCATTCCCTCGCTTAGCGGAACTGATGTAATGGCTTGGCTGCGATGAGCAGTGGTGCACACTCAAGTTGGTGATCATACAATTTGAACAGACGAATTTCTGCATTTTAGCAGGAAGGCATTATTTTCCATTAAATTACAACAGAACATGATAAAAATGTATGATGCCTTCATTTTTCATATCATTTCAAACTAATACACTGATGCAACAAATAGCCTCTTACGGCAACTGTTGATGCTTTTTCAGCATATCTCAGGAACAAATGGCAGCTGCCTGTGGCAACAGGTAGCGTGCATCGATTTAAAATCAACATATGTTCCATCTGTTCAAATTGTATGGAAATAACTTGGCATGCGGTAAGCATGGTAAGTAATGAAGTGTGGTAGAAATGTATTCCTACCTGAGTCAAGGTGCCAAATGCAGTCTACATTACAACACAATGCAGTTGCAGGGTATAGTGATATCTAGTACAGTTATGTCTTGCACCCATGCTGTGCATACTCACCTGCGTGCTGGTTGTAAATGATATTCTTGCAGAGCAGGTCATTGTGGCAGAGAACCACGGGGGAGCCCAGCATCGACAGGCTTTGCTGGAGCCACACCAGCTCCTCTGTGAGGCGCTGCCGACTCGGCACCTCCGTGATCAACCTGCAGCGAGAGGTAGTGAGGGTTAAACGATTCGAAATGACAAGAGTGAACAAACGGAAGACGAGCCGGTTTGAATCATCAGTTGAGGGATGGGGTGGGGGTTGTAATTTAACAGAGAGCAAGGGCATTCATTTGTTTTTATGGACAGATTAATCTCATGTTGTATGAAACTATGAATAGTCTTTGAAACACTCGAAATGAGCACTTTGTGCTGCTGCTACTACAAGACTAGTGAATGTGTGCGTCTTACTCTTATGGGAGGGAACACACTCAGCACAGTGAACTGCGGGTGTGCTCTGCTCCGGTTACAGAGTAGACAGGAGATGGGCAGGGAGACGCCTCTTCATGAATTGAATACTCAGGACCCCAATGGAAACAAGCCATAGTTCTGTCTTGGTTCAATCCTTTTAGCATTGCATTCGTATTAAACTGTACTCACGCTTTTTTTTTTGCAAACTGTTTCAATTCAACCGCTTCAACAGTATTCAATCAGGCTCATAAAACTATGTTGTAGCAGAGATTACCGAGACGAATTCACAAAACCATTACAAAATAGTGAAAATACCAGTGCCAGAGAAAAATAATGTGAAATGAGGTGTTAAGTCACTGGACCCAGGTGGCAAGTGGAAGGTGTATTCTACTGACCTGGAGGGTTCAAAAAGCACGTGATCAATGTAATGTCAACTCCTCCTGCTATACTACGACAGTTCTTAAGAACGGAGGAGGTTAGGAGGTACACTACAAACCTCTATAATCCCTCCCTGAGGGACTACAGCACAAACTCAAACACAGCAGTAGCAGCAGCACACACAATAGTCACCGTGTCTAATAATAGTAATAGTGACAGACAGTATGTCAAATCAGTCTGTTAAATCATATCGGAGGTTGATGTAAACATTCAACATCCATATGATTAAATAACAGTATACAGTGGGTGAAACGTTGAACTTCAAACTGTTTGTCCTTGGAGGAATTTGTTTCCACAAGCCGAAGTTTGACCTCAGTCTGACTATGACGACAGCGTTACACTGACTCAAGATACACAGAGGCCTTATCGATAGGTGGGCAATAAAATCATGAGCACACTTACTTACTATGTTTATGAATGGAACCCTGCCCTGCACCTTTAAACATGTGCGGCTTGTGCGCATCAACTAGCAGTAAACAGTGCCGTCACTTGTAACATATGGATGTGGAGACGTGGAGTTGCTTCGAACATTGACTCATCGATAAGGAACATTAAGGTCATAGTTATTCATTGTGTGAAAGGTCACTCGGAAGTCGGGACATAAACAAACAATGTTTTGCAGGCAAAGCCAGTTGGCTGATGAAATTAGAGTTTCTTGTTCTAGTGTTTCCTTAATCAGGTTTATTGCGGAAGCTCGAAAAAAGAAAAGGGGACAAAAATCCATTCGTTGTTCCATCATGATGTCGCTAAGTTAACAACACGTGATTATTTTTAATGATGGTAACATTTCTACGTTTGTCAACTCATGTTGACATGCTAGAAATTATTGACCATCTCAAAGGGGCAAAAAAAAAAAAAAACAGCCCGAGACGGAGATTTTAAGCCAAATGAAAACTTGCCAATTACTTGGGTGGCTACTTGGTATGTTCTTACCTTGTGTTCTGCTCAGGGTCCTGGAAGTACTTGGGGATGAGGGCGAAGTATTTGCCCATCTTCAGCCAGAGGTCAGACTGGGGAACCCAGCCATTGTGGGCATGAATGGCATGGTACTTTGCCAGCTGCCTTGCTATGAGCCTGAGGGAGGAGGACGAGTTGGCAATGGCAACAAGAATATTTAATTAATTTGGTGCAAAAGGAAATGGGAAGATGCAGCTGACATGGCGATATAAAAACGGAAATGTATACCGGTACTTTGTTGAACATTGTCACTGCACGGCACACAATAGCCGATCTACAAGCTTGACACGTTGTGAGCTTGTAGACAGGCATGTAATACCTGCGCAACAGAGCATAAATCAGGCATAAGGGCTGGTGCACATACTTATATAAGTGTGTGCGCGTGTGTGTGTGTGTGTGTGTGTGTGTGTGTGTGTGTGTGTAGTCATGTGTCTGGGTGTGACTCCGCACTTAAGCATGCATGTACATTACAGTATGGATGGCCTTAGCGTTTTCAGACAAGATCAGAAGCTCAGTTCCCTTACAAATCCTCATTGACTCATTAAATCATCAAAGAGAACTGCTTGGCCTTGTTGCATTATGTACCATACCGGTTAATCTACAAATTATTAATTTAATAATAGTAATTCATTGATATTTTGTTTCCTTCTTGCAAAATTATCCTTAGTTAGTTGGTCCAATATTAATACACACCGGAAGCATTTTTAATGCAAATAATTCACCTGAATTTCTCTGTATGCATTTATTACAAACATATACTTGCTGGTGATTTCCGTATTATTTATTCCTCATGCTCCCGGTGTGTAAAAACCTTTACTAAAACAGTGTTTCTCAAAATGCTGTCCAGGGACCCACAAGGTTCCTTGAAGGAGTTACAGGTCTGTAACTCTAAAGGCCTATTCATAGTCTGGATTTTCAGTGGTGAGGTGACCACCGCTCCAGTGGTGAGCTGACCACCAGAGCTGAAATAACGTTGAGCGGTGGTGAGTAAAAACAGAGAGAAGGGCTGGAGCGGTGGCAGTGGTTTGCTCTTCACCGCGGCTCGTGACGTCTTGTTGTAGTAACCACCAAAAATCCAGACTATGTATGAGCCTTAAGCGCCCTTTTTCACCGGGGTTGAACCGGTTCCGTTCTTTTTTTTAACCAAATGAACTGCTAGAGCCGTAAAAAACCTTCTCATATGGGGGTTCTTGGCATATATTTTTCAAATGGAGTGGAGGTCCGCGGGTTAATTAGTGTCAATTTTGGAGTCCTCGACATGAAAAAGTTTGGGAACCACTACACTACGTCCATGATGTGTGGACAATATATTTGTCTGTTCTTCTACCTGAACAAAGGCTCGCCACGGATGTCCTCAGGCTCCAGGGCCCTTCCCTGCAGGAACTCATAACATAGGCCGTTGTTGAAGGTGCAGTAGAGGCGTGGGGCACAGCGATGAGCCTGGAGCACCCGGAAGCTCTTCACCTCATTCTCCCGGTCCACTAACAGCTCCGTCTTGTTGCCGTAGATACGAACCAGTACCACATCTTTCATACCTCCTCCGACATAGCAGCCCAGCAGTTTGTTGGTGATCCCATCTGTGAAGAACTACACAGAAAGGAAGGGGTTGAAAGTGGAGGGTTGGTTATTGTACAGGTAGTATTTAACCACTAAGAGCCCTATATACTTCCATCTTTATGTTGGGGACCTTTTAGGTCGCTATTGAATATATGTTTGAGTATTTTCACCTAGCACAATGACATGGCCAAAAGGTATGTCAGGTTGAAAGCAGTTGAAGACATAATTAGGCTGATGTTTAAAATAGTTTGCCTAAGGCCTATACAGGAGGCCGTTCTTCTATATTGTCCTCTTTAAATCACTGAACCGAACGGCCTCTATTGTTCTGTGCAAGTTCCGACTCGATTTGGGTTCTGGCAACAGACTAAAGTGAATGTAGCCATGGAAATGAAGGCTTGTCTGGGTTGATTTAAGCTGAATTGTTCCCCTGGTGGGACTGGGAACATTTTCGGGGGGGGAGTGGGGCGGTCCAACATTCCGAACCTAATCGTTCACACTATTGGGGATAGACTAACGGCGATGACAGGAATGGCAGGAATTTTATTTTGTAAAATGAACCAATGACAGTCCTTTGCTGACCTCTCATTGTTTGTGACCATTGATGAATACAAGCAAAGGGGTAGGGCCTGTGACCCACCACATCACCTCCCCTGTGTTTATGAAGAGGGGCGACGCCCCCCTTACCCCCCACATACAGACCCCCTATGTATTTGTATAACCACATCAAGACAGTGACTCTTCGAGTGTGCATCACTCTTGTCTTGAGTCATATGTTGTAGCCTGCTGCCCGAGTCTGACACGACAACATGGCAAGTTGGCAAGTTAGCAACAAGTGAAGTCACATGACCTTAAGGAGATCATGGGACTCATGCAAAACGTCATGCAAATTCATATCTCTATCAGAGTTGGCCTTGTGCGTGCGTGCATGCGTGTGTGTGTGTGTTCAGTGTTGCTTCCTTGAGAAAGGTCCTAGGTTTACTGGGCTAGTATGTATTTCATGGACACAGAGTACACCAACCCAAGATGACACACACTCGGATGCAACTTCTTCCATTCCTCCTACCCTACCACCACCTCCCCACCCCCACCCATCCAATGCATGAACTGCAGAAGTCACATAGCCTACACAGCAAAATCCAGTAACCAATCTGGAACTTATTAACTACTGAATACCGATGTATGACTGAAAAGCACTAAGCATTTACTTTGCAGACAGTAGAGTTGATAATAAGGCTTCATTCATACATTTGTATGTTAAGAGGTCGCAGCAGGGTGTTTACTGTTTGGGTTGTATGTGAAGGTTGAAAGGTCTGTACACTCTGATCGGTACATGTACCAGAGTTGATATATGGCACTGAAGGCATATATTATATGCCTTCAGAGGTCGCTGTGTGTGAGTGTGTGTGTGTGTGTGTGTGTGTGTGTGTGTGTGTGTGTGTGTGTGTGTGTGTGTGTGTGTTGCGCTGTGTGAAATTCCACTGGCTGCCGGTCACGAAGCAGCAAAGTTGGCGCAGCTCATATTGTAAAAGGAGCCGCCTGGTTCTCCACGACATTATGTAACTGCATAGTAACTAATACCTGCTCTTGAGCCGTATAATTCGTCATATGACTAATGGCGAACATAGCCGATCTACAAGCTTGACTCAGCTTGTGTAGATATATGGATATTTTAGGAAAATATTTGAAAATCAACACCTCTGGGGAAAAAAACATAGGGAGGCCGGATTAGAAGCTGTTAAATGAAATAGAGAGCAGTCATGTGAGGGCAAGGCGCACTTCTCAAATAAATGAATGAAATAAATAAAGGATACCTTTATTTTAACCTCGGAGGGTTTCCAATTGGGTCTCAGGCTCTTGATGAGTGCCAGTGCACCGTGTCTGTAGTCGTTCTCGTCCATCGTCACATCTATCTTCGGCACCGCCGGAGCCTCGTCGGGGACATGGATGTAGTTGGCCATTTTGTGAACAATTAATGTATATCTATTTGTGAATGTATAAATATATCCACGATATAAAGATGCGTTCTGTGTTGCCGGTGTCAGAAATATTATAGAAGGCTGGTTGTCTTGGGAGCGGAGTTTTAAAGTGTTCTGCGATGCAAGCAGGCAACGCCTCTCTCTATCATACACATTACACAGAACAGTCGCCGACGCCGTTGCATGCTGGTAAATGGCCGATGACTCACTCGGAGGAAGCGCTCGTTCTGTGTCCTCGGTGGGCCAGGTCGGGCGCTCTGCATGCAAGTCATGATGCAAGTACTAGCAATTTAACCATAACCACCGCAACCGCTCCACTGGTGTACCCTGGAGTGGAATTCAATCGCGATACTGTTACTGTTTTCCCCTTTTCTTTTTTTTTACGTCTTTTTTTCACGTCGTAGACTGACGACGACGACGACACGCCGCCGACTAATCTACTTGTAATGAGATTTGTGTCATTGGGGTTAACTTGGATGAATAAAGTCCTGAGTTCAAATGAGTATTGGAAATTTGCATCAAATAGTTACAGTAATATACTACGGCACATATGCTAAACAGCTTACTACAACAGCAGTAAACAAGTTCTTGAGCTTAGTCCAGTTACCCTGGGTAAACATAGTACCTTTCCTTTCCTTTCAGTCTACTCTAATAAAAATCCTGTATTAGAAAAAATCACACCCGTGTGAAGTGAGTGGTGCAACTCCATGTGTGGGTCCCCGGATCTTCCAGACCCACAGGAACAAGCCCAGGGTGCCGGCCCGGTTCCGAAGAGCCACCCCGTGCTTGAAAAGGTAGAGTTAGCGTTTGGGGGTCCCCGGAACATCCAGACCCCCAGGAACGCCCAGGGGGCCGGGGTGGTTCCGGCGAGCCGCCTCGCATCCGAAATGGTTGAGAAATGACAGAGTTACAGTGTGGGGGTCCCGGGCCGGAACAACCAGACACCCAGGAACGCACCCAGGGGGTCGGGCTGGTTCCGGAGAGCCACCCCACGTCCGAAACGGTTGAGAAATGACAGAGTACTGAGTAATGTACTGTACTGTACTGTACTGTACTGTACTGTACTGTAAAAAAGGGGTGGGCGGTGGGATGGGTTTCAGATTTTACAGAGGCCAGTTTTGAATTGCAGCCGTCCGTAGGTGCCCTTTCAGAGCGGTTTTGAAGGAGTCAAGGGATTTGCATGTCTTAATGACTGTTGGTAGGGCGTTCCACATTTTGGTGGCATAGGAGCGAAAATAATTTAGTCCCTTGTTTGTGCCGAATCTGGGTTGTACATGGTTTGTTGCACTTCCTCTGGTGTTGTGGGTGTGGACTTCGTTAACATTAAGGAAGTATCTAGACAGGTACATGGGTGTCTTGGTGGTGTATCGAATCTTGTGGACCAGACCCATTGCAAGATGCTGTACTCTGTCGTCGACCCTAAGCCATTCCAGCCTGTCAAAGTGGGCAGGGGTGAGGTGGGTTCGGGGGGTGAGGCCCAGTAGGAGCCTGACCAGTTTGTTTTGGGAAGTCTGGAGCCTAGTTTTAATGGCCTTTGAGGTGCTGTGGTACCAGGAGGTGAATGCATAGTCAAAGAAACCTTGTACGAGGGCTCCAGTGAGGAGATCCTGTAAAGGAATCTTGTTCTTTGGTTGACTTTTTTGATTACGTTGGTGGCCATTTTATCACTGGAAAGATTAGCCTCCAGGATGTACTGTACTGTACAAGTGTACAGGATGTACAATACTGTACTGTACTGTCACACACAAAATCATCATAGTTAATATGTGTGTGTGTGAATTAGGCTGCACAACAGTGACACTTGGTGATGGAAACCAACCAAATGCTATTTTCGTGCTCGGACACAGGGACACAGCCAGGGACACAGGCAGCCAGCCAGAGACACAAGAAGCTCCGCACTCAAAAATATTAACAAATGACAGGTTTTGTAGCATTTGTAGAAATAATAGACCTTAAATGTTATAGTCCTATAGGTATATTTGACCCCTCATTTATCAAATAAAATTTAATCAAATATAAAATAAAAGGATATTTAACTAGAAAAAGTGCCCTTCCGGGCACAGGTCTCCACCAGGTTATCCACAGATCCGTGCAGTTAGAGGTAAAAACACTTTTCGGCCAGTTATAGCGCCACCTTGAGGCTGAGTTGAAATTGTTCATGTGGCATTTCGTCCTCGGCCTAGTGGGAATGTGGGTGCACAATTTCACGGAAATCATGCGATGTGTTCATGATTTGCAGCATTTTGTTTGAAACTGAGCACTCCTGTGAACTTTGGAAGCCAATCTTAACCAATCAGGATGGAGTCTGATAAATCTGAAAGACCCGTTTCGTTGAATGGCTCTAGAGAGACTGTGTACCAATTTGCGTGATGTTTGGACAAAATCTGTAGGTGTACTGTGCAAAAACTTGTTTTGCACAAAGCGGCCTCCTGGTGGCGCTATAACAGGCCGTTCTGGAAAGTTTGGGGCAGAGGTTCATCGTTGGCATCCAGGGAGTGTGTGTGCAAAATATGGCATCGACCGGGTTAACGGTGGCCGAGATTAGCTGTTCACGGACACACGGACGGACGGACGGACGGACACGCGGACGGACGGAGTGCAAAACATACTCTCCCCACATGCCTGCGGACGGACGGAGTGCAAAACATACTCTCCCCACATGCCTGCGGACGGACGGAGTGCAAAACATACTCTCCCCACATGCCTGCGGACGGACGGAGTGCAAAACATACTCTCCCCACATGCCTGCGGACGGACGGAGTGCAAAACATACTCTCCCCACATGCCTGCGGACGGACGGAGTGCAAAACATACTCTCCCCACATGCCTTCGGCCTGGTGGAGACAAAAAGGCGCCCAGAAATACTGGCTGTATGGTTACCCGGCCTAGGCTATACAAAATTGTACTTGAGAACTTGAGTAAATGTAGGCTAATTAGTTTATTTCTACCATGGGATTTTACTGTGTTGCTCAATCTCGTTTGCTGTCTTCACCGTAGTTAAATAATTCAAAATCAATTAACCACAGCATCCTTATTGTGGGGGAAACCTTCACAGAAAATAGCAGATCTTCAAGCTCACAATTCTTCGCAACATCACAAGGAATTGTGAGCATGTTCTATTTTATTTTCAGCGAAGATATGAGGGCCTCCACTGCCCTCCAGTCAACCATATAAATGTTGGAAACGTTTTCACATTTAGGTAGGCTAAATTCTCTTCAAATACCTTATAGGCCTACTTAAAAAAAAACTAGACAGTCTACCAGCTCATAATGTATCACGTTGCCATGCATTGTGAGTTTGTAGATCAGATATTTTCAACTAATGTTTGCCCTTATTGGAATACGGATTCTAGGGTTCATGTGGTTAAAAAAACATCCACTAATATTGCTATGACAGCGTTCATCATAATACAAATTAAACAAAGTAAGAAACTTCTTGTCTTCTTGTCTTTAAAAAAGAAAAGCATTCATCTCAAACCAGTTAGATTACTGTGGAAAGAGGAGTGTCAGTGTGCTTGATTACTTTTATTTTAGACTCAAGGAAACAGTTTAGATTACTATAATGCCATCATCACTGCACTTCCTAAAAAGGTTGTATAGGAATACTCCAGCTCATAAAAAAACGTCAAAACAGTTCTCAATGTTTACATCTTACTTGACGAGAAGACATATCCTTATGGAACCAGGGAGAGTGACGAGTGATCAGTCAAACATGTGTTCTCTCCGCAATAAATAAATAATCTGTCTGTATGCGATCTGACCATTAGTATATTGATTACACTGTCATGCTCGTTTGTTTGAGGACAGGTAGAGAGAGCAGAGCATACATGTGTTTGGGAATGTTGCTGAAGGTTATTTTATTTTGTCAGCTGACACCCAAATCAAAGAAACCATACAGCGTGTATTTAATTATTTGATATCTCCGACAGTCAATGCACTGCGAGGCTACAATGGAAGCATAGTTCTGACAAGTTAAGAGTATAAAAATGGGCCCAGGCCGTAGCGTAACGGTCTGGGCACCGGACTGGTGATCCAGTCGCGGTGTGCCGCGGGTTCGACTCCCGGACCCGACACGGCCTTTACCGCATGTCATCCCCCCATCTCTCTCCCGTTTCCTGTCAGCCTACTTTCTATCCCTTAAAACATCAATAAAGGCGTAAGCCGCAAAAAAATATCTTAAAAAAAAAAAAGAGTATAAAAATGGACAGGGCAGAACCATTACTGTTGTGGCTCAAGGTTATGTTATTTTGTCATCTGACACCCAAACCATACAGTTTAATTTTATATCTACAATGGCATATGTCTCCACAGTGAGGCTGGAAAATATAGCCTATAACAGCCTACTACTACAGCCTACTAGCCTACTGGTAGGCAGAAAAATGGCAATGGTATTCTGGTTGGCATTCTGGCTGGTATTCTGAATAACCCGTTCTGAGTGAAACTCCTCCCCATGCACTGGCCCTATACAGGGTTTACTTCAAAGTAGTAGGCTATGTTGTTTATAAAGCTCTTAATGGCTTAATAGCTCCTGAATATGACCTGCAGGCTGCAGCTCACCCAAAAAAAGAAACAATCAGACCGCTCAGATCAAGAGACACTGGTTCACCTAATGAGATATGAATGTAGGTAGGTGGAATTTAGTTATTTTGGTCCTACTCTCTGGAACTGCCTAATTCCCTAACTGTGTCATCTGTTAAAAGCATGGCTTAATACTACTATCCTCTCGGGCATTTGGTATTGTCTGTCTGTCTGTCTGTGTGTGTGTGTGTGTGTGTGTGTGTGTGTGTGTGTGTGTGTGTGTGTGTGTGTGTGTGTGTGTGTGTGTGTGTGTGTTGTGTGCGCGCGCGTGCGCGTGTGTGTGTGTGTGCGTGTGAGTGTGTGTGTGTGTGTCTGTGTCTGTGTCTGACTGTGTGTGTGTGTGTGTAATGTGTATTGAGCCGATTGACTGTGCTTTTTATTTAGGCTATAGATTTAATGTGAAGTACTTACTTTACTTTACTTTATGACTCGTCAGTCATTCTTTGTAGGCTACTAATACCTGAATAAAAAAGGCTTAAACACACGTTCCATCCCGTTATAGGCGGGATCGTGGGGAAAAAAACCAAAAAAGAGCCCCCTGGCCAACCAGGATTAAGTGTAGCCCTCCACAGCGCCTATATATAAATGCCGGAGCGGTTGCGCAAAAAACCCCCCGGCAGCACTGTTTAATGCAAATTATTTGTGCGTGTTATAAGTATTTTTTGTTGAATTACCCATGACAAAGTTGTAAAAGTCAACAGTATGTACATCCATAAAATAAGCAAGCAGCACGCTAGCAAACAATACACTAGTTCTTTCTTTCAATAATTTTATTATTATTATATTTTCACAATCTGATACACAGATACTTTCCAATGTTTTGATAATTCACGCGACAGATGTATGCATATGACGGTATAGAGTTTCATGTCACGATGTGATGATTGAAAGGAACTAGCGTATTGTCTGCTAGGCTGCTAGCGTGCTGCTTGCTTATGCGCAACTGCTCCGGCATTGGAATATAATCCTCCACAGCTAGTGTAGTGTTGCCTAGCTCGCTCAAGGCTGTGGATGATCGCCCAGGGGATTTTTTTGTTCAGCATGAACATCGTACTTTGTCCCATTTTGAGCAGAAAAACGACTAATAACCACACGTGCGGCCACGTGCACGGCGGATTCGGTTGGTCGATTAAATAGCTATTCACGAGATTATCTCATTTGGCACAGATTGGGTTAAACTATATCCAAGCTGCTCCAGTGTCTATCCCTTCTTCTGCACATTTACTTGTGCTACTGCTAATACAATTGGTGTGACGTGACTTGTTATGATGAATGGTAATTTGCTAGTTGCATAAGTGGTGCAGGGGCCTGTTTCACGAAACTTGGATTAACTAATCCAGGATTTAGGCCAAAACCAGGCTTTTTAAATCCTGATCTTTACAGCCTGGTTTATTCCGTTCCACTAAAGCCAAGCGAGGCTCAGAATTGGTGGATTTGGCGAGCCGGGATCAGCAAGCCTGGCTTAATAGACTGGCTTTTTGTCTCTAGACCCCTTATGTGGATCACAGATTTACTGATCCTTCTTCTTCATGGGGTATTAAGGCAGTTTGCATCCTTAATAGTTGCATTACAGCCCCCTTCTGTATATCTCATTATCTTTACTAATCTATTCAAGACTTACTGATACAAGGACTTAAGCTTCTAAAATAAATATTGCTGCTGTAATTAAAGAGAGAACATACTCTCAATAGTGGATAGACTGAATGATTAACTACCCCAAAAATATAGTTTACATTTTACCACTACTATTAACTTAAAACAGAATTCTTAATATTGTAAGCATAATGATATTGTCGCATTGTGATATTTGGCCATAACTCCCTGTTGCCCAGACAGGGCCGGGTCATGGGTTCATGTAGCATGCCAAAGTTTGTGCTATTGCCATTGAGAATGCATTGGGCGTTTAAGTTAAATAACTCAGAAACTACAAAACATTTCAAAGTAAAAAGTTCCAGCATGTGTCTCCACAGTAAGCTGAATTTTACAAAGTGTGAATGGAGTTTCTAGGTGAAAGTGATCTTTTGAAGTGCCACTATCTGCCTATAAATGTCTCAAATTTGAAAGCACTATATTTCTAAAACTATGAAACATTTCAAAGATTCCTTTTCAGGCACACATGTCCACCGTAGGATGAACCTAAATAGGTTTGAATGGGGTTTCTAGGTGTAAGTATGTAGGACTAGTAGTGGGTGAAACGTTACAATGGTAATATGTTGTAAAACAATGAGTAATGGTAATATTTAGTGGTTTTCACTTTTACAAAAATAATATAATATAATATAATAATTCTTCTTAACCGTGCACTTGCACGACAGCAAACCTATTCATGGGGAACATTCACCAAAAGCAGCTGATCTACAAGCTCACAAGCTGTCATGATGTTGTGCAGCCTATATATTTTGGTTATTTGATTTTATATAGTGCTTAAATTAGTCCTTTAATGCAGACCGATACAAATAAGGCAACATAAACCCATAATAATTGAATAAATCTGGAAAACATCATTGGTTTGTGATCAGTTTGACTGCTTAATGAACAGTAAAGACATCAGGATTAGGTTAAACCTGGCTGTTAGCCTGGTCCGGAGCAGGCTAAATCCAAAGCATTAGTTTCCATGGTAACTTATGTAGCATCACTTTCATGAAACCGAATCAAGCCTCAACATATCCAGGTTAACTGGTTAAGTTCATCTGGCAAGATCAACCAGCTTTCATGAAACCGGTTAAGCACTGATCCAGGATATATTAAGCCAGGATATGTGTTAAAGCCCGGCTTAATCTCTAATCCAAGTTTCGTGAAATAGGCCCCAGGTTAAACGCCTGTAGATATGAACATGTCTTGAAAGCATAACAGACTGTGAAAACATATAGACACTTGTAATAGAGTGTCGCAGTCCCGCCCCCTGTAATGACGACGCCAGGCCCAGGAAATGATTCCCAATGCATCTTTCCCATAGACATTTCAAAAAGTATTTATTTAAAGACGGTTACGCCGCGGACAAAGCCAACTCGGGAAAAAAACACAATATTTTGGACCAAACAAATAATTACAAAGAAGAAAAACAACAAAGAAAGTGCGCTTCTTTTGGGCCCAAAAAATTGTGTTGGCTATGTACGAGGCTTAAAAGGTCTTTAAATAAATACTTTTTGAAAAGTCTATGAGGAAAATGAACGGAGAATCATTTCCTGGGCCCTGGTAGGGGGGCGGGACTGCGACTCTCTATAGAGGCCACATAGGACCACACTGCACACTGTCAGTCACTGTGGCTACATGAGCACAGATAACTCACTTACATAAACCAGTTTGTTGTGTACTCCTACCCTGCCACATAGGTCCGGAGCCGAAACATCAGTCAAAACCTTGCACACTGACACAGAGATGTGTTTTGACTTGGGGTGGGTAGTTCCCTGCTCATTGGAGGTTACTGAAGGCAAGAATGCGGTGGAATGCATTTATGTAATCTCCCATTTTAAGGACACATGAGCTTTGGTTATGTAGTCTGTTGACTTAACACATTCATGGTTGGTTCCAGGGCATATGACTGCAAAGGAAAACATGTACACACAGACAGACTAGAAAAGTCTGTGTGATTGTCTGATTGTGTCCCTAGCGATCAGGGAACGACAGTTTTCTACCTCTGGTCTGCTTTGAGGCAGGACTCCAGAGAATAAGGGAAGATATAACCTCATTGTCAGCTCTGTAGCAGTGGCCGGCAAACAGTGTTCTTCTGGATCGGACTAGTGAAGAAACACGGGGAAGGTTGCCGTATATTAGATTAGTCGATGGGTGGCTCTTCCAAGACAGATTTTGCGCTCTCATTAGAAGGCGGTGTAAGTGCCATCCAACCGTATCTCTAGTTTCTTTGAAAGTGTCCAAGTCTCGGAGCCATAGAGTACAATCGGCTCAACGGTCGTCCTAAATATTTTTACTTTTAACATCTTACTAAGCTGGGATGACCAGATCTTATATGCATGTCATTGCAGGCTGACCAGGCCATACCCTTCCTAGTTTGAAAGTCCTTTTGGGAAGAAGATATATATGAACCCAAATACTTGTAGTCATCAACCTGTTTCAGAGGAGTGTTGTTAAGTGTTTTTATAATGTGGTTATTGTTGGATTTGCATATATTTACGTATTCAGTTTTCGTCTCGTTGAGATAAAGACCAACACAGTCTGTAGTTTCTACAACATGACATAAGTTTCCACTCCCGACCAGATCATAAACCCAAAAAAGCTATAATGGCTTGTATAGATGGTATGCGCATGACATCATCCTCATACGTGTGTGTGTGTGTGGGTGTGTGTGTGCGTGCGTGGGTGTGTGCATGCGTGTGTGCGTGTGCATGTGCGTGTTTGTGTGTGTGTGTTTGTGTGCGTGCGTGCGTGCGTGCATGTGCATGCATGTGTGTGTGTGTGGGTGTGCAAAAATGCAGAAAGACAAGTCATTTCCTTCTTGTAAATCCTGTTTAAAAAAAACATTTGCATACAATAAATTTTAAAAGCAGGTACGTAGGCAAACAAGTGCCCATCTTTACTGTACCTTTAATGTACCTGTACCGTGTGCAGGTACATTCCTTTTAATGTTGATGTCTTCTTCTAAATCCCTAAATCCAAAAGTATATAAAGTGTTGTGGCCCGGGCCGGCCTAGCAGTCCAGGCAGCTATACTGGTAATACTTTCCTCTTCTACCCCAGATTTTAACCCGGGTCCCTTCCTACCTGACGAAGGCCCCTGAGGCCGAAACGTGTGTTGTTTTCCGCTCTGTTGTCAATAAATAGTTTTGGTATCTTTTAAAATGGTGTGTGGATCTCCTCTTTCCTTTCTTTGACATGTACTCGTGACACATGCAAATTGGTCAAATGTTTGGGGAAACCCCACAAGGAACACAGTTCCACACACCAAAAGGCTGAGTCACCACCAGGCACCCCTGTTAAAGGAATAATAGGATAATCTTTTGTATCAGGCACTACTCGATGTCAATAAAGTTATCAGTGTCTCTGGCCATGACTTCCTGATGCCAGTGCATGATTCTCTAATATTCCTCCTACCGTAAGTGATTCATTAGATTGACTAATAGTCACGACTGTTTTCCCGAATATTTGCCGATGGAATTCTCAGATTGGATTATGATTGATTATGTATTTATGCATTACTGTAATCTAGATTATGTATTTATGCATTACTGTAATCTAATTCCTAAAAGCATTGACAGAGCAAGAGACTCAAACACAAAATTATACTTGTGGTCTGCTTTTGATATGGTCCAGGCATGGATTAGCCTGAGCTAACGTGTTAGGTTTCTGGTCTAGAGGGGCGGGTCGCGGCTCAGATTTGCGCACGCCCTGATTGGATCTCATCGATCTGTCCGTCACCCCCGGCCCCTCCTCTCCCCCCTAGTGCAGCGCTACGTCACATCATTTGGAGCGACACCCACCCGGAAGGGTTGACTCCCACTTCTAGACCAGAGCGGCCAATGCGTTCCTCCAGGCTTTCAATTTTTGCACCAACAAAAATGAAAGCCTGGTACCGAGGCTAGGCATGGATAAACAAAGGGAGGTCGACCTGACCTGTTCTGACATTCCATGTTGATCCTTATCCACCCGTCCTTCCTCTTCGATGCCTCCTTTTTGACCGATACCATGTCCATCCAAACTAGTCTAGACAAATGTTTTGATGTATTGAACTGTAGCCTACTTTCCTGTGCTCTTTCTTTTTAGCAAATTGACAATTAAGTATTCAATCAATAAAATTGATGAGGAGCAGCTTCCCTATTTTCTTTTGATAAAAGCAAACAAAAACCTACAGTCACATAAAATAAACAGGTTCTCCTCCAGGCAACGAAACCAGCATCATGGTCTCTGTTAAACCTTTTTAAAAACATGCGTGTTGTGTTTGTCCCTGACCGCACGTGACTTTTTACTGCAATGCCATCGATGAAGAGAAGGCTCAAGGCTGTGCTCTCTCCTTTGCGCCCCAAAGTCGATTAAGTGTATGTATCGTTGCTGTCGTTGAGGTTTTTGCATTGTTTTTGCATAATTTAGTGCTATTGAACACCCTCTACGTCTGTGTGTTGGTTAAAGAAATATTGAACCAATGAAAAGTAGTAAAAAGCAAGTAAGTAACTCCATTGGACCCTCAAACTATCTGATAAAGCAACTAACTCCACCACCTCTTCCCGGCTCATGCAAGTAATTGACAATATAGAAAGTCACAATGCCAACTTTGATGAGGCAGTATTGCTTTGTTTTCAAAATATAAGGTTTTCTCATTTCCTGAAAAATTTATACTTTTCATTTCCTGAAAAATGAACATTTTGGAGTTAGGTGTTTTCTTCCTGACAGCAGAGTTATGTAACAAATACATGTTTAATAAGTATATTATACAAACATAATTTCACATAGGACCAGAGAGAGGAGGGGAATGTGTTATTATACTGGAAGATTTGGCCTGGTGGCTGAAGAGTCCAGGCCGTAAATGTTAGGTAAAAAGTTTGATCTCTGTAGCTAAAAGCCAACATGTCATGATCTAATGAGACCTCATTAAGTCACCATACAGCAGATTAAGGTAAATGTTTAAAATGTCAATGTAGGAATATAGGACAAGGAGGGGCGAGGACAATATTACTTAACATATATGCCCTAAAGGGGTTTATTAAGAAGTCACAAAACTGTTCTTCCCTATTGATTGATTGAAATATGTATTAACAGTTTGCAGAATTACAGTCCATTTCAAGCACAAACTCAATACAAAGACTGTTGACTGTGAGTGGACGACCCAATTAAGCATTACACTTGTTTACAAGAGGGTCCACCTTGTTCAATTCATCAAAACATTTAGAGACGTACAAATAGACACTTCTATATAGTCAAAGAACAGAACAGGAATTCATCATAAAGGAGGTAAAAAGGGAAAAGAAACATATACAGTGAGGGGGGAAATGGGTGGGCGGTGGGGGGAATTCAGATTTTACGGGGGCCAGTTTCGAATTGCAGCCGTCCGTAGGTGCCCTTTGAGAGCGGTTTTGAAGGATTCAAGGGATTCGCATGTCTTAATGACTGTTGGTAGGGCGTTCCACATTTTGGTGGCATAGGAGCAAAAATAATTTAGTCCCTTGTTTGTGCCAAATCTGGGTTGTACATGGTTCGTTGCACTCCCTCTGGTGTGGGTGTGGACTTTGTTAACATTAAGAATATCTGGTGAAGTAGACAGGCATGTCACAACTTGGCACACACATCTAACAGCAATGCTGTTAAATAATCTGAGGTCAGCATACCTTTCACCTGATGGTCTGTAAAGGTATCGTGTGTGTGTGTGTGTGTGTGTGTGTGTGTGTGTGTGTGTGTGTGTGTGTGTGTGTGTGTGTGTGTGTGTGTGTGTGTGTGTGTGTGTGTGTGTGTGTGTGTGTGTGTGTGTGTGTGTGTGTGTGTGTGTGTGTGTGTGTGTGTGTGTGTGTGTGTGTGTGCGTGTGTGTGTGTGGGCTCTGACCGTGCATTCAGTAATGTAGGAAAGTGAAGATAAAGATAGATAGATAGATAGATAGATAGATAGATAGATAGATAGATAGATAGATAGATAGATAGATAGATAGATAGATAGATAGATAGATAGATAGATAGATAGATAGATAGATAGATAGATAGATAGATAGATAGATAGATAGATATCACAGGATATCACATTTAATCGTTAAGTGATAAGAGGAAATACCTCTACGTGCCAGGAGGTGGCAGTAGTCTGCAGGAGTCTCAAACGGGAGAAAACCCCATAGGAAAAGACATAGGGCGAAACCACCGGAACCTCAACCACCACTAGCTTTGTGGGAAAAACCTTAGAGTATATATGAAGGGAAAAACAAATGAAACGAAACGGAGCATTTTTACCTGATTGATTTCTCTGGTTTCTTGTGTGAGAATAACGGCAGGCCTACTGGCTAGTGTAGTGTAAATGCGCGACAGGCTCTAACGGTGGGCCTGGCTTTTCTGGGCTTGTTGGTATTGCAACAGAAGCACAAGAGAGGGATAAGGCTGACTAGGAAGCGCAATAAATGGGTGAAGAAGCGCATTCTAGAGATGGCGAAAAATAAAACTTGGTGGTCACTTCACCATAAATTGAATGCAGCGTTGGGCCTCAACTTTGCTGTCCTACGATTCTATGCTGCCATCTGCTGGACAAGTTTTAAACATCTACCACTTCAAATGGCAGGTAGCTTATCTAAACAGTCAATAAACTTTGGGTCTAATTATGCAACACTAAAGATTAAAGACATGTTCTAGGTTGAGAGTGGTAGTAGATGTAGGTAACATGATGAAACTACTGACTGTTTAAAATCGGTAAAGATACCACATACCAGGCAGTCAAACTAAACATACAATTCAAGGTTAAGTTTTCTTGTCTGGAGCAGCTGTTATTTGTGTCATTGGGTAAAAAAAAAGAAAAACATCTAACTACAACCCTCAAGGTGGCCACCTTAGACCTAGAAGTACTGTAATTTACACTTCCCATGGAATGCTGAGTAGTAGAAAGTCAGATACAGCAGAGCTGAGATTCACGCCACTATCAGAATGAGAATGCATCCTCAGGACAAGAATGAATAGAGTGATTGGGGGATAGTACTACACACAAACACATTTTTAGGGGACAAATTGTAAAATACTGTGTCTGCTAATAAGTGATCAAAATTTGCAGTCATATAAACATTGTTCTTGTTTTGTTATTAGTTAAAGTAAAGATTTACATATTAACACAAGTAGCCATGCAGTCTGTCTGTATAATGTAACTTCAACACTGAACACTGCAACTTCATTCACCTGCTGAACATAAGCTATTCTAACCCTATAATATATACAGTATAGGCCTATACTGTACATTGGGTCGTGACATGTTGTGAACTTTTATATCTGCTATCTTTGCCGTGTAACACACGGTGTGTCAACTAAGCTAGTGGTTCTCAACGTTTTCAGGCCTCGACCCCAAAAATAAACATTTGAACTGGGGACCCCCCCACCCTGATAAACACTTGGAATTGTAGTATTTGAGACATTACTTTTTTTTTTACTCTTTTCCACAGATGAATATTGTGAAAATAGCCGATCTACACTTTTTCATAATTTTTGCCTTCTTATATTTTTTGACAATTTGATTACTTCTGATGCAGTAATGGTCTTTCTAGTTTATTTATTTTATTAGGTAAAGGACTAAAGGGTCTTAAAAGTTTTTAAATTGTCACTTCACTGTCATCTGGAGACCCCCCCCCCCAAAAACAAAAAAATAATCATGTGGGGGGTTGAGAACCACTGAACTATAAGCAATGTTCACAGGGCCTAGGAATCCATGGATGCTGCTCCCATAGTTGCCAGATTAGAGACAATGTGGTACAGTAGCACATACAGTATGACTATGGTATAGTATGAGTTCCAGCGGTAGGGGCAGCGGTGGCCGAACGGTTTGCGGAGCGGTCTTGATATCGGAAGGTCGCTAGTTCGTATCCCCGGACTGGCACGTTAAAATTACCACCGCTGAAGTGCCCTTGGACAAGGCATTGAACCCCTACCATGAAATGTTCTATGAGCAGGGCCTGGCTGTAAACAAGTTCTTGAGCTTAGTCCAGTTACCCTGGGTAAGACTCCAGACTCCTCAGGTTTGTGAGTGTAATGCCCGGGATTCAAACTCCCGTCTCCCACATGAAAGTCCAATATCTTAACAACTACAGTAGACCAAGGGATATCCCTGTGATCCACATATCTCCCCCTATGGACCAGGGGAGATATTAGACATCTGAGCCAACAGGCTGAGGCTCTGAGCCACTCTGTGTGGTTCCAGCAGTCAGATCTGTTGCTGGAATCTGTGCACACTGCTGCTCCTTCAAGTCTCTGCGAAGTGTGCTGCTGGACCAGTGCTTTGTGACTCCCACCCACATCCTCCCTCTGTTCTGCAGGCTAGAGAATGTCAATGTGCATTCATGTCCTGACTGAGCTGCTCCAGATGCGTGCGTGCACACGTGCGCAAATGTGTCAAGAGGTTAGCGTGTGTACATATGCGTGACTTCATATACATTGGCAACCTGTGTGTGTGTGTGTGTGTGTGTGTGTGTGTGTGTGCGCATTCATTTTCTCCAGATGTTCCTTCAGTCAGGAAATGCTTTTCGTGAACTGTTTTAACAATTGGCCCCTTTTTACTCAGAGGGAAACACCAATTGCATTACGTGTGTGTGTGTGTGTGTGTGTGTGTGTGTGTGTGTGTGTGTGTGTGTGTGTGTGTGTGTGTGTGTGTGTGTCTGTGTGTGTGTGTGTGTGACTGTGTGTGTGTGTGTGTGTGTGTATGTGTGTGTGTGTGTGTGTGTGTGTGTGTGTGTGTGTGTGTGTGTGTGTGTGTGTGTGTGTGTGTGTGTGTGTGTGTGTGTGTGTGTGTGTGTGTGTGTGTGTGTGTGTGTATACACACGCACGCACGCGCGTGTGCGGGATAAGAAGTCACGTGATTTGGGGTTGAAGATGCTAGTCTACCATGAGATCCTTTGTTCTGCCAAGACAACAGCACACAACAAGGCTATTATGAGGGAACACGAACACACACACACACACACACACACACACACACACGCGCACACACACACACACACACACACACACACACACACACACACACACACACACACACACACACACACACACACACACACACACACACACACACACACACACACACACACACACAGAAATACATACTATAAATACGGCTGGCCACTTTCATAAACTTTCTTTTAATTTGTACATAGGCCTAAATTGTTTTGTTTTGATTGTTTTGAATTAAATTCAAGACTTTTAGCTCAAATCCATCTGAGGTCTCTTTTTATTGATGACTTCCTATCAGCCTGTCCTTGATCCCTCATTACCTTCTTTTGTATTAGCCTAGAAATGCAGCCTCCTAAACTCTGTGTGCACATTTCAGGGTGTCTCTCTCTCTCTCTCTCTCTCTCTCTCTCTCTCTCTCTCAGATCTCTCTCTCTCTCTCTCTCTCTCTCTCTCTCTCTCTCTCTCTCTCTCTCTCTCTCTCTCTCTCTCTCTCTCTCTCTCTCTCTCTCACTCACACACACACACACACACACACACACACACACACACACACACACACACACACACACACACACACACACACACACACACACACACACACACACACACACACACACACACACACACACACACACACACACATACACACACACACACACACACACACACAGTTCCCCTGGGCCGAGATGCAACATAAAACTTGTATTGTGCGTAGCTTTCAGCAGTGTTGTCATTATTCTCTTGCAGTAAAGAGTAGATAGATTAGCCTACATACAATTAACCAGAAATGAACAAACATAATTATTGTTGTGTATTTGTTCAAGAATGTCCAGCACATACTCTGCAGTGGTAGGCTTCGATTTTACGGGGGCCAGCTTCGAATTGCAGTCGTCCGTAGGTGCCCTTTGAGACCGGTTTTGAAGGAGTCAAGGGCTTCACATGTCTTAATGACTGTTGGTAGGGCGTTCCACATTTTGGTGGCATAGGAGCGAAGATAATTTAGTCCCTTGTTTGTGCCCTCTGGTGTTGTGGGTGTGGACTTCGTTTACATTAAGGAAGTATTTAGACAGGTACATGGGTATCTTGGTGGTGTATCGAATCTTGTGGACCAGACCCATTGCAAGATGCTGTACTCTGTCGTCGACCCTAAGCCATCCCAGCCTGTCAAAGTGGGCAGGGGTGAGGTGGGTTCGGGGGGTGAGGCCAAGTAGGAGCCTGACCAGTTTGTTTTGGGAGGTCTGGAGCCTTGTTTTAATGGCCTTTGAGGTGCTGTGGTACCAAGAGGTGCATGCATAGTCAAAGAAACCTTGTACGAGGGCTCATGTTAAGGTCTTCAAGGTGTTTTTGTTGACCAGTGAGGAGATCCTGTAAAGGAATCTTGTTCTTTGATTGACTTTTTTGATTACGTTGGTGGCCATTTTATCACCGGAAAGATTAGCCTCCAGGATGGAACCTAGGTTTCATCTTTTCGTGTGATAATATTGTCACCCACTCTAACCAAGAAGCCATCTGCCTTGCTGAGATTATTATTTGATCCGAAGAGAATGGATTCAGTTTTCCCCAGGTGTAAGGATAGTTTGTTATCAGCGAGCCAGGTGCAGATTCTACCGAGTTCAGAGCTGAGGGTCTTTTCAACCTGCAGTTTGTTCCTGTCCGAGACCAGTAGTGCTGATCATCTGCGAACAGGAACAAGTTGCAGTCACAAGCTGATGTCATGTCGTTTACATATATTAGGAACAGTAAAGGCCCTAGTATGCTTCCTTGTGGAACGCCACAGCTCACTGGGAGGGGGGGGGGGGGGGGGGGACAGTGTTCCGTTCACCTCCACCATCTGTTCTTTCACCTCCACCATCTGTTCTATATGGTCCTTTCCATTCCTTTGAATCCTTTCCTTCACTATCTGCATCGAGTGCTGCTGCTGATCTCGGTATAGAAACTTTTTTTAATATATTGTTCCACTTTTTGCTTTGGCAATGTATGTTTTCCCATGCCAATAAAGGGCCTGAATTGTTTGTGTGTGTGTGTGTGTGTGTGTGTGTGTGTGTGTGTGTGTGTGTGTGTGTGTGTGTGTGTGTGTGTGTGTGTGTGTGTGTGTGTGTGTCGCGTGTGCTTTTGATTGATTGATTGATTGAAATATTTATTAACAGTTTGCAGAATTACAGTACATTTCAAGCACAAACTCAATACAAAGACTGTTAACTGTGAGTGGACGACCCAATTAAGCATTACACTTGTTTACAACAGGGTCCACCATGTTCAATTCATCAAAACATTTAGAGATGTACAAATAGACACTTCTATATAGTTAAAGAACAGAACAGGAATTCATCATAAAGGAAACAAAAAGGGAAAAGAAACATATACAGTGAGGGGAAAAGGGGGGGGGGGGGGTGCTTGAATGAATATGTTGCCTA
Organism: Protomyctophum parallelum; assembly: GCF_964188405.1. Lineage (NCBI taxonomy): Eukaryota > Metazoa > Chordata > Actinopteri > Myctophiformes > Myctophidae > Protomyctophum > Protomyctophum parallelum. Next base: position 30,626,540 of record NC_139714.1, read on the forward strand.
GGTATCATTATTATTAAAGAACTCTCCCTGCACTCCCCCCCCCCTCTCTCTCTCTCTCTCTCTCTCTCTCTCTCTCTCTCTCTCTCTCTCTCTCTCTTTTCTCCATACAGAGTAACGTCTCTCTCATTTTCTCCATACAGACTAACGGTCCCTCCCTCTTTAAACACCATAACATGAAGGCTCGCACAATGGTGCTGCTGCTGTGGACACTACTCACACTAGGGAGCACAGGCTGTTTGTTTCCTTCTCTTTACTGAGGATATCGGGTCACTTTAAACTTTTTTTTTTCCTGACCGCGAATAAATCATGGGGACAGTGAACGTCTGTCTTAAAAGAGGGTTCATTATCTTGACCAGTTTGTTCGGGGTAAGTGCCAAGTGGTCTCGTTTATTATGACTTATGAATATATGAACTTTGAAGCCGCATGCAAAACTGACCAAAAAAGGAAAACCCTGAATAACAATGCTAAAATTGAATAAACAGCTTCGAATTGGACACATGTCGTTTGTTTTCGTTGCGACAGGCTATCCTGGTCTTTCATTCTGGAATCATATTTCATCCAGACTTTCTCTGCGCGGTGCGGGACCCCAGGCGGTACACCAACATTGGTGACGTATCGTATTATGTGACTCAATCACAACGGTCTTTCACAAATCACAAGTCATACCGGTCTAGAATTAATAATCGCCGTCAGGGTGTGACCTAACAGGAGTGCCTTTACCACCCATCTTCTCAGGTTGTGCGCCGTTTATGCTATAGTAAATACTAATGGAGTCACGGAATTCAATAGGTTACCAATTCCAGTGTTACACCGGTCACTTTCTGTACTGGAGGGGGTGGGGCCGCGTGGGCACGATGTTACAAGACGAAACCGGGTACGTCGTTGAACTTGTAAACATAAACACCACCAGAAGAAGATCGTAGATGCATTTAGTAGTGTGAGTGTGGATGTGGATCTTGGTCAGTTCGGAACTTCGGGTTCAAAACCCCGAAGTTGTTGTTAACGACCCTTTCACGTTTTTTTTCTTTTTCTCGACATAGTCTCCTCCACACACCTGTTCGAGTCACAGGCATCGATAGGCCACACTTGTCCGAGTAACGTCGGTGACGAGTCGTAGCTGTAAGCTTACATGGGCGGCGACCGGGTGTTTTTAATTATAGCCTAATATTAGTAGATGACTAATGCTCAACATAGCTATATAGTACCACTTAAAATCTTATTCTTAAGCTTAAAATATGTGGGAAATGTATAGGTGGTACTGGTACAGGTAGGCTACTCGTACAGTAGGCCTACAGTTCTATGTTGAGAGGTTAAAATAGGGTGTGGGGAAAAAACATTTTCAGCTTAATATTAGAGTCAAGTTGTGGAATCTTAATATCCATTTAAATGAATTCCACATTTTCACTCCCCCCCCCCCCCCCCCCCCCCTGTATTAAATAGAGTCAAGTTGTGGAATCTTAATAATATCCATTTAAATGAATTCCTTAGGTACAAATTGTATGGTAATATTATGTGCTCATTTGTCTCTGTGAAAAGGTTATGCATTTTCTGGGCTTTGGTAATAGTGTAAGAAAGGGTTAAAAAGGAACCCCATGGGAAATGTTTTCAGGTTGGTACCTTGCAGAATCTGAAAGAAAAAACAACATTCTCAGCTATTCTTTGGCAGTTTTTGCCCTATGCTTGAATCTTAATAATAACCACTTTAATTAATTGGGTCCAAATTGTATAGAAAAGTTCGTTAATTTGTCTCACTAGGTTGTTCCCTTCAAAAGGTATGCTTGTTTCTATTGTCATCTTGTGGTTTAGGGTTAGGAATGGATATGTGTAAGAAATGGTTAAAATTAACCCCATGGGACATTTCTTTTGCCTGTTATTACCTGGCAGAATATATCCTTCAAAGATTAAGAAAAAACAGGTGGCGTTAAAAAATCCACCCTATGCGCGTAGACCCCTGTTCCATCTAGACTAACATAAGCTATATGACTATGCATTTTCGGCCTATTGAACCCTTTCAATGGTAACCCACTATAGTGTCAAATAAGCAACAGTAGGCTTATAGCCTACAATGTTTAAGTAGGCTATTATGGTATATATGGTGGCACTTTGTACACACCTCCAGTACTATTAATCTAACCAGAGAATAACAGCATGGCCGACTACAGGCATAAGCATGACCAACATGCATATTGACTGATTGATTGATTGATTGATTGATTGATTGATTGATTGATTGATTGATTGATTGATTGATTGATTGATTGATTGATTGATTGAGAACGGTACAACCAGGAACCACCCACAACTTCAACAGCCTATTTATCAGTGAAGCATTTCCAAAACATAGGCCTATTCAAAAATTTAAACACTGTACTAATATCTGTGACAGTAGAACAAAAATAATAATATTGACAAATCAACCCGCCTGCCGCTCCAATCCTTTATGTAGGCTCGGTGGGGATACCTGAGTGAGTCTGACATTATTAGTTTGTGCATGTGTTCAAATTATATTATATTATAAACAATCCTACTGCAGACACATATATCTGCATAGACTAGTATGCCAAAAGGTCCTTGTTTGAGATAGCACTACACAGTAAATCCATCAGTGTCCATTTATCATTTGTTACTGTGGGGGAGTTCCAGGGGGTCCCCAGCTAAATTAATGATAGTTAGGAACCGAATGGACAATTATGGGTCTTTAACTACAGTATGAGGCCGAACCAATATAACCAAATTGACCCGCGGTTACATTTGTACACTCAGAGTTAAATGAACACATGATTTCATAGTGTTGCTCATTGTAAGTCACTGAGGATAAGAGCATCAGAAACATGGCTTAAACTAAGTTGTTATTGTTGTGATTGTTGTTGCAGGCCATCAGTGCTTTGTTGCTGGCAGTCACTCTGTTTAGTCATGGATACCTGCACGGAGCTGAGGAGGTAACGCCAAATACCTGGATCGATCGATCTATCTATCTATCTATCTATCTATCTATCTATCTATCTATCTATCTATCTATCTATCTATCTATCTATCTATCTATCTATCTATCTATCTATCTATCTATCTAATATCTATCTATCTATCTATCTATCTATCTATCTATCTATCTATCTATCTATCTATCTATCTATCTATCTATCTATCTAACTATCTATCTATCTATCTATCTATCTATCTATCTATCTATCTATCTATCTAATATCTATCTATCTATCTATCTATCTATCTATCTATCTATCTATCTATCTATCTATCTATCTAACTAACTATCTATCTATCTATCTATCTATCTATCTATCTATCTATCTATCTATCTATCTATCTATCTATCTATCTATCTATCTATCTATCTAATATCTATCTAATATCTATCTATCTATCTATCTATCGATCTATCGATCTATCGATCTATCGATCGATCGATCGATCGATCGATCGATCGATCGATCGATCGATCGATCGATCGATCGATCGATCGATCGATCGATCGATCTATCTATCTATCTATCTATCTATCTATCTATCTATCTATCTATCTATCTATCTATCTATCTATCTATCTATCTATCTAATATCTAATGTCTGTCTGTCTGTCTGTCTGTCTGTCTGTCTGTCTGTCTGTCTGTCTGTCTGTCTGTCTGTCTGTCTGTCTGTCTGTCTGTCTGTCTGTCTGTCTGTCTGTCTGTCTGTCTGTCTGTCTGTCTGTCTGTCTGTCTGTCTGTCTGTCTGTCTGTCTGTCTGTCTGTCTGTCTGTCTGTCTGTCTGTCTGTCTCTCTCTCTCTCTCTCTCTCTCTCTCTCTCTCTCTCTCTCTCTCTCTCTCTCTCTCTCTCTCAAAATATAATTGTTATCTAACTTGTGGAGTAGAAGTATAAAGTATTGAAAACGTGAAATATGTTACTAATTGATAGGGTGGAGAACTCCGTCCTGTGCGCTCAGGGTGTTAACATTGTATGATACACTGACAGGTACATTTCTTTGTCAGATAAGTTTTATGGCAAAGCATACTGCCCTAATGGGTGTTCAACTGACCCACAGGTACATGTGACCACAGTTCCCTGCTTAAATTCTAATCAGATACACACTCTGGAACATACAGTCTTCTTGGCATCGAATAACGAGACCATGAAATAGATTATAAGTTGCTGAATGAAATCTGCCTTAGAGCCAGATTGAAACATCTGGCTTCAACCCCCGCAACCGCCAACTTCCGCATGTCCCTGCGGAAGGTTCCCGGAGCAAGACACTAAATCCCCCCCAACAAGTCACTTGTGGGAAGTCGCCCTGGGTGACAGAGTCAGCTGAGAGTGACAAGGTGTTGGTTAATTCTCACATTAAAGGCGGTCTTTTCCCCAAATGTGAAACTGGAAACCATATAAACGAAAGCAAAGATCTGTCAAAAGTTTAAAACTCAATGCAGTACTCTGGACATAGAGAAGAATCATGAACTGTGAACACATTCTATGCCTATGTATAGACAACACAAAAACCTGGTGACTATAACCACAATTGATTGACCTTGGGCTGCAAAAAAAGATAGAGGAAACAGAACTCATGCACACAGTCCGTTATTCCTTTTCAGAAAAGCAGGTCTAAACGACCTCGGCCAAGCTAAACAGTTCGGCCATTTTGACACAGCGTTTGTTAAAACAAACTTTCACTTGCAAAGGCTTCCCTATGTGTGTCATTGCATGGGTCACTCAACAAACTAAATGATACATAATGGGGAAACGGTTAACTGAACTCCTTATAGTCCCAGTGGGATGTGTCTGCCTCTCTCCATCCCCTGACCACCATTTGAACCCGACCCTGCCTGCCACAAAACTGGATTTATTTACTTAGAAAGGGGGGTACACAGTCCACATTGCATTGCTGTCTCTTTATTGAGCGAGACAAGTTGAGATGAAGGCAAGGTTTACTAGTTTAGTTTTTCTTTTCTTACTTTTAGTTTGGTTTTCATTCGTTTTAGTTTTCAATTGTAATATGACGTATTTGTCATGATCCAGCTTTTAAAAAGTCAGAAAAGGTTTATTCAAAGCACAGCTACCACTTTGAAAGATAGTTAATCCACCAAAAGTATAGGCATACATATTGATATATATATATGTATGCCTATATACATATAGGTATGAAATACACAAACAAAGACAAAAACTAAGGTATATGGTTATAATTCTTCGGTAAAGCCTCTTATACAGTAAAAGCCTTATATTTCTTAATGTAAATGTTATCAACTGTACGTAGTTGTAAATATTTCATTCATTTTAGTTAGCCCAAGGTATGACCCTACTGTATATAATCATTACATTTTGTCGCTGTCATGTGGAAATGTCCAAAACCGTTACTGTACAGGAAAGGGCGAAAATAGCCGTGAAACTCAATGTGAGCTTATAGATAGGCTATTGTCACTACTTTTGCTTGACACTCTTGTATGACGAAGCAGGGCATTGATTGACAAAAAAGAAAAGAAAATGATTTGATGAATGTATCTCCCCCAGATGGATGAGCTGATCACAGGAATAACGATCCTTTACGCCCTGGACATTGTCACCCTACTGTTGGCCATAGTCGGTCTGTTTGGAATCTGCAAAGAGAAGAGATGGGCTCTCGTATTAGTAAGTCTCACAAACATAACCTTTCTCTCATTTGGCCAACACAAACCCATGACACAGTGTGCTTCTGTTTGCCTCAGCTAGTCATTTGTTGATTGATTGAAACGGAAAAAGCCTGTCAAGCCAGTCCATATGAATTTATAACATGATTATGATGGGTTTTGGCATGCAAGAGAGGGCTGGCTTTGACCCCAGTTTCTGCTCTTCTCATTGCTGTGATCTATAACCTAAGGAATTTTGTTCAACATTTTTAGTGTTGAGCTTTAACAGAGAGCTCCTTCGAGCCAGCTACACGTGGACCTAATTGTAAGATAGAGATTGGTTAAAATAATTTGTTAGATTTGTTAGAATAGTTTGACTCACAAAGAAGTTATGTATTGTATCTTTATCTTTTCTCTTTTGACTCATGACTTGCGTGTATGTGTGTGTGTGTGTGTGTGTGTGTGTGTGTGTGTGTGTGTGTGTGTGTGTGTGTGTGTGTGTGCGTGCGTGCGTGCGTGCGTGCGTGCGTGCGCGTGCATGCGTGTGTTTTAGTTCACAGTCGGAATGGCCTTGACCAGTTTCATCTTGTTCGTGGAGCTCATGAGAGCACTGCCGGCTCGACATGAGGTACACACACGGTTACGCTTTAAATGAAAAACAAATCCATAAACAAAACCACAAAAGAAATCCCACAGACCACAAACAAATGCTTCATTGATTTGGTGAATAAACGTTTTTTTTCCCCCACAGGTCGGTGAGGAGATCAAGCGGGAACATCAGGCCATGATACCGCTCAGCGAAGCCAGCGAGTCTTCCAAAGCTTTGCTCGCCGGCATGCAGTACAATGTAGGTTGTCGTCTACTTGTTCTTGGGTGTGACCGAGTATGTGTTCGTTTTGCTGAGCCATTGTCCGGTGTGTGTATCCTAATGGTCCGCTCTGTGCCCTCGTGTCTCTCAGTTTGAGTGCTGTGGACTGGAGATGGGCTACGAGGACTGGGGCGACGATGTCCCTGAGTCCTGCCTCTGCAACGAGGACGACCTGAGCAACTGTGTGAGTATCAAAAACTAACCCAAAAGTGCTCCTTCTCATTCACTGTCTCGCCTCCTAGTGGACCGGAGGTCCGGGGCGTTGTTGATTCTATTGGCTTTGTGTTTCTAACTGTAATTCCAGGTTTATAGCTTTGTGTGATTAGGCTTAACCACTTCAACTGTAGCGTCCTTATTTTGTCATTATAGGTGAACATATTCAAAACTATTCAAAAACAATATTCAGAAATATACAAAAACAGGGACATCGTCGCCCCAGTCCTCGTAGCCCATCAAAAACAATATTCAGAAATATACAAAAATATTCAAACATTGCGACAATGGTTAACACATTCCCTTGAGGCTCAATGCATACCTGCCTATGGTGCGTAATGGTGCGTAATCCATCTCGCTCTATTCTGTGTTGTTGTTTCGAATCGCCGCGGTGGTAGATTTTTCAACTCAAACACAAACGATGGGACTATTTTCAGGCAGATTTTCATGAAAGGGAGGTACAATTGTGACGGCGTGATTCTTCAAAGGTTAGTGAAAACCCCGGCTGGGAACTGGAGTTAGAGATTTATTTATAACGCAGTCAACGTGTTTTAAGCAGGGCTTAAGTGGTTAAGACATTCTATTTCATCACACCTCATCATGTTGTACTCATTTATTCTGCTCATAAAGGTTGCAATTGGCTTGTTGACTGGTGGTTTGGTTTTCTTTCTGTATGCTTGTGCTCTTTCTTTCTTTCTTTCTTTCTTTCTTTCTTTCTTTCTTTCTTTCTTTCCCATGCTTGTTGCAGGTGGCGGTCCCTAGGAACAGCAGTTTTTCTGAGGAGAGCACAGATGAGCCCATCATGATTTACAAGGAGGTTGTTTTTCTTTTTCTTTTTGTTTGTTTAAAGCTGTAGTAAATTCTAGATTAGTGGTTTAAGTCCTATTTGCACAGGATTTAAAAAAACAGACGTCCTTCATGATTATTACAAATGACCTGGGGTCCCTATATAATACTAATCCTGTGTGAATAGGACTTTGGTCTTTGTTTGTTGTTTGTTGTTTGCTTAATGTAAGTCGCTCTGGATTAAGAGCGTCTGCTAAATGCCTAAATTGTAAATTGTTTGTTAGACTTTGTTAGATCAACTGGAAATTAACTGATTCCACAGTCCACAGTCTGAAATTGTGGATGGGAAAGGGAGGAACATGAAGTACTCTTGAAGTACCAAACCATGCCTGTACCAGTGCACCAATGTCCCAACTTTTGTCACATATGACTGATTATGTAACCTTGACCCTGATCTTGTTTTGACCCTTTTGGGGGCAGCCTACTGATTATATCCCTGGTGCATGAACATCCATCCATCTGCTCTGGAGTCATTTTGCTAACACACACACTGGACTGATTACAATAGAATTCTGTTTCCTCTAATTTGCTATGACTGCAACAACACAACCTAACATTAGATGTATGTCGTGTGTCCGTGTGTGTGTGTACAGTAAGTGTAAAGCCCAAACCACACAAATGCAACTAGAAGACGACAAGACGTACAGTATGAATCAGGCTTTAATGCCATTTTAATGTCTCTTCTTTTTCAGCCATGCCTTCCGATCCTGATCGCTCACGTGATTCTGGCCATTAATATTGTTATAGCAATATCACTGGGACTCATGTTGCTCTGGGTATGCAATTTCTGTCTTGTCTTGTCTTGTCTTGTCTGTCTGTCTGTCTGTCTGTCTGTCTGTCTCAGTTCAGTTCAGTTCAGTTCAAAGTAGTTTTTAGAGTCAAATAGTATGCCGTACAGTCATAGAAAGAATTGTTGGTGCTGTGTGTTTTTAGAATATCATAACGTTAGTCTCTCTCTCTGTCTCTCTGTCTCTCTGGGCTGTATTTTGCGTGTCTAAAGTACCAGGTCTTATTACTTAACTTAAGACCTGGAGGCGTGGTCAATGCTCTTTGGCCACTCAGAATAGCCAAATGGCATTGATCACGCCTCCAGGTCTTAAGTTAAGTAATAATTAAGTTAAGACACGCAAAATACAGCCCAGTGTCTCTCTCTCTCTCTCTCTCTCTCTCTCTCCTGTTTCTCCACACTGGGTAGGTTTTTCAGTATGTGTTGTAACGTTAGTATTTCACAAGTCCATGTAACATACCGTTTAAATGACTTTCTCCATCTATCATCAGCCTTGAGTCCATCTCTCACACACACATGCGCGCGTGCATACTGTGCAAACAAGAAAAACAAAGTTATATTACATTGTACTACATCATTCAGAACACATGAAGAGTAATGTGTGGGTCATCAATAGATGGATAGTCTTGTATTGAAAGTAGGTCTGCTCTTATGTCTACAGTATCAGTTTTATTGTGGCATAATTATGCTGACATTTTGAGCATTATTTCGGCCAGTGATACATTTTGTCCGGCCCTTGGGAGATGACATGAATGAGCCTCTTCTGTTGGCATCTGAATGGACAGCCTTCATCCAGATGTGAAAGGGAAGTGTCAAGTGGCCAATCACTGACACTACAATGGGAGTGTGTGTCTGCCAGGAGGCTGGCGAATGACATGTAACACTCTTCAATACCCCTTTTTCCTCATTTCTGAATCAAGCACTCCCTTTACCCGACTACAGCGGGGCTGCGGGGAGGGGGGGAGGGGGGGACGGGCCCCCTTGAGGATTGATCAAACTCTTCGGCTCTGATCACCACCCATCACCACCCACCAGGCAATTCAGGCATACTTAATGAACTGGTGGGCGTGATAAAAGCATGATTTTAACAAATACTGTACACTTTTTGGAAAAAGTTCTTCCCCCTTATATTGTAATAATACCTGATGATCATGTTTTAGGGTGGAAAAAAATGGTGGCACTCCATCTTTAAAAACTGCAAGAGAAAACTATTGATGCTATGAATCTAATTATTTATTAATAATTATTTATTATTATAATTAGGCTACTAGACAGGTGTCCATTGGGTACCGGCCTACTCGGGAAGCATGCGAGTCGGGATACGATGCAAATAGGGAATGCATGATATGCAATACCCGTTATTATACCCGTTACCCGTAACGTCTGTCTGTCTGTGTCACCTTTGTAGTCATTTTATACCCATGATCCTGTATGTTCTATTGGTGACGTGACTAGGTTATCCCATTCTGACCTGAGATCAGATTCATACGAGGTTTCTGCCGGACACACACTAGTCTGATGAACCCATTCTGACCTGAGATCAGATTCTAAAAATGTCAGTCGCTCTTTGATTTTTCAAAAATAGCAGACCTACAAGCTCGTATCACGCCACTCGGTGGCGCGATATGAGCTTGTAGATCTGCTATTTTTAAATAGCTAAAGCATAACATGATGCTGACACCAAAATGGGTGCCCGGTCAGAATAGGTTATGTAACAATGACAATGTATGGCAGCACTGTAGAGAACAATGGATGGCTCTACAGTGTACTATACTGCAGTGGTTCCCAAAGTGGGGTCCGGGGACCCCCAGGGGTCCTTGAGGGAGTTCCAGAGGGTCCCCAGCTAAATGATAGTTTGGAACCAAATGGACCCTTATGGGTCTGTAACTCTGAGAGGGTCCATTTGGTTCCATTTGTACACTCTCAGAGTTCAATTAACATTGATTTTACAATATAAATTGGGGTCCCAGAGATACAGTAGAAATGCCATTAAATGAGGGCCTGTCTGTAGACTAATGCATGTCAAACTGGGGGGGTCCTTGAAATTAAACGGGTTCAGAATCACCGTAAAGATCTTCTCTTATGGGGGTCCCTGGAATATCTTTTTAAATGGGGGTCTGTGGGCTAATACTGCTATACTGTACTGTCTCTCTATAGGTGGTGTCCACAGGGCTGGCTGTTGCCATCCTCTGCCAGATGAGGAGAAAGACGGATGTCCCTACAGTGGTCTACAGCATCAATGCCAAGGCAGGAAATTACACCACACTCATAACGTCTGCAGACGCCTGAGCCTTCGCGTGCACGTGTGTGTGTGTGTGTGTGTGTGTTTGTGTGTGCATGCGTGCGTGCGATTTTAGAAGAAGGCTAGGGTCAGTGTGATGTTGTAATCGGAGAACAGTCAGCAACAATACTTTGTATTTGTATACACAGTAGCTTCACAAAATTTCAATTTCAATTTTCAATTTCAAAGTCTTTAGTCCTCCTATGGCGATGAACAGAATAAATAATATACAGAACAGCATCTGCTTGTGTACGGAATAGCTTTTCAAAATGTCCACTGCTGGTGGTGTCATTATTTACGAACCACAGAGGGCACTTCCAGTTCGTCCAACCAAACGCTACAGCTGATCCCACAAACTTTCAAACTGGCATCCCTACTTTGGGCATGTACTATACAGTAGGTAGAAACTTCTCAAAATTCTTCGCAAATAGCCAAAGTATAAATATATACGTTGTTTAAAGTGGTTAATGCACCATCAGCCGCTGCTTGTAGCTTAGGAACGGGAAAACCAGCTCGAGTTTGGTCCTCCGGGGCACAGGCCTGCAGGGACAGGGTGGATCTATCATAATCAAACTGCAAATGATGCCGATAAACAATGAGGGCAGAACAAGGACATGGGAAGAAAATGATATGTACAGAGCCTCACACTTAACGTTGAAGGTTTACACAGACATTTCTGAAACCTAATATACTCCCAGAGAACAATTTGTTTGATATGGTACAGGTCAGTGGTTCCCAACCTGTGGGCCGGGGCACGCTGGTGCGCCGCGAGAGTATTGCAAATGGGCTCCCAAATAATTGGCATAATACGATTTTAATGATAATATAACATTCATATATATTTCAATTTCTTTGGTCTAAAAACGTTAAAAAAAAAAAAAATTAAAGTCAAGGACCCCTAAATGTATTTGGCCGTGGACCCACATCTGAAAATATTTTGTACCAGGGACCAGAAGAAAAGATTCGACAATTCTAACTTATTGAAAAATGTCCAAATATATTTAAAGCCAAAGTATAAAATATGGACCTGAGAACCTGACTAACAGATATGAAACCATAGTGGGATCCAAGCTGTGAAATCAAGTCTTCTTCATTAAGCTGTCAGGATTTAATATATACACTACCCTTCACTGACAAATATTCACAAAGACTTAATGATAATAGCACTGTGATTGAAATGTTAACGTGCAGGAATAAAGACTCATCGGAGTGAAGTAAATTGTAACTGTGGAAAGACTTCTCTTTCTAATAAGCTGTTTTTGAAGATATATATTTTGAAGAAAAAGCACTGATGGAGACATGACTGTAAAAAAGAGGTTTACACACATTCACGCAAATGTCAGACTTTTGCATTTAGTTTTTTAGCTGCTGACTAAACATATTCAGCCATATCCTATGACAAATGGACTGCACTGACAACGGAACTCGTGTAATAACCAAATACAATGACATTATTTTATACCGGGTTTTTTTCTCCCTTCCTAATTGAATGTACATATTGTAATTATGCATGGGATGCAAATCTCAGAAATATTAAAATGTTTCTAATTGGCAACCAAATACTTCCAGAAGAGATAAAAGATTTAAATTTGTACTGTAGATACTACTACAAAGCATCATGATTTTTGCTGCTTTGATCAAATGTATTTTTTATGTTAGTTGCAGGTTAGTCTCGCGTTGCCAGACAACTATTCCACAATCTCAGAATGCTATATAGAGTCTGGAACTACAACTCCGATTAAGGAAGCTCGCATTTCGGTTCACAAAAATATTTTTCAAAATATCTAATATCTAGGATAAATTTGCGCGAAAAGACAAAATGAGGAGGAGGGGGCTGCCGCTGGCCCGCTGCACTTCCACTTTGCTCATGATCAGAACTTCCGTTCTCCAGACTGTATGACTGAAGCATTTGAAAATTGCGAGAGGCAACAGTCTGGCAACGCGAGACTACCGTAGTTGCACGTGAAATGCCAAGGGAAAAAAACGTATAATATCTGCATGTAACTTCCAAATAATGTTTTCTCGATTTGTTATCATTTGTTTAGTCTTGTTTTTCGGTTTGGATTTGTGAACATACTTTGTAATTCACCACTCTGATTGGTGTGTAATAAAATGAGTGATGTTTTGTTATTGTTTTTAGTGATGTTCTATTATATAAATATAATCTCCATAATTTGTTTCAGAGATTTGATAGTTAAATTCTTTTTATTTTCATTTTACATTATTTTACTACTTATGGGAAATCAAATTTTAGAGCACAGCACCTACCCTGCTTCTTCTAAGAAATGTTAATGGAAATGAACCATGAATTAGTTTTTAAAGCTTGCTGTAGTCCACTACAGCAGGTCCAAATACAGAATCTCTGCCAGGAGATTCTCCTGTCGCCGCTCACCACAGACATAGATCTTAGCTCCGCCTGGAGTCTGGCGACAACTATTATTATTAGGATAATCGTTTTTGTGTGGAACAACTTATTATCAATTTAAACTAAAGTAAAATATATCATGGAGCCTGTCAGAGACCACCCTGGGGTTCCTCTGACCCTGCTTTTACAAACTCATGCAAGCTGAATTCACTTTCCTTGATGTTTGAACGAAAACAGGTCCTCCGTGATGAAATCACTCTTGATGTTCTAGTCTCAGGCCAAATTAGGGACTGTCATCTTCAATAAAACCCACAGTTTACCTCCCCCGTGTCTTGCAGACAATGGTGTACAAACTACTACAAAGTACTCAACCCCAGCACTTGAGCACTTGAGTCAAAGTATAGGCGAGTAAGTATAAGGCCTTGCCGAGCAATGAGGCCCATAGGGCTCCTGTTTCTGTAGTGTGAGGCAGCTTGATTACAAGTACACCCCCTGGACATGACGCTATATATGCCCAATAAATACAAACCCTTCAGTCTTTGACAGTATGACCTGGCCGGGGATTGAACCCCAACCTCCCAGTCTCAGCCTCAGGGCAGAAACTCTAACCACAAGGCCTGAGCTGGTCAAAGCATACTGTGTAGTCCTGGTCAAATATTACTCAACTACAAGTGAAAGTTGCTCAGTCAAATTTGTACTCGACTTAAAAAGTTGCTTTTAAAAATATTTCAAAGGTATTAAAAATGACAAATGACAAAATACAGTACTCAAGTAAATGTATTCAATGCATTCCACCACTGCTCGCGGAGGTCATTACAGCTAATGAATAGTGTGGAACCCAGTCAAGGCAAGCAGCATGAAAACATTTATGAGCAGAAGGTTTAAATGAGCTGTCCTGACAGCCCAGGTGTCATTTTGTTAGGGCTACTGGGAAATGGGCTTGGCTCAAGGCAACAAATGGTGATGGTCAGTAAAGATTACATTTACTTCTACTGCAATTAAGTAATCATTTTTGAGTAACTTTAGTCATATTTGAGTGATATTTGTCGAACCTTTCTGGAAAATCTTAATTGTTTTCATAGAAAATGTCAAAAAAGCATGTCCAGTTCAAATTTGATAGATCAATTACTATTATTCACATACTAGTGTTGAGTACTTGTCCATCACCGGTAACACATCTGAAACAGAGAAAAGGGAGCTTCTTTTCTCTTTTATTCACATTCAAAAACAAGTATTCATTCCATGAGTTCAAAAATAAATAATCGAAACATACTGAGATTATGAAATGCACAAAACAAGAGTTAACTTTTTTTTTTTAAGTATGTAATTCTTAATTCATTATCAAAGTGCAGATGTGGGTGCAAAATAATTTCCGTCAGGCTGAATTCATTTGGATAAAACTCGTACCATGCACAGCAAAATCATCACCATTTAATTTATCCATTGTTAACTCAGAGAGTGCACAAACGGTCCCACGGTAACCAAACGGTCCCACGTGGGTCTATATCAGGGGTTTTCAACTGATTGTGAACAAGGGACCACCACCCTGACTTAGAATCAACCTGGGGACCATTATTGTGTTGGGTAGGGATATATGGGCTAAGATTAGTGCTTTTGTAAGTAAAATCCTATACATTACTAAATGCATGGTCAGGGACCACATGCAATACCTCCACGGACCACCAGTGGTCCACGGACCACCTGTTGAAAACCCATGGTCTATATGGTTACATTTGTACATTCTCTGGGTTAAATGAACACTGAGGATTTTACAGTGTAGCCTACATAACCCAGTGTGAAATCAGGACAAGGAGACAGTTCATGCGATAGTTCATGAACAGCTGCTGTATGTCATAATGGGCAAGTTGGCAACAGTGTTACAGGTTAGGTCATGATTGCTGGGAATTCCAGGCAGACACAAATTACGTAATGCATAACCTGAAAACAATAATAAAATCGTGATGATCTCACCAACACTCCGAACACATTTAAAAATGGCCTTGAAAGAATAATTCTTGTTTTTTGGGAGTCTGAGAAATCATGATTGCTTGGGTTTTGAAGCACCCCATATTGCATAACTCACGTTGATTAGGGTTGGAGCCTGGCGTGAGAATGACATGAAGGGTTTCTTGATCCAAAATGAGCTATCCGTAATTTGTGAATGAAAATAAAATAGAATATGGCACAAATTATTGTACTTATCGACAATGGAACAAAAACACAACAAGAAAATAAGTAAAAGAAAATAAATAAAACATACAGTAAGTAGGCTATGTCAGAAGTCGACCTCAGCTGACAAAATAATACATTTACAGAGTGTAATCCTCAGGTAATGGCTATGAACATGGCACGAGCCTTTTAGATTCGTACATTCTGAAACCACATAAAAATCACGTCTCTGATAAACGAATCAGTGCAAACGGCTCCTGTTATCGTTGCTGCTATGTTTGTTTTTTTCACCCAGTACCAATGAGTAAGCTGTAATCCTGGGCGCTACTCTCCCTCTGCCAAGCTAGGGAGAACCCTGAACCGCTCATGCTTCCTTCAATGCATGAGGACTGAGGAGTGAGCAGGCCGCTTCTTATCGCCTGGCGGGGGAGTTTTTCTGGGAGGACGTCGTGCATTGAAGTGGAAGGAACACGTTATTTAACCCCTCTATCAGGGGAGGCATTATAGAGACCAGGATTACTGCATGCTTTTGTGAGGGTACCTACCCTATAGGGAACACGGGGACAACATGCAAATTGCAGACTCCACACAGAAAGGTCCTTTCGTCAACCCCACAAGGGGTGCTGATGACACGGAGGAGAGACCACGCCCCCAGCGTCCCCGGCGGGAATGGAACCCGGGACCTTCTCGTTGGGGCTCACACAAACAGCCGACAAACAACCCTGCAGTATTGGCTTGTCAACTTATCCAGGTGGTGGTTATGGGGATACAGCAGGGTGTTTTTTTTGTGTGTGTTTTTGTTTGTTTGTTAGTTTTACATGCGCCAACACAAAAGCTGAACACCTGAGCATCCCAAAGAATATTCAATTAGTAATGCGAGTGTGATGGTCACTTAAGACATGCTTGGAGGGCAGTATTTGTAAGTCTGGAGAAGTTCCAGGAACGCCTTTTTCTTTTTCATCTGAACCATGAGTTTGATGCTCAGAACGAGTAGAACCCCCTGCAAGCAAAGTAGCAAACACACATGCATGCAATAATAATAATTAATTATTATTAATATTTTCTTACAGATGTAAGGCTCTGTATGTACAGTATACAACAATGAAATGCATAAACATACCCAAAACATGGCACTTCCAAATTTGAACCCTGTCACGATTGAGAATGCACGTTTCACAGAAGCCATGTAGATATGTAGACAAGGCTGTAAGCAACAATAATGGGTGTTACTGTTAGTTGATGGGTATTAGAAAATTAAGTTAATGTCTCTGCTTTCTCACCCACCTCTTTTCTAGTACCATCCAAGCAAATATTCCTTGTGTGTTAGCACAAAATATAATTAGATATATCTATAATGCATTACAATACTTACTTTTAATGCATTATAATGCGCTTACAATACTGTATAATTATTAATTATATTTATAAGCACTAACAAAACAATCACAACCCATTATAAAGCATTTTATAATGACATACCGGTAGCTCAACTATCATAATACCTATGGTCTGGTGAGGTCATAGACTTTTGACCAGGGAGATTGGCTATAATTGATTGAAAACCTTTCAATCTTGAATTGGTTGAAAGTGGTTAACTGACACTATAATCACTATAACAAAAACTCACCTTTCAATTTGGCCCCACTGGTGCCCCCCCACTTTGAAAACCACTGATATAAAATATGTTGTCTTACCTCTTCAAAAACAAACTCATTCTTACTCCTTTCTGTGCCAACAGTGACATTTCCCTGAAGTCTCACCTGAGGATGGAGAATTGAAATGTCATAATGTTCACACAGAGAACATTGCTCTTATCTTGATTCACTGTGGTACTGTAGATTTAAGACAAATAGAGGAAATACACAATCAAAACATGACACTACATGGCAGAGCATCTACAGTATGGTCTGTTTCAGTCCATATTTATAAGGTAAATGTACCATGCCAAAAGTGTCTTAATGAAACGGCAATGAATGACTACAGAAGTAAGCCGGTTCTGCCATCAGAAATATTAAATGAGTTCTAATGGCATGGAACCAGCGGTCTAATGATTTTATTGTACAAACTACAAAGCAAAATCCGGTGTTAATTTAACTCAAAGACTCTTGTTAGTTAGATTATCACTCAGGCTCTTCCAGCGCAAATGTGCACGATACTTACGCAATTCTTTCCTGGGTGCTCACACACACAGGAGACTGGAATGGACGAGCCCCAGTCTGCATAGCCATCCACTAGACCACAGCACTTATACTGCACGCACGCACACACAATGCATGCACTCACACACACACACACACACACACACACACACACACACACACACACAAAGGTCCATGTGCCCTCAAGTTAAAAACAGATGGCAATTATCACATACATTACATTTTATTATGTGGGTTAATCGGGACAGTGCCGGGTACACAAGGTGATACTGACTGAATGGCATCAGTAAAGGACATTTAATGTACATTACAGAAATGACACTGAATACAATTCAGAGGTAATCCGCTCTTGGCTATAGGGGAAATGTTAGGCTCATGAGCTTCAGGCAGTACTTGTCAACAAGTACAGGTATATGCGTCCAAGCGCTCAGAACGGTTGGCCAACGTTGAAGCTGCCACTACCTACTGGCCAAGCATGGAACTGCAGCACGTTCATGGAGGTGGACGGATATTCAGTGACGTCTGGGCCTAACGTGCGTCAACCCTGACCTTGAGGTCCGCTCTCAACTTCCATTGAGTTATACTTATAATGGTAGTCTTCAAAACGCCATTGAGCAACTTCCATTGAAATGAATAGCAGGGGGCGGGGCTGTCGCTTCCAGTCCTCACTCTATCCTTTAAGTTTACAATTTAGACATTTAGCAGACGCTCTTAATCCAGAGCGACTTACATTAAGCAAGAACAGAAATGCATGGGAATACATCACATAAAAAGCATTTATCATGAAACATGCGTAAGCTAAGAACGTAACAGTGGAATATCTATATGATGAAACTATACATATAAACTATACATATACTAGAATTTCGCGGCCGCTCATCCCAGAGTTACTTTGCCGCGCACTATGGGAAGAAGGAAATTGCGGGAGTTGACTCCACATGTAGTAACGGATGGGTTATTAGTTATTATTTTGTGTCCTTATTAGTGTAGTGTAGTGTAGTCAACACGTTATGGCTCATACACACTGCCCGGTATTTGCTCCGATTATGCTGTCGGGGAGCATTTTTGGCGCTGGCCGACAAAACCCCTGATCTGACGTTACTGGTAGATCGTGATCTACCTTTTGGGCACCGCTTAACTCAACCTTTTTTGTCCCAGGGCACACTTTTCATAGCCTAAAAATCTCGGGGCACACCTAGATATACGGTTTGTGTACACTGTATATATACCGGTGTGTATATATAGTAAATATATATATTATATATTATATATATATTATATATATAAATATATATACATATAGAATATTAGCGGTCCATGACATGAAAATGTTTGAGAACCACTGCTGTAAAACAACATTGGACAATGATGTTTGACAGTCAGCAATATTGTTGCTTATTCTAGATTTATTTTCTGACTTGATCTGGCCTGTTAACATTTTCATAGACCTGGTTGCTTGTTTCCCTCTCAGTCAATGTGGCAACCCTGGTCAATGCCGTGTTGACTGTTCTGTATGATGATTTAGCTTAGCACACAACAGCTAGGAGGATGCAGCAGGCTGATGCCGTCATGTTTAACAGTATTTATGTAAGTCATTTATGTCCCCGAATTTATGGATATGGACTTATGGCTCCATCGCTGCCTCTTTCTTTAGTAGAAGTAGGAATTTAACGTGTTGCTGACTGTTTACCTCCCTCTCACACGCGCGCACACACACACACACACACACACACACACACACACAGCTGACGTCCTCTCCCACCGACGTCAGCTGTTCATTTATCTCCTTATTAATACACGCTTTGAGCTGAGAGAAGCTATAAAGCGCCTTTTAAATATGACAATGCTGTATATATATCAGCTGCACAGTTCAGGCAAGTGTCTGTGGCATATGTAACTTTAACAAAATAGGTTTGACAGCTTAAATCCGCGCGGCAGTGTTGTGTGTGTGTGTGTGTGGGACACGGGGTAGTGTTGTGTGTGTGTGTGTGTGTGTGTGTGTGTGTGTGCGTGCAATCAGAAGTACTGGCAGTAGCGAAATAACAAACGCTACTACGTCTAATCGTAGTAGTTAGGCACAAACCAAGTACTTTCTAAGAACAATGTTAATGTAACTAAGACATTCGCTGAGCGAGCTATATTTTAAATACAGAGATTTAGAAGGAATAAGCGAAATGGTGAGGCGACTATAGGTAAGGTTTCTCTGCGGAGTGCGGAGAGGGAGATCCATAGGGGAGATCACATTACAGCAGCCAAAGAGGGAGGGGGGGGGGCTGAGAGCTAGTGACGGCTGCGCAGATGTTGGCTTGGTTGAGTTTTCATTGGCTAGTGGCCACATCTTATGGGCACATCTTTTATGGGCACATCTTTTCATTGGCTAGTGCGCATATCTTTTGCTTCACATGACAACTTTACAACTATTAAATTAGATACTATACTATGCTATACATATGTACTATGATGTGCTATGACTACATACAATGCAATTATAGTGCTGTCTACATAACATGCTATAAGACTGTATCAAATGCTATCTAAGTCTACAGAAATGCTATCTAAGGGGGTAGGGTAATTGCTATGGGCCATGATGGAGTCTGAAAAGGTGGGTTTTCAGACTCTATGTACTTGTCCTATACCTGACACCAGTATCTACATTTCTCAATGGAAGAGTAGCCTTACCTCCAAACACTGCAGGTGTGCTCGTTATATCGTAAATCTGCCATACCGATTGTTTTACTCATGAGAAGAAATAGTTTTGTGCTTACATATAGTTGGATGCCGTCCATTAAGGTGCGGTTGTTGTTGCTGGCTCCACTCAGAGGCATCATGGACAAGAATGATGCTTCCCTGTTCTGCACCTCCTTCTGTAGACCGAACCATGTCACATAATAATGATTCACTTCTGTGCTTTGTTTGTTACAAATGGATACATGCTCAGCAGTGGCGTGCACAGACATTTAGAGGGGCAGGTGCTCAAGTGAAAAAAAAGGGCACCTTGTGCAGCGCGTGGAACTGGCCGGATGCCTTAATAGTGTGAGATTTAAAGATTTTGGGGCATAAATAATATATTAGAAGCTTTTTATCAATAATTGATCAATGTCACCATGGTCCACATACTGTACAGTTTACTGTACACTGGAAAAGAATATTTGTTTTTCTTCAAAAGGGCACATTGCTGTCCAGAGGGCAAAGGGCAGGTGCTCTAGCACCACCTAGTGTCTATCTGTGCACGCCACTGATTCTCAGGGTTACAAATGAGTTACAAGTGGATATCACTCAGTTACAAATGAATAAATGAACACTGAGGATTTTAGTGTGTACAATCCTTTTAAAGGAGTTTTATTGTAATAGGAATACATAGGTTTATAGTGGATTGTGATATACATAATGATCATAGTTTTGTATAGAACTTAGAAGAATTGATGGTGAACGTGAACGCACCTCATAAACAGGTTGGTACTTTATCGCTGTGTTCACAATCATCATTTGACTGGCTGCTGCCATCCCAACTGCAAACTAGTAAGCAGGCACGCGCACAACACACACACACACACACACACACACACACACACACACACACACACACACACACACACACACACACACACACACACACACACACACACACACAAAGATCAAAAAGTAAATACAGTTACAGACTCATTTAATTCATAGTATAACTTTGTAAGGCCAACCTTGGATGCACACGCTCGCACACACACACACACACACACACACACACACACACACACACACACACACACACACACACACACACACACACACACACACACACACACACACACACACACACACACACACACACACAGTCACAGTCACAGTCACACACACATACACCACAGATCTTACCACAATCAAGCACCATTTATTCTCCTTCAGGGCTCCACACACTCCGACAAAAGAGAGAATGAGACTGGTTGAGCCGAGGACGTAGAGCTTCACCACACCAGTCAAACCAAACTCCTCCAGCTGAGGAGGGAAATAAGGACAGTCTGGTTGGTGGTTTGTCAGTGTTATAAAATCTTTTTCATGTCAAGGAACCCCGGACACACAGACCCCCATCTGAAAATATTTTGTGACAAGGACCCCCATGCAATATATTTTCTTCTTTTTTTATTAGTATAGCAGTCGTGAACTTGTAGATGATGTTTATAGGGTTAAAGTAGTTAAACTGATTTAGATGATTATGTTAATGGTATGGCACCCCTTCAATGACCCCTTTATGCAAACAGATATTAAGTGAACAGAACATGAACAACCTATATTCACTAAACTAAACACACAATCCAGTCTTACTTTGTCATTATCAGAGAGGTGTCGGTGGGCAGCTACTGTTATCGCCAGCAGGACGAAGCTCAAGGCCTTAAGGAAACAAAAAGGCAAATTGTTTCTTTTCAGTCATAGCAACATGAAGTGTATAATGTATTTTATATTTGGCTCAAACAGGTACACTTTGCACCTGCACCTGTGCACCACGCATCTCATATATATTATATATTATTAATATTCATTCAGAAGATGTCGTTTTGTTTGTCTTTTTGTTTTTTATGTGTGTGTTTTTTGGTTATTTTTATATTTTCATTTCGTGTTGTGATTTGTAAAAAAAGGAATAACATTTTAAGTGACAAAAAGAAGAAGAAGTAGGCTACTCATGATGCAGAATGTCCACAGGACTTGAGTAAATGTACATCAGGGGTTCCCAACCATTGTGTTATAGTACCACTTACCACGGATCGGCTTTTACACCACTGAATTCTCCACGTGCAACCCAGATTCGGCCCCTGTACAACTCCCCCTCTGTTTTTCTATACTGTTCACCATTCCCTTTTTTTCTAACAGTGTATTTGATTATGTTTAGTTCTATTATAGATGAGTATATTATTTGTATGTCTTTAAATGTCTTGATGACTTGAAAATGGAGGACCCTGCTGTCAAAAAGTAGGAGATTTTGTATTGACCTGCACTTTCTTTGAAATGTACCCATTCTACAAACTGTTAATACGTTTTCAATCAATCAATCAATCAATCAATCAATCAATTACAATTTACAATTTAGGCATTTAGCAGACGCTCTTAATCCAGAGCGACTTACATTAAGCAAGAACAAAAAGCATGGGAATACATCACAAAAAAGCATTTATCATAAAACATGCGTAAGCTAAGAAAGTAACAGTGGAATATCTATATTATGAGACTATACATATAAACTATATATATATATACTACTATACTATACATATGTACTATGGCGTGCTATGACTATATACAATGCAATTATAGTGCTGTCTACATAACATGCTATAAGTCTGTATCAGATGCTATATCTAAGTCTACAGAAATGCTATCTAAGGTCACATTCTCACCTAATACTTCGGTAGACTCAGAACCGTATGGGCGGGGAAAGGGGATTCTTGCATATTTAATTGGCTGCGGTTTGCCTTCACACTGTCATTCGCAGCAATTGGAAACGCAGCAGGGGGGACCTTTATCAATGTGTTCCGTTCATAAACTATAGCCTACACAGTGAAATCTATGGTGATAAAATTACACTCATAACGTGCATGTGTCGTGCCGCCTGGGACCCCCCTCTCTCTCTCTCTCTCTCTCTCTCTCTACGCACGCAGCCGCCACACACTGTTCTTTTGGGCATGGAGGCACAGCGCTGCATGAGCGCACTGATATAACTCCCCAGTCCCACACAGTGACAGCACTCCATGTTTACGGCACGCACAGACAGACAGACAGAATATTATGTAGGCTATAATACACTGCAGTGTTTTTATGTGTTTTCTTAAGCAATTGATTAATGTAGCCTACACGTCCTCATTTCGATCAGGGCTTCAGTCTCCTTATTCGACAACGTCTATCCACAGTAACGGGACATCTTTGCGCTGCGTAAAATATGCCTTAACCGTCTCCAACTGTGTTCAGCTCCTCACCCGCCACATTATGTTTGCTTCATTTCCTTTATTTACTGCGGATTGCATTCACACCTGCACCGAATCGTAGTCAAGTGCGATTCGAAGCGAAGCGAAACCCACGTTTTTGGACGGAGTAAAATGCGGTTATTTGCTGCGCATTAGGATTCGAATGAGCCTTCACACCTGCCAAACGAAGCGCACTTTCTGACAATGCGCAGCAGGATTCGTTTTAATCGCAGCAAAGCTCTCTGGTATGAATGCGACCTAAGGGGTGGGGTAAGTGCTATGGGCCATGATGGAGTCTGAAAAGGTGGGTTTTCAGACTACGGCGGAAGATTGGGAGTGATGCTGCAGTTCTGACTGCAATGGGAAGTGCATTCCACAGTTTTGGAGCCAGAAGGGAGAAGAGTTTGGGACGTGTGGAGCGTTGTCCCGGCATTTTTAGTGAGGGTACTTCCAGCTTCCCTGCGTTGGCTGATCTGAGTGCGCGGGAGGGTTTGTAGGGTTCAATCAATCAATCAATCAATCAATCAATCAATCAATCAATCAATCAATCAATCAATCAATCAATCAATCAATCAATCAATCAAACAAACAGTTAAAGGACCACTTCACCACTTTTCAACCTATCTTCATATAATAGGTCCTCACCAATAATCATGATAAAATGGCACGATTGTTTTCTACTCAGTCTGTCTCATAGAAGGGCTGTGGGCAGTTTAGAAACCGTCTTCCAGTGACATCATCATTAGGCAGATTATGTTTTATACAAGATTTTTTTTATAAAAATGTTTAGATTTTCATTATCGTGAGAACGATGGTTTCCATTTTTGCATTGCAACTTTTCAGGACTAGAAAGCCTGCAGTTTTTATTAGCTTGTATTCCCCATCGATGATGTCACTGGAAGACGGTTTCTGAAGTGCCCACAGCCCTCCTATGAGACACAGACAGAGTAGAAAAGAATTGCGCCATTTTCTCATGATTTTTAGTGAGGACCTATTATATGAAGATAGGTTGAAAAGTGGTGAAGTGGTCCTTTAAGCAAACTGCTTACACACCCAAATCAAAACCGCAAGCATCATTCAATTTGAAAAGCTCCTTTCTTAAGTTATTCACTTATCATAATTCAATGTAGGCTATCTAAAACATAGGTGGTTTGGTCTGTAAATTGTTGTTGTTTTCTTTATAAAAGAAGAATGCTATAACAGACCATTATTGTCTTAATGTTCAAATAATATTTGAACATTAAGACAATAATGGTTTTTTTTTTTGCAATATTATTGCAAAAAAAAAAGAAGATCAGCATCGCCATCTACTGGCAAGCCTGTTTTAGTACATTTAAAACGGAACAGAACCAAAGCCTGACTAGCCTCGGTCGGTACCCTGCATGGCTAGCCTTTCAAGCCTGACTGATTCCTGGCATAATAATAACACTGTAATGCTATGGCTGGGGAATAACACACGCATAGGCTATAAAGGATGTGTATTGTTTAATTTTCATATAAAATAAGCAGCACATTATCTAGTTTTCAATAGATGCTGCAAATACCTATTTTTATTTATTTATTTTCCTTAGACGGCAGTATGGAAACGTAGTAGGCTATATATCGACATGTCATAATGACTCGATTAATTTCAATGTATTTCTTGTGGGCACTATAAATGCTCAAATGGAGAAGCTAAATAGCTTAAATTGCAAATGATAGCCTTATAATGAAAGGTGTCCAAAACGGTATATTAGCCTATATCCCCCCATTATCAAAGAGATGACCGTCAGATAGCTGGCCTCCTGGTAAAGGCTGGTACTGAATTTATTTATAGCAGCCTACTCACCATATTCACGCCATTGAAAAAGATGAACGGCCGTTTCAGGCTTGTTTTGTCCGCCACCACTATAACGGTAGTCGGCTGCGGCTGCATGATCATGATTGATGCCCCGAATGACCGCGTGGGTCAGTAACCACTATGAATTATTATTATTATTATAAAAACCACGCTTATTTATGCACTTGCGCGCACGTCAACTCCGCCCCATCGCGCGAGTGTCGCTGGTCAAAAAAAGAACAGATCTGCAAGCTCACAATGCATGGTATCCGCCACGCGATGTGAGCTTGTAGATCTGTTCTTTTTTGGACAAGCACTTTGTGCAAAAAAACGCATCACGCTCAAGACAGATTCAGCAGAAAAAAAGAGGAAAAGATGGTTTCCTTTTTGCCGACGCGTTCCCAGATTTCTGTTGACCCTAACCGCAGAGCCATTCAGGGGTTAAAATTGACAGAAAAAATAGGGAAGTCTGTTCTGTTTTTATGCCAACATTAACTACTATCGTCAATTTAATGTGTTCTATTCAAATGTCAAATAATAATAATAGTAGTAGTGGTGGACGTAGTAGGCGTATTTTTGGGATTATTATTATTATTTCATTTGATATCATGTTTCCTCTTCTTTTTCTTTCTTTAAAAAAAAAAAAAGAAAAAAGAAAAAAACTTCATCACGTGACACGGAAGTGCACCAACCCCTTTTCCGCGTGGTTTTGTTTACAACATGCAGCACTGCAGCAGCATGGGGTGTTTTACGCGGTTTTACGTAGTACTAGAGAAGTATTAAGACAGAGACTGACTCGATAATGACTCGGTTCTGATTCAGGTTAGCACCTTCTTAGCTTCTTTACAAATGTATGAGATAACTGACGTATGACACTGACAGTCTGACTTTCGTTTCTGCAGTGGGTTTAGTTTACTATTACTTCTAGAAGAGTGGGTAGTGGACATTGCGCTTTAGAAGAACGTTGCGGGGAAGAATTGTCACGGGTGGGGTTGGGGTACTGTGTTCCTTTACTTCCTTACCTCGTGTTTACTAAAAGGCTTAACTAGAGCAAGTGCATGCAGGCTGCGGCCATTGGATGTGATGGCAGAGATGGAACAAAGTGACGTTGTCACCGTCCCAGAGTGTTTCATATCAAGCCACGAAGGTTTCTGTGGGAGCATCAAAAACTTCACCAGGGACTTTGTGGTGACAGAAATAGACATCGATGGACATCTAATCAGTAAGCCAATAATAACGTCCTCCTCACAAGAGGAGAGTCCCAGGTTTCCTCCTCATGACAATGAGTTCGGTCACTCTATCCCCACAAAACCTAGTGACAACACCAGCAACGAAGCTAAGCAGCGCAGCTCATCCAGAGTTACACAGGACTTGGCCATAATCAGTGTAGAAGACTATGATACAAATGGGGATGTCACTCCTTCGGTGACAACTGAAAATCTTGACCTGAGTGTGATTTTAGGCGCCTCGGTCTGTGATGCGATTGAACAGTTTGCCGTGTCTGTCAGAGACCCATCAGGCCTCCCTAAAGAAGAGACCAGGAGCGAGACGAAGCAGCTGACCGGTGTAGAGCTACTGTCCCTGGGCTCCTTCCCAGAGAAACACCAGCGAGCCAATGTCCACCGTGCAGTACGACATCGCTTCCCCTTCCTCATGACCATCACCTGTCAGTCAGAGATCAAGGTGACACCTAATAATAGGCCTGTCACAATTCTTACTTCTATCCTGTCTTGCCTCTCTCTCTCTCATGCCTGATGGCAATTATGTTTGCATGATCTTCATTCATCTGTATATCCCTACAAGGTGAAGGAGTGCCCGGACTTCAGGGAGCTCGCCGGGCTCATCACAGAGGAGGAGGCGGAGGACTTCTTCAGGTTCATCGACGCCAAAGTGCCGGGGTCGTCGCACACCTTCCTGCCTGATGCCGACAAGGACCACAGGACGACGGTACACCACTTCCTCAGCCGGAGGTTTGGGAAGCTGGTGGAGACCAAGAGTTTCGGCGAGCAGGGCAAGACGGCTATCACTGTGCGCCTGAGAGACCGAGGCAGACCCAGGAAGAGGACCGCAGACGACTGCAGCAAGGACGATGTTTATACGGGTATGGGCATCATTTAATTGTCAACCACATGAACCCTAGCGTCCCCTTTCCTGGCATGTTGCCGGGTGAAATTCATGTTCGTGCAGGCTCCATCATTGTGTTTTTTTTCCCCCCAGAAAACGAACATTCTGTAAATCCCCGACAAGCTCACTCTTGTGTAGATCGCCTATTCTCCGAATAGATTTGGTGTATAGGGAAAAAAAGGAGGGTACCAAGTGTAGACCCCTGCGGAACTCCGGTCAATGATTATGAAGTATTAGGGTTTCGTCAAGGTCAACCCAGTGACGGTAGTTGTTGATGTTATTTACCTGTTAATTTGTGTGTGTGTGTGTGTGTGTGTGTGTGTGTGTGTCGGTCGGCAGCCTTCATCTTGTGTAAGGAGAACCTGGAGACTTTGGAGGCTATCAGTTACATGGCAGCAATGCTGGGCGTCCTGCCCTCAGATTTCACCTATGCTGGCATCAAGGACAAGAGAGCCATCACCTATCAGTCCATGGTAGTCAAGAAGGTTTCTCCACAACGGTACTTGTGCTGCTTAGGACTACAGTAAACTGCAAATAAACACCAGCTTTCACATTGGTGTTGCCTTTATTTCATTCCATTCACATTATAATGTATCTAGTTTCTTCTTTGATGCGATGTTTGTCAGGCTGCAAGAGAAGACGTCGGCATTTGAGAAGAAAGGGATGGTCGTGTCCGGCGTCCGTCTGGTCAGCGAGCCCCTGAGGTTGGGTCGCCTGCAGGGGAATCACTTTGACCTGGTGGTTCGGGATCTGAGACCGCACCGCAACGCTGACACGCTCCACCCCGCCCCCGAGACGGAGACGCACGCCACGCTCCACCCCGCCCCCAAGACGGAGACGCACGCCACGCTCCACCCCGCCCCCGAGACGGAGACGCACGCCACGCTCCACCCTGCCCCCGAGACGGAGACGCACGCCACGCTCCACCCTGCCCCCGAGACGGAGACGCACGCCCCCTTGGTGGAGCTGATACAACAGGCTGTGGAGAATGTCAAGGTACAGGTTTAGGTTTCCACCCGGACACCGACAACTCATAATGACATGACACGAGAGATGTTAACCCATTCTGACCTGAGATCAGATTCTATAAATGTCTTCTACATCCTGACAGTTTTCTGAAAAAGCTATGTCAGTCGTTCTTGGATTTTTCAAAAATAGCAGACCTACAAGCTCGTAGCGTGCCACTCGGTGGCGTGCTATGAGCTTGTAGATCTGCTATTTTTCAATAGCTAAATTACAACATAATGCAAACACCAAAAGGGGTTCCTGCCCAAAAGGGGTTGCTAATACATGAATGTTGTGGATTGTACTACACAGGCTGATTTATATGCAAAACAACTATCACGTTTTTAATGTTTAAGCTTCAATGTCACATTGACATTTTCGGGGGAGTGGGTCTTTGAAGCCCAATGATACAGTCTAGCTTAGCCAACACAGAGGAACAGGCAAATCTATAAACAGTATTGCAATTCTACGGAGGTAGAAAAAGCCCACCAACTACACGTAGTGTTTTCTTTGCAGACATGCAGAAGCAAGACGTCATCCTGTACAAGAAACAGACTTTTAAGCCTTTAAAGATATTTTGATAATTTAATGAAACTCAATATTGGCACTGATAGGAACAGCATCAGTTTGCTCATGCATTGTTTAAGCTAGATTTTTGGTGCTTCATTACGTTTGAATGTTTTCTTCCCAGGCTAAAGGCTTCGTAAACTACTATGGGCCTCAGAGGTTTGGGACAGGCCTCAGTGTTCAGTCGGACAGAGTAGGACTGGCCTTGCTCAAAGAAGACATGGTAGGTTTTTACAAATAAATTAATGATAATTTAAGGGATGCTGCTGTTTATTTTGTTTCATTTGAAGTTGGATGTACTCTCTCACCCAGTGCAATGTGACAGCTGGGTATTGAAGAACAATCTTCAGCTGTAAAACAATGTGTTTTTGTTGACATCATATTACAATTACACGGACGGTATCAGTTTATTTCACATTCAACATTGACCAGATTCTGCAAATCCTGTCAGAAATGGCATTTAGTATGGCAAGTTTACTATTTCATACACATTTCATACACAAAGAAAATGAAAATGCTTTTCAAAGGCATACAAAGTCTAAATTTAAACACAAGGTATGTAAAATAAATAAGACACCTATGTAAAATAAAGACTTCACAGTGTATAGTTTAGCTAATTCTCACACTACCATTAATTAACTGGTATTATCCAGTATTGTAATGTGTAAATTAGGAGCATTGTTCATTCTTTGTCTGTCTTTGAAAACCACAAACCTGTGTTCAGTATAGTAGTGATGCGCCGGCCGACCTGTAACCCGCGGGGCGGGCTGAGCTGAGCCGAGTCGAGACATTTTAATTGTATTGACGAGCCGGGTTAGGGTGGGTTAAATAATGTAATTTATACATGGGATCATTTCACTTGTCCTGCGAGGAAGTTAAGTTTGGTAAACAAATTAAGAGTGCGCACTGTGGAGGCGTGCTGTGCTCAGCTGGCTTCACCATGGCTTATTTGCTTTGACGTTGATCTCCTCCTTTCACCATAAATCAAAAAATAGTGTGACTGTGAATACTTTAACAGTCAGCGTTAAAAGGTAACCTCTCTGTCTTCTCTCAATCTCTGCCACCAAATGTATGTAAACAAGACCAGTTATACCGTCAGTACGTTACACGTGTTATACCAAAGGTGGTGACCCAAATTGAATACGGTAGAATAATTACGCAACTACCACCACAGACTGCAATTTACAATTTAGGCATTTAGCAGACACTCTAAGAGCATCTACTAAATGCCTAAATTGTAAATTGCAGTCTTAATCCAGAGCGATTTACTTTAAGCAAGAACAAAAAACATGGTAATACATCAAAACATAAAAATAGTCATGAATCCTACGTAAGCTTAAGAACCTAACAGTGGAATATCTATCTAAAGAAACTATACACTATAGAGTGCTATGTCTTACATAAAGTAAACACCGGGACCATGCATACTTGCCAGCGACATTATTAGCCTATTAAGGCTGTTTACAAGCAACATTTTGACAGAATAAAAGCTGTATTCAATGTGTATTTAATGTCGGCGAGTTGCGGGGCGGGCTGGGACGAATCAAATTATTAATACATGACCCGCGGGTCATAAAAAACCCTGACCCCCCCGCGCATCACTACAGTATAGGAACCCATCTCGATATGTAAAATCGATTACAACGCTTGGGACTCTCTTACCCACATAATGCACCAGAGGGATTCAAACCACTGGCTTAGTTCAACAGGCCAAGAAAATGCTGGACATTTTGAATCAAAATAAGTATTTTATTGAAGGGCTGATTTGTTATAGAGCAAGGAAGTGTAGACAAACGTATTTAGTTTGAAAGTAGAAGTCGTCCCTGGACCCTACTTTGAGAACCACTGATGTAGATTGATGTGTGTTGGGTCAGGTGAGTGCAGTACGTTTGGTCTTCACTCCAGAGGAAGGTGACGACCCTCAGAGCCAGGCTAAAAGACACTTCCTGCTGACAGGTAAGACGTTTCTGCCGGAAACGGGGAGAGCGAGTCGGGGAGTGACATCAAAGATGCTTGATTTTGGAAGATGGCATAGTTGCTTCGCCACTAGAGGTGAAATGGTACAGAAATGGTCTCCTAAGTGGGCGCCGTCTGACTGCAGATCTTGTGGACGTCCTACTGTTTACTGGTGCTAGATTTCGTGTGAGTGTTCCTGGGACAGAGATAGGTCGATAACTAAATAGATTTTTTTCACGATTTGTGATTTTGGTATCAAAATGTTGGGAAGATTGTGTGCTTGTGACAGTTGGGTCCAATATTTAGTTGAACATCGGGCTAAAGAATCGTTCTGAAGGACTGAAGCTGTGTTCACGTTCACTCTCCCGTTGGAATGAATAGACTCCTGCTTCCGGTCTCCTAAACTGGCGGCCACCTAACGTCACGAAGTAAAAGTAAAAGCTAGTTTTTCTTGGGTCAGTGACATGCAGTTAACCCGCCACTGGGCTCAGGAATCAAACCCGGGACACACTTGGCTACCAGCACCCCCGAAAACTGAACCCCACTGCTTAATAATCCCACATAATTAAACATAATTAAAGTTCTATAGCACTGATTCTCATTCTCAATGTTGGAATTTGGTTCCCTTTGTGCAGACTTAAAGAGTTAAATGAACACTGATGATTTTACAGCTGTGTACTATAGATTGGGGTCCCTGAGAAACAATTGATCAAATCATCAAATGGGGGTCTAATATCAAACTGGGGCTCCTTGAAATAAAAAGGTTGAGAATCACTGTTCCACAGTTTTCTAATACGCCAATGTGAAGCCTGTATGTCCATTGTCCATGTACCTCGATGTTAATTGAGTTAAATGCTGTGGTAGATTCCTTTGCATGCTTCAGAATCAATATGGTGTTTCAAGTTCTGGTTGTTCTTAACTCTAATGCTGGCATTCAAGGCAACCAAAGGTATGGCTCCCCCATATCTTGCAAGTATGATTGAACCCTACAAACCCTCCCGCGCACTCAGATCAGCCAACGCAGGGAAGCTGGAAGTACCCTCACTAAAAACGCCGGGACAACGCTCCACACGTCCCAAACTCTTCTCCCTTCTGGCTCCAAAACTGTGGAATGCACTTCCCATTGCAGTCAGAACTGCAGCATCACTCCCAATCTTCCGCCGTAGTCTGAAAACCCACCTTTTTAGACTCCATCATGGCCCATAGCACTTACCCTACCCCCTTAGATAGCATTTCTGTAGACTTAGATAGCATCTGATACAGACTTATAGCATGTTATGTAGACGGCACTATAATTGCATTGTATATAGTCATAGCACGCCATAGTACATATGTACTGTATAGCATAGTAGTATATATATATAGCTTATATGTATAGTCTCATAATATAGATATTCCACTGTTACTTTCTTAGCTTACGCATGTTTTATGATAAATGCTTTTGTGATGTATTCCCATGCTTTTGTTCCTGATTATTGTAAGTCGCTCTGGATTAAGAGCGTCTGCTAAATGCCTAAATTGTAAATTGTAATTGTCTAACACAGACAATGCCAAGGAGAGCCTGGCCATGATGCCTGTGTACAAGGCCAGGGAGAGGCTGATGCTGCAGGCCCTGCACCGCTACGGGACCGGTCCGCAAGGCTGTGTCCGTGCCTGGCTCAGCCTGCCCCACGGCATGAGGGTCTTCTACCTCCATGCCTACTGTAGCAGGTGAGGCCTTCTGAACACAAAGTCCAAGTGCATGCCGTTGCTGTCGGGTGGACACGACCCGTTGCATTGTGACACGTGAGCTTGTAGATCAGCTATTTCCGCTCCTTTTGTCTGACACTGTTGTATGACAAAGTAGCCTAGGGCATTCTTTTTCACGCACAGAACAAAGCTGACATGTGGAGATGCAATGTTTCTGCCCGACAACAACGATATCAAGTATTGATCCTCCATTCCCCATGTGTCTTTGCCGTTATACTATTAAAAATAAAAACATAGTACACCTTTTCTTAATTAGGCATCCATCTCACCTGATGAGGGTCTACTTTATTTTATTCATGATTTCAGTTTGTAAATGTGTCATCCATTGTATTATTGTAAATTAGTCCTTGACTGAGTTGTTGATGTTCAGGGTGTGGAACGAGGCCGTGGAACACCGGCTGTCTACTTTGGGTCACACAGCCAGGGAGGGTGACCTGGTGAGGGCACAACAGGAGCAGGACACGGCAGAGTCCAGCCAGCCTCGGGTAAGCCTGCCTCCAAGATGATGGAATTTGATTTTTAACAGTGCTGTTCAAGTCCGCTGTAGGGTTTGGGTTTTAACCAGGGACTAATTTAGACCTATTTTGGAATGGAGCTAGCTTTTACTGGTAGCCAGAAATACACTAAACGTACGTAAGCAGAGACTGTCCATTGTACATCTCTTCACTTAAAACGCCATTAAAACATTCTATGCAGGAAATAATTCATGCAATGTTGATGATTGAAAGTGTTGATGATTTTCTTTACGTCTAAAGATGCTGTCTTTTTTTTCCCCTACTCCAGATCCATGTGGTGACAGACCAGGAGGAGAGAGAGGGAGTCTACAATCTAGGACAGGTGAGGATGTCGGACTGCAAAGCAGACCTTTCTTTCTTTCTTTCTTTCTTTCTTTCTTTCTTTCTTTCTTTCTTTCTGTCTTTCTTTCTTCTTATTATTATTATTATTATTTTTGGGACAGGGACAATACATAAAACAATGTATCAAGTTATAAAAACATGAAACCGTTGCGTTATTACATTATATCTACCTATACTAAAAACAATCGTTTACAGAAAATACATGCAAATGCATCTGATCTAATAATATACTATAATAACAATAGTTTACAACAAAATTACAATGCCTATTACAAAACAAAGTACATTGCAATTAAACTGCTGACACCATGTTCGCATGATAGAAAAATGGTAAGTACATTTACTTGAGTACTGCTTGAGTATTTGAGGTGTTATGATTGCAATAATGACATGCAAAGGAACAAATATGAACAAGTTCTCTTCTAATGTTCTCCCTAGTTACGTACCCCACAAAAGTAGTCCTTTATACATCAATAGCAGACATGTTGGCACCACTGCTTGCACAGCACCTGTTTTACTCAATAGCTTGAGAGAGTGTTTTAAAATTTCCATCTTCATCATTCATTTTGTTTCTTCATGGTTTTCATGTGTTTTTCCTTGTACAGTATCATGTCACACATGGCACAGTGGGATTGTTGTGTTTGAATGGAGAGAGGGGATTGTATGACTACTGGCAAAGCACTAGCAAAAAAACAAGAAAACATTGACTTGGCCTGTAGGGTGGCAGGTAGTTAAAGAACGTCTCTTTGCCAGGTTGAAAGTGGTTACATCGTAGCGTAGGTCTGGCCGAAATGACTTAATTAATATCATCATCATATCAAACCTTTTCCTTGTTTATAAATGAACAATTATCAAAAGGAAAATGGTGAAAATAGCCGATCTACAAGCTCAACGTGTCGCAATGATATGTCCACTATAGCACTATTGTAGAACAAAGTATAATACAGGGTTTGTGTGGTTAATCGTCTGATTAATAGATTTAGTCAATTATGAAAAATCTATTCAAAACATTTCTTGTCGATTTCGTGATAAGAAACAAAAAACTGTTTCTCGCTGAATCGATTAACCTACATCAGCAAGATTACATTGGTTATTGGTTATGAATATTGGTTTTGATATTGATATTTTCTGTGAACTGCCCAGCCCTATTAAGGCGCGCCTAAGGTTTTGTGCCGTCTATGCCAGGTTATTCTGCCCATGCCGGGTAATACCGTCCGGTACCCAGAGAACAGCATCGGGCTCTGGTACCAGAAGAGACTGGCCAGAGATGGCCTACAGTGCTGCCGATTCCGAGTCGGTGCCCTCAAACTCAACGTGCCCGGCTGCTACCGCCACATGCTGGCCTTCCCTCGGGACCTCGCCTACCGACTGCATGGCCCGACAGCCGGGGAGGGGAGCGGAGGAGGAGGAGAGAGGGAGGGAGGAGAGGGTAGCAGAAGAGACTGCGATGGAGGGAAGAGTAAAAGCGCTGAGCAGACGCGCAGCGGGGTTTCGGAGATGAAGGGGGACTCTGCCTCCCTCGCTCTCACCTTGAACTTTGACCTGGACAAATCCTGCTATGCCACAATCTGCCTGCGAGAAATCATGCAATTTCCACTTTGCCACAAGGTGGAGCCAAAACACAATTAATCTGCCAGAGAAGATATGGGTAGTGCTGTAGCCCAATATTGAATAAAGAAATGTTTTGAAAGTCACTGCTGGTAATGATTGGCATTGTAATGAGCTACTGCTGGGTTTTGCTTTTGAGAATAATGAGTATCTCATCGGAAAAGCTAGAACAGGACCAGTCCAGTACCAGAGGTTAAAAGGCTAATAATAATTCCTTCGTACTAACCTGTGAAATAATGTTAATTCACATGATTATGTCTTAATAAGGAGCTGAAAATAACTATTTGGAGAGTTAATTCAAGTTTAAATGTAGCATAAAATCCCCAATATATAATCCAACTATCCATTGCCTCTGGAAAGCTGCATTCAAATTTGAATCAAGTTCAGACTGTGAGTTTCTCCCCCTCCCTTCCCCTGTAACTAATTTGTGGAATTTTAATTAGAATCTGTATTAAACCACCTGCAATTTCCATCCCCTATAGCTTTAAGTGATGAGCAAAGTAGTTGCTAGTTTAGTGTGCCTCAGCTGGAGTTAGGAGTTAGGTTCTGACTTGTCGGTTGCCTTGAGCCCAGTGCATGTGTTTGATTAACTACTTTAACTTCTATAAGGGGAGACATGTCTGCCAGACAAGCATATTGGTCATATCACATTTATACATTTGAAAATAGTTGATGTACAAATTCAAAACGCGTTGCAGAAGCACCATGTTGTGAGCTTGTAAATCGGATATTTCCACTGAGCTACACCAACGTACGACAGAGCATAAATGAGGCAATACTTGACTAGAGTATGTACGGCATGTCACCCAGGGCAGGGAAATAAATGAGAGTGTTTCACTGCGAATGTTTGGGAAAATCCAACAGTTACTCGAGTCGTACATGATTGAGCCATCTGGTAGTTATAAAAGACCGGTGAGAAACCTTAGTCCTTGGCTGTCAAAATGCAAACACTCTTTACAGAATGGATTCTATATACTTAAAAGATTTCTTGCACCCCCCCTACCCACCCCACAGAAAAGTAGCTCTTTGGAATATTGTCATATTTCATACAAATTACCCTATGCTTCTGACCGTACTGCCACGCTACAAGCTAGTGATATTTCATAGCCTACCCTACGTAATAATCTCTTTGTTTGGAATACCTTTCAAACATTCAGAATACATGAGAGCTATAATAGGAGTCATATGTTGAGTGAATCACGCATTCCCCCCTCAAGGTTGGATAAAGGCTGAGTCTAACTAAGTGGGTCCTTGACCCCTTAGGGTCAGAAATCTAGAGTCTACAGTTTCTCCCTGAATCCTCTTATACTTTGGTATTGACTAGGGCGTTCCATAAGCTGTTATTCAATACGTTTATCACTCCAGAGAGAGAGAGAGAGAGGGAGGGAGAGAGAGAGAGAGAGAGAGAGAGAGAGAGAGAGAGAGATTGAAAAACTGCGTGAGTTGACAGGCAGTCTGCTAAACTATGTATTGTTCATTTAGACAGAGTAGCAGCAGGGCTGCATTATTGTTTCTGAGGTGGGGATTTTAAACACTTAAACCCTCTAGTCCGAGTCTGGTATTTGAACTGCTTTTGTCAGTCTACACCAAATCTCTTCGCCAAAAATAACTGATCTACATACAAGCTCACAACTCGCTGCAGTGCTCCAACTGCCTACAATCTATCCTGAGGAAACTGTGTTGCACGTTTAGCATTAGATACATGGCCCAATTCTGTGCATGCCATAATGGGTGAACATTTACAAGCTCAGCGTGCCCCGATGTGTTGTGAAGTTTAACCACTTCACAAGTTCACAAGGTTGCAAGTTTGTGAAGTTTACCCACTTTCAACATGACATCACTATTTGGGGCATTTAATTCTTCTTCTCCAGAAATATATAAAAATATCTATAAGCTCACAACTATATGTTCCAATACAATCATGTTGGATTCTGAACATTGCTAATAATTTCTGTCATGTTCGCCCTACTAAATGGTAAATGGTGCATTTATATAGCGCCTTTATCCAAGGCGCTTTACAGAGATTGTGCATTACATTCACCCATTCACACACACATTCATACACCGATGGCAGCGGAAACCATGCAAGGCACCAACTAGCACATCGGGAGCAATTAGGGGTTCAGTGTCTTGCTCAAGGACACTTCGACAGTAACTCTGGGGGAGCCCGGGTTCGAACTGGCAACCTTACGGTTACCATCCAGGCACTACCCCTGAGCCACCGCCGCCCTACTGGAATGTTATATGTGGCTAAAGAACTAAAAACCTATGTAGGCCTACTAGGCCTATGTAGCCTACTTGACTGTGGACACCCATATAACATCATGACATCATCTAAAGTTTTCATATAGGCCTACCTATAAGCATACACAAATGAAAGTACCACTGTGGTAAACAAAGACTACTTCTCCAAGTTCCGGCAGAGGTCTAATAATGCGTACTGATACACGTACATTATCACACAGTACTGTCTGAGACCACGGTGTGACCAGCTGAGAACTCCCCTGTCAGGTGGGGCACTTTTCATTTCTCCTGATTGAGTGATACTACTTTATTATAAGTAACACCTGTCATCTGTGAATGCGTGTAGCTACCCTGTGGGGTTCTGTCTTCCTATAGCCAGACAGTAATATACATTGATATAGTTGGCAGTAATGCTTTCTATTTTATTCTTTTTAAGGTTTTTGCTTGATGCAAGCCGCCAAGCCAAGTCGACTGGTGAGTTATGATGCTGATTTAATAATTGTGTGTGTGTGTGTGTGTGTGTGTGTGTGTGTGTGTGTGTGTGTGTGTGAAAATATGTATAATACTATTCTTTATAGCAGGTTATTGCTACATCATGTGCTACATAGCCTACATTCTCATGAAATGTGTTCCAAAATCTGATATGATTTTGAATTAGAATTCATTGGGATCCTATGGGACATCGCCATTGCAAACTAAACATGAAATTCTGAAAGTGGTTAAAAAAATCACAACAAGCTTAGAAAATGAGGCACTTCTTCTACAAACTGTACCACTCTATTGCTGGGTTCGCAACAGCCCTGAGCAGTGGAACCAGCACAGGCAAGGGACTAAAACGTTGGGCATAATGAAAAAGGACGACTCTCTTCGCACAGTTATTTACCCATTTTATATAGCCATTTCTATTTTAGGTCTCCAATTAAAGGGGATTATTTGTTTGCATATTTGATATGACTGTCAGTTAAATGTACTCATTGTCAGCATAATAATTAATGCTGACAAACCGACATTAGGAATAGTCCTACCATATTAGCACAGCATTGAAATCACTGCTGGGTTATTATAGTCAGAGTGCACCAGATAACCCTCAGACCAGAGTCCTCAGAGTTACATTTACTGTGTAGAAGTTAGTTTCCTCTCATTATCATCATTATCATAGCCATTAGTCCCTCTAGTGCAATTATCTGGCTATTCTCTGCGTTTTCTCTGACCCTTGTTAATAGTTGCGTCAAGCAGACAGTGGCTCTTGAGTGTTTTTGTCTGTGTCCTTTGTGACAATTGGATGTGAAACCTTTGTGAGCTCTCTTGAGATCATCCCAAGTCCACTTCAAGTTCCAGCACATTGCTCAGCCACTTCCCCTTCCCGTTAAAGTTAATGCCTTTGTAACCCATGGATGTCAAAACCTGTCTAAACACTTAATAATGCACACTTAAACTCAGGCGTCACATCTATGGTGGCCCTGGAGGGGCATATAGTGCATTGGTTCTCAAAGTGGGGGACCCCCAGGGGTCATTGAGGAGGTTCCACGGGGTCCCCATGCAGCGAAATGATTTAATATAGCATCAAATTCAGTTTAACTACTTTATGACAGTAGCGGATCTAAAGCTTGCAATGATGGTTGTCTACTTCCTGTCTACTTCCTTCACCTACTGGCAATGTGCACAAGAAAAGTTTTCGATCTGATCGGTCGGTCCAGCGCTTTGCGAGATTATCCCCAGACAGACTCGGATGTCTTGCGTCCTGCAGAGCCATGCCGTAAAAAAAAAAGCAACCCGGATCTGCACCAATTAAGTGTGCAGCACTTCCTGTGTGTAGGACTGGTTGTTCTCTGCAGTAGTGAGACACCACCAGGGGCAGAAGGACAGCCTGTCCTGCTCACTGTGCTCAGCCACTCTGTGCAGTAGTGAGACAGACACCAGGGGCAGAAGGACAGCCTGCCCTGCTCACTGTGCTCAGCCACTCTGTGCCGTAGTGAGACACCAGGGGCAGAAGGACAGCCTGCCCTGCTCACTGTGCTCAGCCACTCTGTGCAGTAGTGAGACAGACACCAGGGGCAGAAGGACAGCCTGCCCTGCTCACTGTGCTCAGCCACTCTGTGCCGTAGTGAGACACCAGGGGCAGAAGGACAGCCTGCCCTGCTCACTGTGCTCAGCCACTCTGTGCCGTAGTGAGACACCAGGGGCAGAAGGACAGCCTGCCCTGCTCACTGTGCTCAGCCACTCTGTGCAGTAGTGACTGTGAGACACCAGGAGCAGAAAGACAGCCTGCCCTGCTCAGCCACTCTGTGCACAGTAGTGAGACACGGGTGACTGACTTCTCCACGCCACCGCGCCCATTCCCGCTCGTTCGCCCCGTCCGCCCATGGGTAGCCATGGGTAAATGTTGACCCAGTTCACTAGCAAAGATGACAACTTTTCCTTCATATCTGGCTTAGATAACTGGATAACAGGTCTGACAGAGGTACAGTAGGGAGAGAGAGAGAGAGAGAGAGAGAGAGAGAGAGAGAGAGAGATGGGAGTAATGGAGGGAAGGGTTATGGGTGATATTGACCATGGAAGGAGAGACATCCATTTTTGCGCGCTTGCAGGCTTTAAAAAGAGCAAGACCAAAAAGTGAGGGAGAGGTTTAAGGGAGCTAGAGTAAAAACATGCGATGAATGATGGAAGTCGAGGGTTATGAAAGATATTGACCATGAAAGGAGCGTGATCGCATTTTTCTTGCTTGCTTGTAAAGCTGGTGTAAAGCTTTAGATGGAGTTACAATCACAGTGCAGGGAAGGAAGTCAAAGCTTACGAAAGGAGGCAGAGGAAAGAGAAGGAAAAAAACGCCACACGTTTTCTTTCCCCCTTTCCTTGCTTGTTTAGGAAACGGGGCAAAAGCTATAACGAATGAGACGGACAACGAGGCATGACAAGAGCGGAGGAAGACGACTTTATGACGGACATGGGCCGTGGAACGAGACAGCGATGCATTTTGGCTGGCTGAGCGTGCTCGATCTCAGCGTGTCATCTCCTCTTAACTGTGGGAGTCGTCTCACATCCACAAGTGAAGTCAAACTAGCTGCTATAGTGGTGCTATGAATCCATCGCCTCAGTGCTAATGTCCGGCCACTTAAACACTTACACCCTACAGTATACTTAATTTGACCGGGGTCCCCGTACTCCTTACCATAACGCGCCGTACCACTTTGTGCGCTTGTAGATCCTCTATTTTCAGTTAGCTGAAGTATAGACTAGTGGATTTGTGTTAATAGAAATCTTCAAAGTAACTTGTAACTAAACTTTTTTAAATAATTGTAGCAGAGTAAAAAGTCAAATATTTTTCTTTTGATAGTAAAAAGTGGCAAGTAAAAGTACCACAAAGTTACACATTACTTACTTACAGTATTGAGTAAATGAACTTAGTTACTTTTCACCATTGCCTGAGTGTTTAACGGTAGGGGAAACTCCATGTACGAACACAAACTGACTGGTCCTCATTCATGAATAGACATACACATACATTTCACTGACCTTTGCCCTGTCTGCACAGTCTCTAGACTATAGTCACACATTGTGTTGGTCGAGCAGTTCTCACAAGTCGCTAAGCATTTAAAAACATTGTGGCTGACGTGGGAACGGGTTCGTGGAAACTAAGGGCTCTGTGCTGATCATGTAGCATTATCTTATTTGTCAGAATAGTCGACGGGTTTGCAATCTGTGTTCGATAACGCCATGATAATTCATTTAGTGTGTGTGTGTGCAGTGACAGCTTGTGCTGGTTTCTGGTGTGAGCTCTACTTCCTTATATTAACCATGGGTTTCAACTGTCAAGGGACGAATGCCTTTGTGCATTCTTGTGTGTGCATGTATTTATATAGCGTCGCTGTCGGTTGGAAACCTTGTATGTCCAAAACAGTTAATTTTCAGGAAAGAAAAAAAAGATAACCTGTGTTTAAGTTTAAATATGGAGGTACAATGTTTCTGCCTGATAGCAGTGGCGGTTCTTGACATTTCCAATCCATACGCGATGTGTGGGACCCATACCGTACTGTACTACTGTATGGTACCGTTGTTTTGCAGGTCTGTGTGTGTGTGTGTGTGTGTGTGTGTGAGTGTGAGTGCGAGATAAAGACAGACATGTTTTCTGTGTTCTGTCAGTCACATTGTTGTGGTAGCAGCGCTGCCTCTTGGCCTGGATGTGACGGTGTACATGCAGTACACAGTATTGTTGAGCAGGGTCGAGTGAGGTTGGCAGAGCCTAAGTGACCGTGTTGTTCCTGATGTCAAAATCCATTCCGATTAGTGTGAGCTGAAAAAAGCGATACTCTCTCTAGCTGTTTACGTCTAGCTTTTTCCACCATGTAGCCCTTTTGTGCATGTGTGTGCGTGCGTGTGTGCATGCTTTTTTGAAGTCGTGTGTACATTTATTTTGGACGCTTCTGTGCATTCTTTAAAGTTGAGGTTTTACATTCCAGATGTTAAAATGTGGTAGTAACAGAGATTTTGAAATACATATTACACATTTATTATGATATATTATTAGTTTAGATATTTCAACAACTGACAATTGAGGAACACTGAAGTGCCGCCTGCAGTAAGTTCAGTTGTGCTGAAAAGTTTACGCTGGTGATGTCACACGGGGTAATACCCATGAATTTCACTTCAACCCTTAGGTCTTCACACTTAAGGATTGAGCGTTCGTGGGATGAGTAACACAGCTAAATGTGCGCCTCCAAAGAAATTGCCATAATGGCAAGTGGTTGGTATTCATCCTTGCTTTGAGTTGCTTAGTGGATTGGATGATTGCACTCTCCCAAATAAGGAAAAAACATATATATATATATACACATATTGGCCATTTTTACACTTTATTAATTTTACACAACTCAACGGGTGGAAGATCCAAATGCAGCTGCAACAGCTTGGCACCTCCTCATGCTGGTCATGCACCAACCTAACCTATAGCTACATTCTGCTGTGGGATGGCGTCCCATTCCTCAAACAGATTTAGTCAGCCAACGTGGTTCTGTTGATCACTCTAGATTAGAACGTACAGCATGCCCAAGCTGATCCCACAAGTGTTCAATTGGGTTGAGGTCTGGACACGGCAGGCCATTCCATCCTCTCCACTCCCAAATTCTCTTCAACGCTCTCTATGGGGGCGAGCGTTGTGTCATCCTGGAGGATGGCATTAGGTCCCAGATTCTGAAGATATGGGATCGCCACTGGCTCCAGAATCCCGATATCTCACTGAATTGAGATTGCCTTCAATGATGACAAGTTCTGTCTTGCCTGTGAGAGAGACACTGCTCCATACCATAGCAAGCTGTTGTGGCTAGACGGCGACGCTACTGAGTTCCCTATCACTGAGTGTAAAATGAATAAAGTGTATAAAATGGCCAATATGTGTTCCAATCCTCTAAGTGACTCAAA
Organism: Protomyctophum parallelum; assembly: GCF_964188405.1. Lineage (NCBI taxonomy): Eukaryota > Metazoa > Chordata > Actinopteri > Myctophiformes > Myctophidae > Protomyctophum > Protomyctophum parallelum. Next base: position 30,669,115 of record NC_139714.1, read on the forward strand.
GCAAGGGTGAATGCCAACCACTTGCCATTTTGACAAATTTCTTGGAGGCGCTACCCACAAGTTTAGCTGTGTTGCTTATTCCACAAACGCAAGATCCTTACAAGCTATACCTCGGTGACTTATCAACGATTGTGCAGAACCTCTTTTTTTCTCACGACTGTGTGTGTGTGTGTGTGTGTGTGTGTGTGTGTGTGTGTGTGTGTGTGTGTGTGTGTGTGTGTGTGTGTGTGTGTGTGTGTGTGTGTGTGTGTGTGTGTGTGTGTGTGTGTGTGTGTGTGTGTGTGTGTGTGTGTGTGTGTGTGTGTGTGTGTGTGTGTGTGGTGTTTTTTCTCACGACTTTTTTTCTCACGACTGTGTGTGTAAATTGAATAAATTAATTAACTTTTTTGTGTTTTGGGATTTTGTTTGCAGGCATTTGGGCTGGAATCCAGCCAGGGGCTGTTCTTAAAAAAAAAGGTTGCTAAACTGTTGAAAACTATATATACCGTTTTGTTTTTATTCCATCAGCTGCTGTGTTTTTGCAACGTTTTCCTGCCCTGGTTGAGAAAGTCACAAACGTACGCAACTACGCACGCATGCACACACCGACACACACATCGACACACATCGACACACACACACACACACACACACACACACACACACACACACACACACACACACACACACATGCACACGCACACAGTCATCCTACACAGGACAGGGCTCACTGCAGCGTCTGTACCATGTACTGTAAATGACTTGCTTTCTATAATTGGAAATTTCTCTCACACTGTAAATGTTAAGAAGCTGTTAAAACGCAGCCTGCGTACAGTGGGCTTTCTGTCCGCTGCGTTGGAGCTGAGGAGTCCGTTGGCTGAGCGCTCTCACAAGGAGGTGAAGGAAAGCTCATTATTTTTAATGGCGTCCCTCCCTAGCACTCCATTCCTACCTCCTTCCTCCCCTCCTCCTCCTCCTCCTCCTCCAACTCCTCTTCCTCCTCTAACTCTTTCTCACTCCCCTCTCTCACACACACATACACACACACACACACACACACACACACACACACACACACACACACACACACACACACACACACACACACACACACACACACCCTTCCATACCTTCCCTCTCTTTCTCCCCTCGCTCCGTTCCTACCACCACTTCCCTCCCTCCACCTCCCCAGCCGTGTAGGCTCATTAGTACAGTGAACATCTGTGTTGGGGTGTGTGTGTGTGCGCGTGCACGCAAGGTTGGCCGTACAAAGTTATACTATGAATTAAATGCGTCTGTAACTGTGTGCCCGTGTGCAGAAACACTCTATAATACAGTGTTTCAGCTCGCTCACTCCAAACTGCAACATTCAAAACTACACGTAATGGTGAAGCAGGAACAAGTGACTTGGCCGGCCAAAGCCAGTTGGATGTCGTGTTATGTTGTGCACACTGTTGTAAGAGGAGCAAATTCTTAGCTTTCTAAACACGCCGATGTTTATTTTGTACTGGAACGACCAAAATACACAATGACTTTAAATTTGCACTATGCAAGGTTTTTAATAAAAGTCTGTTAGCAAGCTATATCGTAAGGGCTAGAAAACATATATAAGATCGGCCCATTGACCTTGATTAAAGTGCTGTGCAATTACTAACAATTGAACATATAGAGATGTTCGCACGATTCTTGTTTTTTTCTGTTTCCTTCTCCTGGAAATCTGTAGTCTTCATGTGTGTGTGCTGTTATCAAATGTTTGTGTTCGTCATACCTGCTGCTCTAGTTCTGCAATGGGATGACATTTACAAGCTTCAAAACGATACTTTTCCAAATTCGAAATGGGGAGGGAATAAAAGCTGATTTATCGCAGCCCGACAACACCCGGGAGAAATGTACTTTCAGCTTCACTCAGTCAGTTGATGGCTGAGATGGTATGATGAGACCTCAGGCGGGGCGGGGCGGGGGGGGGGGGGGGGGTGGAGTGTCTTGCTCAGGGACATTTTGAGAGTTAGACAGGAGCCGGTGAGTGAACTGGTGACCATTATGATACTCTCTTACTGCTGTGGTTATACGTTTTCAGTGTCGCGGGTCCATCACCAAATATATTTGGTGTAGAGGAAAAAGGAGAGGGAAAATATAGAGCCCGTCGCGTAGGATTTAAAGACGAAGTGAATGCCTTGACATTCACTTTGACGAGACGAGCTGAACGTTTTGTCCTGTCTTCCTCCATCCTCTTTTCTCCCTCTCTCTGTCCCCCAGGATCAGTGCAGCATTTAACCTCACACACACACACACACACACGCACGCACGCACGCACGCGCGCGCGCACACACACACACACACACAATGAGGTTGGGTATCCGTTTGCAGTCAGACTATCTGATTCACATCAGTCAGTGTCTCGGAGCTCCTGCTGCTTTGGAGACCGACTGAACTCCAATAATTGCATTTGTCTACAAGACTCTACATTGTAGATGTTTTGTGTGTGTGTGTGTGTGTGTGTGAGTGTGTGTGTGTGTGCGCGTGTGTGTGTGTGTGCGTGTGTGTGTGCGTGCGTGTGTGTGCGTGTGCACGCGTGTCTGTGTCAGTAGGAAAGAAAATGGGAGGTATAGGCAGGGAACGGGAAGCCTGCATATAGCAACTACCGGTATACAGATCAGTCAGTCAGAGAGAGCAGATGAAAGTGAGAGAATGGAGGAAAAATAGACTGAGAGTGAGTGAGTGACAGACAGACAGACAGACATGAACAAGAATAGAAAGAGAGGGAGAAAGAGAGGGAGAGAGAGAGAGAGAGAGAGAGCAGGGGGTCCTGGCTGTCCTGGCTGTCTGGATGGTGATTGATGAGCTAGTTTCCTGTCCTGGTTGGGGTTATTGAGGAAGTTCTTAGGGTCCTCTGTGATTCCCCCCCCCCCCCCCCCCCTTCCTCTAAATAGCCACATCCTTTTCTCCATCTGTCTGTCTAGCTATCTGCTTTTATAACTACTGTATATATGCATCTAACAGTATCTATAGACTCCATCTGTCTGTCTAGCTATCTGCTTTTATAACTACTGTATATATGCATCTAACAGTATCTATAGACTGTAACGTTGCTGTTGCTGCTCATTTCTCTCACTCTTTTATCACTCCTTTGTCTTTTCTTTCCTCCATCCATTTCACAGCCTTTAACTTTTCTTCCTGTTTATTTTTTCTTTTCTGTGACCATGCGCTGATGTAGGCGCATGGTCATAACGCTGTATTATCAGGCCGTACATCCGGCCATACTTTGCTGTATTAGCTAATATGTGTTGAGTGAAGTAATTTATCATTGTGATTTACAATGATAAATTACTTCTCTCTCATTCACATGATTCACAATTTGTGAATCATATGAACGCACGCACGCACGCACGCACGCAGAGTATGTGCATGCCAAAACACTCAACATGGTTCCATCCCTATCCATACGAATGTAGTGCTCACAATTACTGTATACACAAGACGCACAGCATATTTGTGTTTTTCTTTTTGCTCTCTTGCTCTCTTCTGCTCTGTTCTTCTCTATTTCTCTTTGACTTTTCATTACTTGCGTCTAGCCCCCAGGTCTGCCAACACAGTCTTGGCAAGTGTGGCGTTGAGGACACAAGGAGCTACTGTTTTGCCGCAGTGAGATTACCGGTAGTTAAATTTTTCTTATTCTTAGAACATTTTGTAAACAAACAAGTATTGTTCTTGTTTTTATATACTTCGTGACTAGGGTCTTGCAGAGGTCTGTAACTCTGTATTTGGCTCATCCTTTTCCCCTCCACAAAAAATCTCTTCGGTTATTTCTGGACATAATGATGTTTTAAGATTCAAAGCTAAGATTGTAACTGTTCCTCTCCTCCCCTCTCAAGACCGATTCTCGTCAAGATGGAGATATTCTTCATTAAAGTAGAAAAGCAAGGCAGAACAGTTGGAAGTAAAAGGACACAGACAGAGAGAATGAAGCGCTGACAGTGATGTCCTGGAATAACATTTGTTGTTGTGTATCCGACGACCACGTCACTACTCGCTTCAGTTGCACACTCTGTGAACTCAAGGAGGGCAAGAAGTAGGGATGAATGAAGGAGTGGATGTGGCGCGTAGTAACCGACTGATTTATTCGATTTGTCATGTCATTTGTCGGTGAAGAATGGGGCCGTGGTTATTTTGGTGGAGGCATCTGGGTAAACCCTGTGTGTGTGTGTGTGTGTGTGTGTGTGTGTGTGTGTGTGTGTGTGTGTGTGTGTGTGTGTGTGTGTGTGTGTGTGTGTGTGTGTGTGTGTGTGTGTGTGTGTGTGTGTGTGTGTGTGTGTGTGTGTGTGTGTGTGCGCGTGCGCGTGCACGCACGTGTGTGTGTGTGAGCTGTATAATTAAAATGTGTGCGTATTCTGCAGAGAAAATGGGCTTGACTATGTCACAAGGGGATGGATTTATTAGTGTATAACCAAATTCAAGGCATGACAGGTTAACTGGCATAAGGTTGGCTGCCGGTCACAAGGTTTCAGAAACATAAATCATCTTGACTTGAATATAAAAACTATTAAATTAGCTGAGCATCAGATGCATAGTTTAGCTACACCACCCGTGAGAGATCGCTTGATAACACTGTCAGGATGTGTGTGTGTGTGTGTGGGGGGGGGGGGGATGAAAGTCGAGCACTTTCTGGGCCACACAAGGAGACAGTGGTGGAGAGAGAGGGATACAAATATTGCACTCTTTTATCAGATGCCCAGATTGCTTGCGTCCACATTGTAGCAGCGCTACCTACGGTGAGCCCCATCGTACCACGGCCACTTTCCACCACTGGCAAGTTTTGCCCCTCGCCTTATCGTCTCCATGCTGCGGTGCCTCCACATACGAGCCACCTCGCGTCTCTTCTGATTCCGGGACATGGCACTTTGGGAGAGCACAAAGGCACACGAGAGATACAAGACCCCGACAACATTCTTTGCAGGCGATCTATATGCTGACTAGATTTATCTCCATATAGTGTCAACGAGGCCGGACTGTCAGAAGGAGACTGTGGGGTGGGGGAATAGGGGCGGCTAGCAGTGGGCTTTTGGGGAGGTAGTATAGTTGACGCAGCATTGTCACGCAAGTTTGTGCACGTGCACAGGATTTTCCTGAATGCCTTGTTTTGCATTGGTTGCACTTGTGGGTGATGCCAGAGAGAGAGGGAGAGAGAGAGAGAGAGAGAGCATGTGAGGCAGATGCAGACAGGGATGAGACATGCTGTTGTTTTGACTAAGTTGGAGTTCCAATTTTCACGGCGGTAAAATATTCATCGTCAGCAGATTACATCAGCTGATAACTTGCACCGACTGCATATTGGAATTGGATCAGAAAAACATCTTCTAAACTGTCCATGAACTAATAACCTCGTATGAGGATGACTCACTTTAGATGAATTGTACTATAATTGTAAGAATAAGTTATGTAATACCTTCTTAGTGGCAAGGCTCCTTCCAAGCTCTATAGTCTATAGCCTAAAATGGTGACTTAAAAAATAATCTGTAAAAAGTCTATTTCTACAAAGTTATCAATTCATCATACTGTTTATAGTAAAGGATGGCAATGTCAATCCGTCCTTTTGTCTGTCCAACATTTTGGTCCCAAACTGGCTGGAATGCCATGAAATTTGCTGTGGACTTTCATGCTCCCTAGATTATTTTATCGGGGTTTCAGGTCTCGCAAAACATCATACCCCTCACTTGGGTGACCCAGCCGGGGTGATCAGATTATGTTCAGAAATCACGCAAATCGATGGACATGCATGCGCACACATGTGATCAAGACAGATCTGGAATGGCCCGTTTTGAACAAAATGCCTCAAATTAACGTCGCATCCGTTTGCAGTGAATCTTTGCACGCACATTCCCACTATAGTAGGCCAAGGAGTGAAATGAAATGCCATGCTATTTTGTCCAAACATATCGCAAATCGGACGGTACACATTATCTGTAGCCTGACAGTCTGAAAGGACTGTCCACAGCAGCAGTTGCCAAAGTGGCAGTCTTCGGCGATTGGTTCACACACCAACCAATGAAAATAGTAGAAAAGCAGATGACGTCGTTGTCAATGTGGCTAACCCGGTTGCTGCTAAACACGGTCAACTACCATGCTACTAGCATGTAAACAAACACGGTAAAGGAAGTTGGTTGCTGATGTTTCTTGAATCTGTTGTTTCTGTAATGAAATTATTCATCATAGGACAATTTAATAGCCAGATCGATACTGTCGCAAGTTACGACAGAGGGGGCAGCCATGTTTGTTGTTTGACGCCATCGCATTGAAAAGGCGCTTATTGGCCGTAGCCGCAGTATCAGATTTTCAACCGCTGCCATTTAGTCACCAGAGGCCAGAATCACCCAGAACTCTTTCAATGGGCGTGGCTAGCAATTCAGGGGCTGGAGCCAGGCTACATTATCTCTATAGTCATGTGATCAAAACTGATCTGTCAGATTTTTCATATTCCATCCTGATTTGCCAATTCCGAATTTTTCTGGCCTACAATAAACTACAGTACTTGACCTGGCGGAGGCTTAACCCATTCTGACCGGGCACCTATTTTGGTGTCAGCATCATGTTATGCTTTAGCTATTTAAAAATAGCAGATCTACAAGCTCATATCGCGCCACCGAGTGGCGCGATACGAGCTTGTAGGTCTGCTATTTTTGAAAAATCAAAGACACTTTTAGAATCTGATCTCAGGTCAGAATGGGTTAATAATGAAACTGTCAGGATGTAATAGACATTTTTAGAATCTGATCTCAGGTCAGAATGGGTTAAAGGGGTTTAGCTTGGCACAAGCTAGTATAATACTGTGCCATTCTTGTTTCGGTGTTTGGGGAAGAAAGGAGCAGACCTACTAAGTACACAGGGTTAAGTGGTCTCTAATATTAAAGAATTTCTTTTTACCTGCACTATTAGCAAATTATTATATTGTAATAATTTCCCAGGATAAATAAAAGTGAAAACGGTAAAGGGGAATGACTCGAGGCATCTGCTGCACAGATGAACTGCCCTTTTTCCAGAGCAAAGCTGGGCACGGAGCAAAGTCAGCGTGGCTTATTAAAATAACGGCCGACAAGTTTTGGCACCAAAGTTGATTTCTAAGGCGAGGCCCCGGCAGCAAGGTGGTCCTTTGTCTTTGTCTCTCTCTCTTTTTTCCCCCCCAGATGCACACAATCTGTGATCAAGGACACATTCCTTGGCTCAGGTCTCTCAGGGGCGTATGCAAGCTTTCTGAACACACACACACACGCACACGCGCACGTGCGCGCGCACACATATATATATATATATATATATATATATAGTGGGACATATCTGACAGTCACTAGTTCACTGGAGGCAGATTCCAGATTCCTCTTGTCTCGACATCTCCAGGGACGCGTATAATTGAATGTTTCCTCGCCAATGTCACGTCTGGCCGCTCGCCCGGACGTTTAGTTTACTGTAGATCTGCAGGGAGGAGAGAGAGAGAGAGAGATAGAGAGAGAGAGAGGGAATTGTACACTGTAGGAATAATGACAATAACATATCATAATATTTGGCAACAGAGTTGTTCAATCAATCACATGTGAAGGCTAACACAGGGTGATGGAGACAGAGAGAGGGAGGGGGGGACCTTACTTGGGTATATTTAGACATAATGGATAATGAAACCTTATCTGCACCATGTGGGCTGATAAGGACAGAAAAAAAAACAAGGTGCTTATGAGCGATTACGTAAGCCCTCTGTCAAAGTGCCCCCCTCCCCCGACCACACACACACACACACACACACACACACACACACACACACACACACACACACACACACACACTCACATTCTCCTTTGAAGGTTTCTCTGTGGATTAGGAGTCCTGGCTGCCTCACAGGGACCACCGGGGACAAGAACTTCCAGGGAAAAAATGCCCGCTGCTTTTTTTTAGCCACCCAACAGTCCCATATTCACTCTCCACATCTCCCTTTCAAATCGGATCAATTCGGTTTCTATTCATTTTTTTCAAGTCAAACCTTTTTTGTGGGGGGACACCAGGGCTTTGATGTGTTTATCTGTGTCCTAATTAAGAAAGAATCACACTCGTGTGAAGTGAGCGGCGCCTCTTAACCCATTCTGACCTGAGATCAGATTCATACGAGGTTTCCGCCGGACACACACTGGTCTGATCAACCCATTCTGACCTGAGATCAGATTCTAAAAATGTCAGTCGTTCTTCGATTTTTCAAAAAATAGCAGACCTACAAGCTCATATCGCGCCACTCGGTGGCGCGATATGAGCTTGTAGATCTGCTATTTTTCAATAGCTAAAGCATAACATGATGCTGACACCAAAATGGGTGCCCGGTCAGAATGGGTTAACATGATGATGATGTATGATGATGAGAATGTCATCATACATCACATGCTCAGCCAATCAGCTGAGGCTGAGCACATTCGCTGCTCATACGGTCAGACATACACACAAAGCTGTGCTCAGGAGCGGCCGGCTATCGCCGCTTCAAAAAGGAAGAAATATGAAATGGTCAAGAATAGGGAAAACAGCGCTCATCGTCTCTTTTCCCTATTCGTGGGATGATGACGTGTATAGGACCTAAAGTGGTTAAGTGAGATGCTTCGTTGAAGAAGAATAATAGACTTTTATCACCGTTTATCTCCATGTTTCCAGGTGACGGACTCTGAGTAGCTGCTTCAGTCGGCCAGGTTTCTTGTAGCTGTGAGACGACCATGCAGGGGTCGTCCAGGGTGGAGCTCCAGCCATCGTCACGCATCATATGCGGTATGTTCCGCCTTACGCAGCCAAACGCTGGATAATATGACTCCTCTGAGACATGCAGAGAATATGAAATGTTTGCAAGAGTTTGATTTGCTTACTCAGGGCTACACCTCCTTGCCAAAATAAAGGAAACGCGTGCATGAGGCGCATTAGTGCGGTGCATGTTGGGATGGCGGATCCAGTCACTACGTCTATGCCTATGCCCAGAATCGTATTGGAAAAACTGTACTCTGTTATTGGTGTTTATGGATTGTGCCCTCTTATGAAGTGAGAAGAATGAAATTGCTAATTTGGAACCGTAAGGAAAGTGCCAAAAATAAGGGCACACCTACATAAAGTGTCTTAATATAGGGAGGGTATGAGGTGCCAAAACAGCATCGGCATACCTCTGCACTGATTCAACTTAAAATTACATGAATGCAGAGAGGCTAATTGAGGGTGTAAAAAGGAAGGAAGCAGGGGGGCTGGGGGGGGGGGGGGGGGGTTGAGTTCAAGGTAAGAGAAGCTAGCGAAAGCCTTTGAAACATTGTATTGTCAACACGAGAGCTTTCAAGTTTTATTCTTGTTCGTAGGTATTGTAGCCGTTCCCAAATTTCCCCTCGGGAATCACTGGAGTTTTGTCCCCGTTGCACTGAGGGAATCACCTGAGCATGGTGTAACTGCTTAACGTTTGCAAAGACTTCAGCACTCTGGCGGATACTGTTACAGTACATTAGTACATTAGTACAATGGCGTTTGTATGCAATACTGTACGTCGCTGTACTGCACTCATTAGTGACTATACTCTCCTTGAGAGACTTCCCGTGAAACGCTGCTGTCATTCACGTGGTCGCCGTCTGTCAGACGCCGCCCTCTTCCTCCTCTCGTTCTCTGTCTTTCTCTGTCTCTCTCTCTGTGGATTTCTCTTGCACTCACACCTCCCGATCAAGGTATGATATCGGATGACACATTCCCACACTCTTGAGTCTGCATGTGGGTGCAGGTGTGTGTGTGTGTGTGTGTGTGTGTGTGTGTGTGTGTGTGTGTGGGGGTTCAGGAGGTAAGAAGGCACGATCCCAGCTCACACGTGCCCTCACTCCGTCTGCCGTGACTGTCCCACATAGATAGATGAGACACGGACACAGAGATGGCGCACCTACGCAGACACCTACGCAGACACCTACGCAGACACCTACGCACATAATACAGCCCCGACATGCAATAGTCACGTGTACGCGTACATGTACACACATAACTTATGAAGTTTCACACAGCATATTAATGTTTCCAAGAGGTTATCACACACATGCACTACTATACATTGGGGACATTTGGCCCCCACAAGTATAGCAATACCAGTGAGAACACACACACACACACACACACACACACACACACACACACACACACTGCAATCTGCCTAGCATCTTGTGACAGGAGACATGCTGAGGCTGTGGAGCAGGTTAAGGCGATTATCAGATCCCTGTGAGAAAAAGGCCATAGAGGTCTCCAGAGAGAGAGTGAGAGGGAGAGGGGGGTGGAGAGAGATAGAGAGATGGAGAGAGAGAGGGCTTCTGCCGAGGTCTGGTAAAGCAGTGGTTTTTCAACCTGTGTGAAGAAATTGCAAGTGGGATATTATTGCATGCCAATCTGTCGGCTGCCGTGTCAAGTGTTCAGATGGGCTTTTGAGATTTCCAATGCGGGCTCTGATCCAGAAAAGGTTGAGAACCACTGTGGTAAAGTCTGTTGAAAAGCTGTTGCTGGGTCCCAATACCAATATGACCACACGTGTTTCACAGACACGCACCCTCCATCACTTCCCATATTGCCTTCCCTTTTGGTCCCGAGAGTTGTCGACATTTGCACAGCGAAAGATACAGCTGCAAAACGACGGGAGAATTCCTCCGTATAGCTCTGAAAAGTCTGGAAAAGTATGCGGGGCAAATAAAGAGCTGTCATTGTGTCACGATACACATGACTACACATTTGAGTCGAGAGGCCGCGTGTACTCTCGTTTCCCCATATTGTTGCAGCTGTTCCGAGGAATATCAATCGCTGCGGCGTGATATGGATTAGTAGACAGTCGTGGCACAGCCGCATGGCACGTTGAACCATGTCCAAAAGACTTCGGATAAAGTCGAGACGTTTACAGGCCATAGAACATATGGACACTTTGAAACGGAAAATCAACACTAGCTGTATGACATACACAGGCGAAAGGAAAGAGCCAAAGGGAAGGGCAGAGATGATGGGAAGATGGAGAGACACATTTAGGAGAACAATGCTGTCAGTAGTGACGGATGTTCAGTTCAGGCGTGTTGCAAGTGACCATGGACGTTTTTTGACGCGGACAAAATGTGCAAGCATTTACCAAAATAGCTAAACGTAGCAGATCTGTCGATTCGCTATTTATTTTATTTTTGTACAGCAAAAAAAAATAAAGTAATAAAATAAAAGGTACCTGTAATCAAGCCTAAAATCATATTTTTAAACAAATAGTTGTATTTGATAGTTTCACTATAAGTAGGCTATCAGTATCAAAACATTGGGGTTGGACTGGATGCCTTTGATTTATTGATTGAAGAAGTCTGGAGCCTTGTTTTAAGGGCATTCTTTTATTTTATTTAACCAGTAAAACCACATTGAGACTGAGTCTCTGCCAAGAGGCAGAAACTAAATTACACTTCAATGCTACATCGTACATGTCAAATTACACAACAGCCAAATAATACATCCATGACATGCCTCAAGAAACCTATACAAAGTATGCAACACATCTCCAAAAATGGTACACTAACAGTGACCGGGCGCAAGAAACTATGCACAGAGCACATACACAATGTACATTTTAAACAGGAAAAAATAAATATATGGGCATATGCCAAGGCTAGTACACATCCGAACATGTACAAGTGTTGGACTGTACATTTAAGATGATCCTTTTGAAACTTCTCAAAGGAACTTTCAAGGCCAATTTTAGTCTGAGCTGCAGGTCATTCCACGACCAGGGGCCAAAGAGACACTTTCCCCCCCCTCAGATTTGAAGGCATGGCACTACACACCGTAGTCAGGCATTTGATCTGAGATTTAGATCATGGTTTTACCAAATTAAAACCAATTGCTTTTAGCTTGTTAACCTGTATGGAGTGGTTCACAGTGTCGAAAGCCTTTTGGAGGTCAGGCATGACCATGCCAGCATCGACCTTTTGTTTGATGTGGTTGCTCAAATAGAGGAGGCATGTGTCAGTGGAGTGGGATGTTCTGAAGCCAGATTGGAATTCGTACATTAGTTTTTTTGTGGCAAGATTGTTTTCAACCTGTTCATAGACTATTTTTTCAAACACCTAGGTTTCTGTAGAAGGTTTTAATGTGCTCTACACCAAAGAGCCCAGAGTGGGAGGGCAGTTTGTTAACCAGAGTTGTTGCTATGTTTGTAAAGAAGATGTTCAAGTAGTTGCCCACATCAAGCTTGTCAGTGATGAGAGTGTCGTTCGATTCTATGTTTATGTTTGAAAACCTTCAGTTTTTGACCGCAGCCTAGTTGGTTGTTGAGTAGCTTCCAGAACTCCCGAGGATTGTTTTTGTTTTCCTCAGCTTTATCCATTGATACAGTTTCTTTTAGCGGATTTGGTCATGGTAGTAACAATATTTCTTAGCTTGTTTTGTTGGGTTTTTACTGGTTGTCCAGCTTTGAGCTTGGAGATCACTGTCGAAGCTCTTGGCAAGCTTTGACTTGCATTATATAAATTCAGAGCATTTTTTGTCTGGCTTTCATTGCAGTCAGTAATTCAGTATGTCCGAATTCATCCATGGCTCCGAGCGGGTTTTGACCCTGATGGTTCTCAAAGGAGCCATCTTGTTCAGTACTGATGTCACTCGCACGGAATTAAGCATAAAGCAGGTTTTAAGGTTCACTAGGAGAATACTGACCAAACAAATTCATGTTTTTTCCATTCAATTTCTCGAAAGATATGTATATAATACGGTCTGTAATCATGGATCTTCAACTTCCTTTGCACCCTATACATCTGTAATTTGTAACATTGCTAATGTTTATTGTATATGTCACTGAAATGGCTTAAAAAACAATAAGCATGAGCTTCTTCCACACACACACACACACACACACACACACACACACACACACACAGACACACACACACACACACACACACACACACACACACACACCGCAGCCCCAAATAAAGCTCACCACCCCAGACTACAATACAATCACTAGCATATCAGTAACACACAACGCGACCAGTTCCGCTCTGAAGAGCCCAACAAAACCCCAGCGCCGTGGGGCTGTTTGAGCAACAGTCGGACTGTCCTGTCATCCATTGTTCCCGCAGCATCTGTCCTCAATCAGTTCGGTACACTCCGAGAGAGGGGAAGGCTGTGGGGGCCTCCGTGATGGCGGCGCGGATTCAATTGTGCTCTGCGGGCTTGTGATGTAATTGCATGCGCAATGGAGAGAAACCTCAAGCCAGGGACAATAAACATCACAAACACGTGTTTGTTTGCTCGCCAGCCAAAGCTAAACATGTTGAAGTGCTGTAGTCAGTAAATGCGCGATATACACTCGGTTGCGCGCCGCATCGCGCACCCAACAGACCTACGAGTGTACGCGCTGTGAGCTTGTAGATCGTCCATGTTTGTGTCAATAAAAGGGCTCGCAGTCAGTGTGGAAACATCCGGAGCCAGTGAAGGAGAGAGCTGCGGGAGTCTGTCTCTTTCTCGTTCATGCAGACTCAGAAACGGACACAGACAGATGAACGTGGGCCATGGGGTACAATGCATGTACAGACGAACATACGGTATACCCACTTACATGCATGTACATTTACACACACACACACACACACACACACACACACACACACACACACACACACTTCAGTGGCTACCGTTGCTGGCGACAGAAGCCACTGCAAACGTATGAAGCCCGATTGCATCAGCACATGTCCTGCCACAGTTTGGACATGTGAGGCCTGGATCGGGAGGCCAACGTGATGCTGGATCAGCATGGCGTCACACCATCCGTTGTTGGGTACTGTACGTCTCTCCTCGAGATGTGTGGCCCAAGTTGTATGGGGGTGTTGCCTCCGCATCACACACATAAACCCTGCATCACCTCAAAACATGTATGTCCAAGTTAGAACCCTGAGACATGGCCACAGTTGAAGACGTACCTCTCTCTCTCTTTTAAATTCCATATTCATTCCATGTCCCATGGTGTGGTTTAAAACCTTAGAAAATGGTTCTCTGTGTATGTTGAGTATTTTTCTCCCCTGAAATAAAATGCGTTCCTAAAGGAACCCTATACGGTACTCTTATCTGTATTTGTTTGATCCTCCAGAATACTGTTAATCCAAGATTATGCACACCGAACATACAACTTCCTCATTGAGGGGCTTTTTGTGTTCTCCTTCTAACAATCATGGTAAACCGTACCTCTGTACATAATACATATTGCAAACTGTTAATACAGTATTCAAAGACTGTACGCATGGTGGTGTGTCGGGTTTGCGATGGAGCGCCTGTTTTGTATCACTCAACGTCCCCAGCATAGTACTAGTAGTACTATGTCCAGTGACTAATGCTGTTTTCAGTGAGGCTCTGATTAGCGTTCATTGCGTGACTTCGCACCTCGTCTGAGTTGCGTGGCCTGCATCAAAGCTGTTTTCATAATGCTACTCTGGAGACCAGACTTTGGTTGTAAAACTATAGGAACTCTTTTAGAGAGCGCTAACCAAACAAAACGCATGGCTTTTGGGTGAGTGAATCTTTAATCACTGTTTAATATTCCAACTTTGGAACATGCATGCACGCACGCACGCACGCGCGCGCATGCAAAACCCTTGAAAGTTCTGCACATTAAGCCATTCCTTCCAGCTCAGTGGCCTTGTGGTTAGAGTGTCCGCCCTGAGACTGGGAGGTCGGGGTTCGATCCCCGACCCTGGTCATACCAAAGACTATGGGACCAAAATGGGACCCAGTGCCTCCGTGCTTGACACTCAGCATCAAGGGTTGGATTGGGGGTAAGTCCCTGCGACATACTATAGCGTCATGTCCAGGGGGTGTACTTGTACATCAAGCTGCCTCACACTACAGAAACAGGAGATAGGCTCCTGCTCCATGGGCCTCATGGCTCTGCAAGGCTACTTACTTCCTTACTTCCTAGCGGTTTTATGGTGATTGTCACATCCAGTCACACTGACTGTGGTGAACTCCGACTCCGACTCCGACCTTCACCTTTCACTTGTGTCAAACAGGGGGATATGAGCTCCCCGGGGGATGTCGTAAAAGCCACAGAAGGAAGAGGGTTTTACAGTGAAGTGTCCCGATGCGACAGTTAACATCTCAGATGCCCAACATACATATAACTTCACAATCTTGCCGAAGAGCCAAACGCCTCGCTGTCTGCCATGGAGGTCTCATTCGGACCATGCAGCGGGTTGTTTATATAGTGCAGGACGGTATATCGTTACTATTGTGTTGTAAAAAGCGATCCAGAACAGAATAAGATAATGCATGCTTCTTGTAGTTATAGTAGTAGTTTTCCCACTTAAGCACTTACAGTAATACACTATATTTACTTTATTTAGTTGTATGGGTGGGGAAATATATGTATATATCTTTTTTTAATTACATCAGCTCAAAAGTCCTTTAAAGTGAAATATAATCTCCAGCTATACTAGCCTCGAGGCCAAGAGACTTTGAGCGCTCCCCAATCCACTCTGACAGTTTAATTATTATTTTTAAAACTGACCTGGGCATTGTTCAAACTTTGAGTTCCTAATTAAGTACCGCATTTTGTATCAATTGTTTCTCAGTGAGTGATTCTGACATATTGAAAGGCGGGGCGGGTGTTTTGTGTCACTGAGCAGTGTGGTGGTCTGTGTGCGTTGTGTGGCTGGCAGTATTAGTGTCACAGACCATCACCTTGGGGCCAGACTAAATCTACTTAAAGAACCTCAACAATGTACCGGACTGCACGCCACGGGATTTACTGAAATGCCTCTAAATTAACATGTGATAGTGCTTTAATGCCTCCAACTTATTTTTCTCGTTCATGCTCTCTCTCTCTCTCTCTCTGTCCCTCTCTCCCTCCCTCTCTTTTTTCACTCTCTCTTAAATAGATTACTGTACATGACTCACAAATTCTACCTCCTTAAATCTTTCCCTCCCTCTCTCTCCGTTTAAGCAATGTGAGTGGGAAAGTCCAGTCCATTTCAGAGTCCCGTCACTAATGGATAAAAATAATGGACGGTTATTGTTGAGTAATGTGAAATGGCTTCACAGCCAAGCTCAAAGATTTTTTTAGGTAATGTAGCATGAACGTGGGAGGAAGCTTACAGCAGCATGCCATGTGCCTAAATATCCAATTTTCCAAGTCATAAATTTCTACGTATGTTTAATCTTAATTTACCTTTAAGAAGAAGTTGGAAATTTCCAGTATTTTCCGTTGTCCAGTCACTTCATTCTTTTTGTTGACTGACATTATCTTGGAAGAAAGACTTCCAGAAAATGGTGAGATCTTTAGGCTTAGTTCTGTGGTACATGAAGCCTGATTTATACTTTGTTATACACACATTATCTAGATTTGCTATTTTCAGTGTATGACACGCCATGCAGTCTAAATCAGGCCTAAGTGCATGCAGTCATGAGGGCATCGGAGCAGCCCAACCCTCTATATTTTATGGTGCCCTTTTTTTAAGTGGTGCAACCACTTCTACATCCAGCTTACAATGTCCGTGTGCCTGTTTGTTTGTGTGTGTGTACCCCTGTGTGAGCACGAGTGGTGTGCGCATGCGTGAAATTGGAACGAGAGAAGTATGTGACATGGCTGCCACCTGCTGGATGCAAACGATACAGAGAAGAAATTTAAACGATACAGAGAAGAAATTGGAACGATACAGAGAACCAATAGACGGGAGTTGCACCACTTGGTTAACACTGGTGTGATTTTTTTTTTACTGTGTGGTACCGGGTCAACGCGACTCGACTCAACTCAAAGTGACGGGAGAATTTGGGTAATTACCACCCTGATGGTGATTTTGGATTTGTTTTCTTTTTGTACGGCGTGCTTTTGCCCATTCAGCAGTGTTCACAAACATTCCTTTGCCATTTTTGTATAGCGCATTTTAATGTGAGATGTGTTTATTATTATTATCGTTACAGTTGACGTAGATCAAGTAGATCCGTAGATCCGTCAAGTTAGTGATATCAAAACCGGTCGCATGCATCGCTCCACAGCCTAGAAGGGCTTGTTGCGCAATCCTCGGTGGTGCGCAACAGTGCAACAGCCATCGAAAATGTTCTCCCCCCTGTTTAGCCGACGACAACGAAAATCTTAAAACGTTAATAACTCGCGATCTAAATCATCCCGTCTAATCATGAAAAAACATCCATTGTTGAAAAAACACCAACAATGGCTAGACGGGCCTGCCCCAAACCCTGTACACTTAAGACACTTCCCCTGCTGCCACCCTTACATCTCCATATATTGGAGCTGACCTGTTCTGACATTCCATATTTTGATCTGACCTCATCAAACCTTGGACACTCAAGACACGTTCCATATGAACAAAACAGAATTCATTCCATATATGTTGATGGCAAAGCGGCAGCACTCGCCCAGCAGTCTGCTGTACCCAGGCGGATGCGTGCACGCAACGTCGCCCTTTAGGGTGATGTCGCTTCTCGCCCTCAGGCGTCTTACTGGTTATAAATAATTAAAAACACAGATGATCAGTGTTCCCTGTAGATGACAAAAGGTTAGGTGTGCTGAGCAGATGACACCAACTCTTTGCAACTCAAAACTATAATCAGCAGTCCAAGAAAGATTTGGGAGCTCCCACGAGCCCTCCGGAACACCCCACCCCATGGCTGCGTCCCAGCGCCCGCGCTGTCCCAACCCCCCTCGCTGTCCCAACGTCCACGCTGTCCCAACGTCCATGCTGTCCCAACGTCCATGCTGTCCCAACGTCCACGCTGTCCCAACGTCCATGCTGTCCCAACGTCCATGCTGTCCCAACGTCCACGCTGTCCCAACGTCCATGCTGTCCCAACGTCCACGCTGTCCCAACGTCCACGCTGTCCCAACGTCCACGCTGTCCCAACGTCCACGCTGTCCCAACGTCCACGCTGTCCCAACGTCCACGCTGTCCCAACGTCCACGCTGTCCCAACGTCCACGCTGTCCCAACGTCCATGCTGTCCCAACGTCCACGCTGTCCCAACGTCCATGCTGTCCCAACGTCCATGCTGTCCCAACGTCCACGCTGTCCCAACGTCCATGCTGTCCCAACGTCCAAGCTGTCCCAACGTCCACGCTGTCCCAACGTCCATGCTGTCCCAACGTCCACGCTGTCCCAACGTCCACGCTGTCCCAACGTCCATGCTGTCCCAACGTCCATGCTGTCCCAACGTCCACGCTGTCCCAACGTCCATGCTGTCCCAACGTCCACTCTGTCCCAACGTCCATGCTGTCCCAACGTCCACGCTGTCCCAACGTCCATGCTGTCCCAACGTCCATGCTGTCCCAACGTCCACGCTGTCCCAACGTCCACGCTGTCCCAACCCCCCTCGCTGTCCCAACGTCCATGCTGTCCCAACGTCCACGCTGTCCCAACGTCCATGCTGTCCCAACCCCCCTCGCTGTCCCAACGTCCATGCTGTCCCAACGTCCATGCTGTCCCAACGTCGACGCTGTCTCAACGCCCACAGTCTCCCAACGTCCATGCTGTCCCAACGCCCACGCTGTCCCAACGTCCATGCTGTCCCAACGTCCACGCTGTCCCAACGTCCATGCTGTCCCAACGTCCATGCTGTCCCAACGTCCACGCTGTCCCAACGTCCATGCTGTCCCAACGTCCATGCTGTCCCAACGTCCACGCTGTCCCAACGTCCACGCTGTCCCAACGTCCATGCTGTCCCAACGTCCATGCTGTCCCAACGTCCACGCTGTCCCAACGTCCACGCTGTCCCAACGTCCACGCTGTCCCAACGTCCATGCTGTCCCAACGTCCACGCTGTCCCAACGTCCACGCTGTCTCAACGCCCACACTGTCCCAATGCCAGCGCTGTCCCAGACCCACCGCGGGAGAGAGGAAGAGGAAGAGGAAGAGCATGTCACAACCGGTCTGCACTTTGTTAAAGGGGGAGAGTCTCACACTTAATGGCAACAATGTGTTGTTCTCCTACCTCAAGAACCCGTTTTAGCAAGGGGGAGTCAGGCCATGTAGCGCTTGCGGCTACCTATATGCTAATGCCCTGCAATTTGCCCAGGATAACGAGGGAAGTTATTTCCGTGCGCGGGTCAAATGCAAAGCGCTGGGGCATCTTCTGAACGCTGCAGCCGAAGTTCAAGAAGAGTTCAAGGGAAGCGGGGCATCGTTTTCATAATTAGCAGTGAAGTATTGAGGCCACAGTGTGGGCCCCTAGGTCTGCACTTCACCAGTTAAAATCTCTAGTTTAATTTAAATCTGAGAGTGTGCAAATGGAATTAGATTTTGTCTTTAGACTCTCTTAATTATTTGACACGGTGGTACTCTGGATTGCATCAATTGTCTGGTTGTTGTCACAGAGGGTCTACTCTATAGTATCTTGTCTTTGTGTCTGAAAGTGAACCTTTGTGTGGAGATCTGATGGAACTCAGAGTTACTCAGGCTTAGGTGTTCACTCAGTGTGTATGTGAATTCTGGAGACTTAAAAATACAGCAGTACATACATGCTTAAGCATTCTTATACACACACACACACACACACACACACACACACACACACACACACACACACACACACACACACACACACACACACACGTTTATATATATGCTGGCCAGAAGATTTTGAATTTTATTTGCAAGCAGAAGAGTACCCAGTACACCACCATGGTCATATTGTTTTTCTTAAAATCCTTTTTAGGCTACCTATAAGAGAACCTTTCCAAACCTTTCCAGTTTATGTCCTCTTATGGTCTTGTACTCCTCTTACTTCATTTCTTTTACTCTGAGAGAGAGAGGGGAGGTACGGGGGGTGAGGAGTAGGTGGGAGGGGTGAAGGTGCCTCCATGTCTGTCAGATGTTTTATTCATCTGGTGTCCTGTCGCCAGATGGAAGAGGTTTGTTACGCAGTGTGCTGTCATACAAAACTGCCACTGGAATGATGGAGGGAAGCAGAGAGGAGATGGGATGGATGGATGGATGGATGGATGGAGGGATGAAGTCCTGAGGCCCATTCTACAAATGCCTTCTCAATCAGTAGTGGTTCTTATTTTTGAGAACCACTAAACCACAGTTCTAAATCCTCAGAGTTTATGAAAAACTATGTTGCTAGAGTTTATGAAAAACTATGTTGCTATTTATATATATATATATATCGCAACATAGTTTTTCATAAACTCTAGCAACATAGTATATATATATATATATATATATATATATATAAAATAATTGTTTTAATGGGTTATTAGGTACAGTAGATTGATTGATTGAATAGTGTGAACAGTGTGTAAACATGTGAACAGCATGTGGTACAGTAAGACAGTAAAGCTAAAAGGATGACACACAGTGGTCCTGGGGACTTGTTTCCATTGTGGTCCTATGTATTTAATCAATGGATGGACGAGACAGACAGACAGACAGACAGACAGACAGATATAAACGGATGAGAGAAAAGATGTCAAGGGAAGAATGTATGGAGAATCAGAGAGAGAGAGAGAGCGAGAGGAAAAAGAGGGGTTGATATATACTTTTCCCTCACAGAACTCATGAATCTCCCGTTGACACACGGACAAGATTTAGGTGAAACATACATGCTGCTCATGTAGGATTTGGCCCATATTTCCTTACTTTCCTGTGTTCGCTTGTAAAACCGTGTGTGTGTGTGTCTGTGTGTGTCATGTGCGTGATTGTGCATATAATATATGTGTGTGTGCACGTGACGGGGAGAGACTGTGAATGTGTGAGTTTTTTCCAACCTCAAAAAAGGTTCTGACACATGCAGTGTGTCTCTGTTTGTGCGTGCGTGCGTGTGTGTGTGTGAACACCTGCGAGCCTCAAGGACAAGGTGCATGTTGTATCACCATTTGAACTCAGGGAGAGGCAGCGAGAAAGGGAGGACCGAACTGTAACGGAGCGGAAGGCGTGGAGGATGGTAGAGAGAAAACGAGAGGGGGAGAGAGAGAACGAGACAGACAGTCGAACGACAAACGGGAAAGGGAGGAAGTTGTCAAAGGGCGATAAAGTATGAAACGATGAGGGGGCCGAGGCTAAATGGGAGGGCGGAAAGAGGTTGAATGGGGGAGACGTGGGGGGGGGGGGGGGGGGGGGTTTGACTGGGTGGAAGTGGTGGAAGACCTAAGTAGAAGTAGAAATACCGCAATGTAGGAATATTCTGTAAAGTAAAAGTCCTGTATGGCAAGGCAAGGCAGTTTTATTTGTACATTTCAACGACAAGGCAATTAAATGTGCTTCATACAGAACATCAAGCAAAGGAAACACAATTACTGCAATAAAATAACAGGCATATGTGGCAAATGCAGGGTAGATGTTTTTCCGTGGCCTCTAGGGAGTGCACATACAACATTGTACACAGATCGGTGCAGGTATACGTGAAAACATGAATTAGCCTGTTATAGCGCCACCATGAGGCCAATCTGTCTTGATAGACTACGATGAGGCTGATCGGACTTTTTTTTTTTAATGTCAAATCAATTGCACGTTGTGTTAAAGATTTGAGGCATTTTGTTAAAATATTTACCAATCCTGCAAACTTTGGAAGGCAACCTTAGCCAATCGGGTTGGAGTATGGGAAAGCGGACATGACTATGTAGATACTACTATACTAGTGTATACCGATTCACCCGATGTATGGATAAAATGTGTACAAGCAATCTACAGAAATGTGTTTTGGCAAAATCTGACTCATGGTGGCGCTATAACCGGCACATGTGAAAAATGCAGGGCAAAGGTTTTTCCTTGGCCTGTAGGGAATGCGCCTATACGTAGTAGTACACAGATCATTGCAGTTATAGGTAAGAACATGAATTTGCCTGTTATAGCTCCACCATGAGGCTGATTTGAATGTTTTATGTGGCATTTCTTCCTCGACCTAGTGGGAATGTGAAATTGCACGCTGTATTCTTTGATTTTGTTCGATATGGACCAATCCTGCAAACTTTGGAAGCCAATCTTAGCCAATGGGGATGGAATATGGGGAAGTGGACAGGTCCGTGTTGATCACATGACGATAGAGATAGTGTATATTGAATGTCATGATGTATGGTTAAAATGTGTACGACTAAGATAAAGAAATGTTTTCCAAAAGTCGGCCTCATGGTGGCGCTATAACAGGCTGTTGTGGAGAAATTGGAGCAGAGGTCCGTCGTTGGCATCCAGGGAGTGTGTGTGCACAGTATGGCATCAGCCGGGCCAACGGTGCCGGAGATTAGCTGTACACAGACGGACGGACGGACACGCACACGGACGGAGTGAAAACATACTCTCCCCATGCCTTATTGGCTGGGGAAGACAATAAGAGTGGCGGCAGACATGCAGTTTTGATCCAGACATGTAGTGATTGGTGAACGTATTTTTGTATTAATAATCTAAATGCAAGGTAACTAGTAACTAAAAAGTGCAATATTTGCCTGTAGTGGAGTAAAAGTTTTAAATATAAAAAAAAATGGAAATGACCAAGTGAAGACATCCTACATTCTTTAATGCTTTATGCCTCTGTCGAACACATCCGCATTTCAGCCTTTTAGTTTTTACCCAGTGAAATGTATCTTCAAAGTACAGTACTTTCAAGAACAGTGCTTGAGTAAAGATACTTTGTACCACTGGAGAGAGCGATGGTGGGAGAGGGGGTGAGGCAGAAGGAGGAAGAGTGGGAGGAGGAGGAGGAGAAGGAGGAGGAGGAGAGGGGGTGGAGGAAAGTGTCTGGGACAGATTATCCTTGGAAGGCAATCAATCTTCTCTGATCTTGAGGAGACAGCGGGGGGGGGGGGGGGGGGGGGGGCAGGATACATGCATGCACATATACACACACGCAGGCAGACACACTCCCGTGCACTACAAACATACATACAGTATTACTCCTGCACATGTACGGTATACAAGATAACACACATGCAGATTGACACACACAAGCAGGGATCAGAACACACACTGTGTACTGTACACAATCAAGGATGCAGGAAGGAACACGCACACACACACACGCGCACACACACACACACACACACACACACACACACACACAGACAGACCTCCTGCTGAGGGATCAGTCCCCCTGTTCTTGACCTGGGATGTCTCCATTTAGGATCTCTTACAGTCTGTCTTTCTCCCCCCTCCTTCCCTTAGCCTTTGTACTGAAAAGTGGGATTTTATTTTTTCAAAGTTCATATCGTATCATATATCATATATCATATCATATCATAGTCTGTCTGTCTGAATGTGTGTCACTGTGACTGCCGTAGCTCCTCACTGCCTGCGCCAATCACTTCCACTTTTCACACAGGCATTGACCATAATATGGAGGTCTTAACGAAGCCCTTTTTCCAATTTAACAAATTATCATCATCATCATATCATCATATGATATCATATCATATAATTCTATAATTAAGCCTCTGTCTGTCTGTCTGAATGTGTGTCACTGTGACTGCCGTAGCTCCTCACTGCCTGCACCAATCGCTCCCACTTTTCACACAGGCATTGACCTTTTTCCAATTTAACAAATTATCATCATCATATCATATCATATATCATATCATCATCATACTATAATTAAGCCTCTGTCTGTCTGAATGTGTGTCACTGTGACTGCCTCACTGCCTGCACCAATCACTCCCACTTTTCACACAGGCATTGACCATAATAATATGGAGGTCTTGACGAAGCCCTTTTTCCAATTTAACAAATTATAAATTGATAATGAATTTATTAGTGAATTAGACGCACCCAGGGCGCAGTACCCCCCGCGGCCACAAGGCGGCAAGTATTTCACAACGGGTAAGGGCTAGTTAATACAAATACTCGATTTCCGACTGCCCTTTAAAACATCCACCACTTTGTTTTCCTTTTTCTTTCTTTTCTTTTGAACTTTCTGCTATTAATCATTTCATAAGAGTGTCACTTCTTTCCAAACAGTCTTTTCTTGACTTTTGGACTTTTCAATTGTAGATAATAGCTTTGTTTCTCAAGGTGTATACGTTTGAACTTGACGGGGTCCTCTCAAGACACATGGCTACAATTTTGGAGATGGTAGTACTGTGGGACATAAGGGTGCATTTTAGTCGCATGTGTGAAGAAACTCTGGTATCCAGCCACATGAGTCTGACTATAATGCGTGCACGGCTCTGGTCCACAGATGGTCCATAACACAACCCTATATTGTGTCAACAGACCTGGGTGCAAACAAACTGTGGTATCTAGTCCATAAACAGTCGTGGCTTCCTCTTTCGCTTTTGCAATCTGCCCCCGTGGCAACGACATTCCAAGAGTTCCCGACCAGAACCATATATATCAATGGTTCTCAACCTTTTATGGGTCATGGCCCGCTTGAAAATCACGGCCCACCCATCTGACCACTTAACACGACAGCCTTTCAGCTGCCATGGGGCCAATGTTCCCTCTCTGCCCAGTTTCTTTCACAACAAACTACACAACACAACAAACATCGTACATTGATCACACATGATCACACCCATACTGTATTTCGCTGATCCCACTGATTTGCACATCTAATGTTTTACTTTATTGTTTATTTTATTTTGCCTTGATGCCCACTTTCACTTCTTCTCTAACCTGAAAACAAATACGCCAAAGAACAACAAATTATTTAGAGATGTACTGTATTATATGTCATGATAATAGATTGTGAGCCAGCTACATTATAACATTTACCGTAAAGACGTTTGTGTGTGTGTGTGTGTCTAAACCACACCAGCTGCAACTCCTTGCAACTACTTGCAAATCCTTGCAACAAAACAAACCACACCAATGCAACTCCTTGCAACATGCTATTGGGAATAATGGTTGCAAGTAGCATGTTGCATGGTGACCCTCTGGTGTGGTGAGGGCTTTAGTCTTAGTCAACAACACTGGCAGAGTATATACTTACTTACTCCTGCAGTTCAAGCGAGCTGCGTGTTTTCTAAGTTTTTCATTTGTTTACATATCCATATGGCGAAACGGTCACGGATTACAGTACACACTTGTCATTGTCACTACATATGTTTTCCCCTATGTCGTTGCTTAACTGTAAATTTGTCAAGATGAATGCAAAACATATTTATTTATAGGTTATGATGCTGCGGTTAGCCTAGCCTTTAGCCACCGGCCAGCGTGGTGTCAGACTGCATGCCTGGACAGACAAGAAGAGAAACACAAAAACTAAATCATACTGTATCACATTAAATTGGAGGGAAGCGGATCTGCAAGCTCTCAACATGTTGTGTTGTGGCACGTTGTGAGATTGTAGAGCAGCTATTTTGTGTGTGTGTGACACGGCTGCATGTGTTTGGTCTGATCTACTACAGTCAGTCATGAGTCCGACACCCAAAACCCAACCCCAAGTAAACCTAACCTCACAGGTTTTAACCTGCCACGGGTTAGTTGTAACCTAAAAACCTAAATGGGGCAGCCCTAATAGTAAAGTTTTTATTCCTCTATTGATCTATTGTGTGATACCATTTTTGCATTCGTTTGTGATTTTATATGTGCTTGATGCTTTTGAGCCAATTGAAATGGCAGGTAATTTGGTTGACAAAGTGGCCATACCTTTACAGGGTGGATCATCCATTTATGTCTTAAAAGGTATTTACAAATTAATCTCCTGGTAATGATCACCCCCACCCTCAAAAATGTAAAATAAATATAGAGAGTGAGTTGATGTATAGAAATCTTCAACGATTGTATGAAAGTTTCTTCCAAAAGACCTCTCCGCTATCCCGTCCAAGAAAATCAATCTGTTCCTGTCCGTGTGCTCTCAGACGTGCCAGCCTCGGATACGATTGGCCCGATAGGAGAACCACATTAAAACCATTGCTAGCTCATTATGCAAAACAGCTGGGCTGTTTTAGCCATGGCGTGCCGGCTTCGTGATAGAAGCTTTCACCAAGCGGCTCCATTCCTGTTTGACAGGTGTTCCACTGTGCAGATGCTCTGGAGCTATACGATCTCTATCAACATTAGCCTGATATGAAACTGTGTCCTGGCCGGCCCCACGGCCCGCTAATGCTTAAAGGCCATTTCCACATGTCCCATGGTGTGGTTTACAACGTTACATCCTCAGACAAATCATCTCTGTTCAATATACTTATGTCAATAATCTTGATGGAGGGGAAAAGGAACTGGTCGGAATAACGTGTTCCTTCCACGCGCTAGCTATGTCCGGCCGGAGAAATTCCCCCCCTGTCAGGTGAAAAGAAGCAGCTTGGACTCCTCATGCATAGAAGGAAGCATGAGGTCAGTCCGCTGCCCCCCCCCCCCTCCCCCCCAGGTTGGCAGAGGAAGTGTAGCGCCCGGGATTACATTAGATAATTGACACTGGGTGAAAAAAATGGGTTGCAAAATCGTGGCATAAAAATGATTTATGTTTGATTTATGTTTGATTTATGTTTATTTGATTTATGTTTATCTATGTTTGAGCCGCCAAAATTTGGGGTATCCGATCGATCGATAGGTTACCACATTCGGCACAACACTCGGGTGCCTTTTCACACCTAAAGCATTGAAAAAGCTCTGGTCGGCTAATTCCAGTAGATGTGTTCAAATACTGTATAGAAAAGGCAGGGATACCTGTGGCATATCATTCAAAGAATTTATTTATCTGGCTTATCTTTTTTCCTTTCTTTCTTTTCATTATATATATATATATATTTTGTGTTATCTCACTACCGCTTATTTATTTAGCCCCTCTCTCAACCCAGATCCTGTAGGAATGAAAGGGAGAAGGACTTTGGTAACTTGATTGCACTCCTACAGTATGCATGTACAGTATGTGCATACAGTATTTATGCATATATTTAGGTTGACACTGTAATAATCCAATAAAACTATAATCAATTATACATTGTTTAATTCCAAAATGAGAATTTTAGGAATATTTTTTTGTTTTTTAAATATTGACTCTTTGGCATCATGTTTTATGTTTCTCATCCAAAGGGCTGTATAATGTATTCATCTGATCATCAATACATTGGCATGTTGAACATGAACAGACATGTAGAAAACAGCTCAGAATGGAAAGGTTCTCGCCATAAAGTCAGCGTGGAGATGTCAAATAGTGGTGTTCATTATCTGAGGGTGTTTTAAGTTCATGGAAATGTCGAAAGGTTGCTCTAAAGCGGTGAGACCCGGGAGGGTGATTATGCAAATGCTTTGATCAGATATGGGAGTTTAAAGAAGGGTATTTTAGTCCAGTAGAATTTTCTTCTACCCTTTGTAGAAGTATACTGTAGGTGCTCTAAGTATCTGTCTGAGTTTAAACCATGTTCTTAAAGTACATTTACGCAAGTAGTGAAGTAACATTTTGAGGCACTTTTACTTGGAATATTTCCCATTTTCAATACTTTCAGTACTTTTACTCCACTATCTCAGTCCAATTTAAACTTTGTCTATGTGATGCGAGGCGTTGTGAGCTTGTAGATCGTCTATTTTCAGAATATCTCTAATCATATTATACCTTCTGAAACGGGACGTTCTGCATGAGTACTTTTACTTTTGGTACTTTAAGTATATTTTGATGGCATTACTTTTGTACTTTGTCTCAAGTAAATTTTGATTTGATTTGACTTTTACTTGTAGTGTTTCTGCAGTACTTTTTTAAAAGCTTTTTTAGCCTGATTAAAATGTCCTAATCTCATGGGAGTATTTACTCCTCACACACGGGGGTGGTGGGTTCAACCTTGGAGTGTTATTATCATTCCTTGTATGAAATGTCATGCAAAGATGAAAGACATGAGGTAAAAATAATGATAATCATCTTCTCTAGTACGATGTGGTGTAGCAGAACTATCTTGGCTGTGTGTGTGTGTGTGTGTGTGTGTGTGTGTGTGTGTGTGTGCGCGCACGTTCGTGTTAGACGGATGTTAGGTTCTTAGTTTACTAGATGACTATTTCTATGCATTTGATGTATTATGTTGTGTTGTTTTTTTTGTGGCTTTCGTCTTTATTTTGTATTTTTTAGAGGGACAGATAGTAGGCTGACAGCCTAGGAAAATAGGGAGAGAGATGGGGGGGGGGGGGGTGACATGCAGTAAAGGCCGTCGGGATCGGGAGTCGAACCCACGGCACAAAGCCAGACTGGATTGCCAGCCAAGGTGCCTGGACCGCTGAGCCACGGCCCAGGCCATGTTGTGTTGTTTTTATGCTTATTGTATAAATGGCTGTGGATTAAGAGTGTCTGCTGAATGCCTACATTGTAATACACATGTAGGGTTTTGGAACATGACTTCCAATGTTCCCCTCCAGAGAGAATAGACTCATTGAGAGAAGATTGAGCGATCAAACCGTCATGTTTGGCTCCGCACTGTGATGAATTACAACCACGCCACGAGAGTTGAAAGTTGTGTGCAATCCGTTGAATAAGTCTCTTTTTCTGCTGGGTCAGATTGGTTCATTCCCAGAGTTATGATGTACTGTTCTAAGACAGATTTCCCTTGTGATTCCATCGAGTATGGAATGTTTTAACCTTTTGTTGTGTGTAGGCTACAGCAGGCCACACTGCATTCTGCATGCAAAATATAATACCTTAAACATTTTGGTTTGACAAATAACAGATCTAAAAGCACCCAACACGTACTGTAGCGATCCAATGTGCTAGAGGCTAGTAGATCTGTTATTCTCAAATCAGTTTTTTTTTTTTAACTGAGGACCGAGACGAATTCAGATGGCATGGTCAAATTGTGGAGCTTATAGGGAGTCCAGGCAAAGGGTTAAACGTGAAGTGCCTGCCAGTGCGAAAGCCGTCTGTGTGATTACACGTTTTCGCCTCAGTGTCTTCTCATTCGTCAGTGCTGGGGAAGCTGGACATCATTATCACTCAAGCACTTGGCTACTGGGACGGGTGACTAATCCTGCAACTTTGCATGCATTTGCTCCCTCCCCCCATGTTTATTGTTTTCTGCATGTCTGTGCACTTCACATTTCAAGTGTGCAACTGTACTTGTTTGTGTCCTCCTGGACCTTATGCTAAATGTGTGGGGTGTTGGTTGGTTGGCAGGGAAAGTGGTCAGTCGCTCGCAGCAGTGTGAATGCTGAGTGTTCAGCATTCACTTTTCGAGAACTCTATAGTTATACATGGAACAGAGAAAAGTACTTCTGGGGTTCATGTTTGCACTCTCAAGAGTTAAATGTATGATCTGTACCGTGTGGTTTGGTTTCCCAATCAGTTTTTGTTCAACAGAACATTTTTGGATTCTGCTCCCGACCCGTGACCAACATTCAATCACACGCTCTCTGCTATCAACATCATTTAAATTCATTCAGTGCTAAAAAGTAACGTCCAGAGACAGATCACTGGATGAGCCAGCGGTAGGGAGGCCATGGAAGAGAGCCTTGTCTCTCCAGTGTCTCCACCCAGAGATGGTGTGTCTGGCTTCAACACACTGTCCTTGGCTCTGTGCGCGACTCAGTGCATAGCGCCATGGAAGAGAGCCTTGTCTCTCCAGTCTCCACCCAGAGATGGTGTGTCTGGCTTCAACACACTGTCCTTGGCTCTGTGCGCGACTCGGTGCATCGCTCCAACTGTGAGATCATTGCGAGGGTCTTGCACTGTTTTTGTTTGTTCTTCCTGCTCTGAAGAATGTTGCACACACGGTTGTGTTATTATGAGGCTTCAACACACTGTCCTTGGCTCTGTGCACGACTCGGTGCATCGCTCCAACTGTGAGATCACTGCGTGCGTCTTGCACTGTTTTCGTTTGTTCTTCCTGTTCTGAAGAATGTTGCACACACGTAACGTTTGTATTATACTTGTGAGGACATTAACATTTTAAGACCGTGATTCTATGAATGCTATTTTTCAACACACTGTCCTTGGCTCTGTGCACGACTCGGTGCATCGCTCCAACTGTGAGATCACTGCGTGCGTCTTGCACTGTTTTCGTTTGTTCTTCCTGCTCTGAAGAATGTTGCACACACGTAACGTTTGTATTATACTTGTGAGGACATTAACATTTTAAGACCGTGATTCTATGAATGCTATTTTTCAACACACTGTCCTTGGCTCTGTGCACGACTCAGTGCATATAGCTCCAACTGTGAGATCACTGCATGCGTCTTGCACTGTTTTCGTTTGTTCTTCCTGTTCTGAAGAATGTTGCACACACGTTTGTATTATACTTGTGAGGACATTAACATTTTAAGACCGTGATTCTATGAATGCTATTTTTGACCCTAACCCTAAAGCCAAAAAATGGCTGATCTACAAGCACATAACAATGTGAGCGCTGCGCTGTGGGCTTGTAGATCCGCACTATTTGGTTCATGATACGTAAATATACTGTAAGTCAAGCATAACTCTAACACTAATCCAAATATTTTCCTTATTGTAAGTCTTAACTCCCCCAATCTATCTACAAATGTATCTATAAATGCACCAAGTTTCTGTGTGGGAGCTGGCCTCTTCTGCCATCACAAATATGTTCTGACAACTGCATAGACTCCATATTTGGGCATGCCTGACAAATAACTCCATATATGGGCATAAAAGGGACACATACATAATAACTCGGTGGGGCATGCATTTCCAACTTGCATCTTTCCAAGTAGGCCAGTGCCCAACAGGCACAGCTCTAGTATTATTTAAACACTAAACAACTTATCTTGTTTACTTCTCAAATTCTACTATACTTGAGGGTACATTTTGTGCACGCACGCTCACACGCACGCACGCACGCACGCACGCACGCACGCACGCACGCACGCACGCACGCACGCACGCACAGACAAACAGACAGACAGACAGACAGATGTAATCACTCTGTGTCTATTTCAGTGCCAAGAGTACTGTAAGTGTCCAGAATCATGTGCTTTTACACAAATAGACACATAAGCAACATGCACATAAACGCACATACTGGGAATAAAAACATGTGTACGTACAGTCGTACACACACACACACACACACACACACACACACACACACACACACACACACACACACACACACACACACACACTGATGCAGGCTGTGGTGTCCTGTCTGTGATTGATAAGATGTCTTCTGAGACATCTATCTGATCAACGTTGACGTTTATCAAGGCTTAACTGTCAGAACAAAAACAAAGGAACCTTTCCAAGTCTTCTCCAAACCTTTGTGTTTTGTCTTTCTTCTGTCTTGTACCCCGTTGGCTCTGTTTTCTCTCATCTCATCTCATGTTGACACACCTGCTTCATGGTTGATTTATCAAGGCTTCGCTGCCAAAAAATATTGTTTTTTCTTCAACCAACCTCTCTTCTCTTACTTCCCATCCATAGTCCCACGTCGCGTCATGTTGTGCTGCCCAAGATAGAAAACTGGAACCAAGCCAGGCTTAAAATAATTTATATAAATATTTTCGGAAATCTCTATGAGAAAATCTTTCTTTAAAGCTGTTTTCGTTGTAATAAATAGGAAGAGTGACACGTGCTTGTAGATCGGCTATTTTCAGAGCCGAAGTATATAGAATATAGGGATGAAGTGGGTAATGTATGTTTTGTAATAATACTCATATTCTACAAAGTAACTAGTAACTAAAGTTTAAAGAAATTTGTATTGTAAATGTAAATTAAATGTCTGGAAAATGGAAATGAAGAGTTCACATATAGTACACATAATATATGCATACATACTTCCCTAATGATTATATCTGGTTTCAGTATTTATTTATGGTGTATTGTCTCTATTATTAAGGTTTTTGTAGCAGTCAATTTATATTGGGGGTCGGGAGGAGGCGGGGCGGTGGTCCCGAGACATTGCCAAAGCATTTCCGGGGGTCCCCGGCCAAAAACGTTGAGAACCCCTGTTCTAGAGATGGCTTGACCCCTGGGTTCAACGTTGTAAAAAACTATTATCTCTTCTAAATGGTGCTTTTATATAACGCCTTTATCCAATTAAGGCGCTTTACATAGATTGTGCATTACATTCACCCATTCACACAAACATTCATACACCGATGGCGGCAGAAACCATGCAAGGCATCAGGAGCAATTAGGGGTTCAGTGTCTTGCTCAAGGACACTTCGACATTAACTCTGGGGGAAGCCGGGGTTCGAACTGGCAACCTTGCGGTTACCATCCAGCCACAAAAATGAAAAAAGGAGTTGTGACATAAGTTGGCGTGTACTCAAGAGTGTTTGACCTTTTGACCTCCTGCCTCGCTTGTCCGTCATCTCATCTGCTCATTCGTCTCTGGACGCATATGCCTGTCTGACCCCTCTCTCTGTCACTTACGTTGTTAACCCCCGCCAGGGCAATGGTATCAGTCTTCATCCAGATTCTGTCCTCCTCCCTGCTGCCCGCCCGCGCGCCTGTCCAACCCTCCTCCTCAGTCAATCTCTGCTCTGCCGTCTCATACGCCTGTCACTGTGGTTTTTCCCAGGCAGCAGTGATGGGTGTTTGTGCTTCAATGAGAGAGAGAGAGAGAGAGAGAGACTGAGAGAGTCACCTTTGTACAGTACCTACAATCCTCACTGTTCATTTAACTAATCTAATGGATTGTATTCATACACTGTCAGAGTGTGAAGAGTGTGAAGTAAGGGGCGCTCTTATCATTACACATCATCATTCATCATCTCATGAACAACTTATATAATGTAGTATGTGTTTGGTTAGCCGATTTGCTCGTCTACGTCTAAACTTTTCCTTCATTCTCAATGGTCATTTAATGTTTGTGTTGCCACAAATTTCCGGCATATTTGAGGCACATTATGACCTAATTTCTCCTTTCATTGTCAATGGCAAATATTGAGACGTGTGGGGGTACAAAAGCTGTACATGTGATTGTTTAGCCGATTTGCTCGTCTACACGACGTAAATTCTCCCTTCATTGTCAATGGCATTTAATGTTTGTGTTGCCACAAATTTACGTCATATTTGGCAGACATTTGACCTAATTTCTCCTGTCATTGTCAATGGCAAAAATGTAGGTGTACTGTGATGTGTTATGAGTCATAGTCCGTCTGGACACACGTCTCATCGGAAGCAACACTCACCAGACTCCAACTGACAGTGTTGCTCACTTCTCGTTTCTTTGTTGCTGCTTCAATTTCTCGTCTCGTCTAACTTAATATCATCTTGTCTCATCACATCTCCTCTCATTTCTCAGCAGTTCTGCATTCTCCTCTCCTCTCCTCTCCTCTCCTCTCCTCTCCTCTCCTCTCCTCTCCTCTCCTCTCCTCTCCTCTCCTCTCCTCTCCTCTCCTCTCCTCTCCTCTCCTCTCCTCTCCTCTCCTCTCCTCTCCTCTCCTCTCCTCTCCTTACTACATCCTATCTTCACTTCCTGTGTTTCTGATAGTGGTGAGTTGTAAAATGGGAGCTTCTCTTCCTCCCTCATCAATCCATACTCATTCCTCTGTGACACACAAGACTTGAGGGATCTGTTAAAAGAGGCCCACGTCTGCTTGTGTGTGGGTGAGGGGGATTGTGTGTTTGCACATCATGCGTGTGCGCATACAAGAATGTGCGTGCGAGTGTGTATGCACTGTATGTGAATGCGTGCAGGGATCCATTTCTGCATGAGTACAATCTGTGTTTATATTTATCCGTATGCTAGCGTGTGCATGTGTGACTTTCACTGTGTGTCTGGTTGTGTCATGTGTGTGAGTGTGTGTGCAATCTGCATTTGAACAACAATACGGTGTTCTGTTCCATGTTTGTGAACTGGACCGGTCTTCCCATTGTCATAAATCGAGTGTGTGAAGCAACAGGACGGTTCGATATTCGTTCCATTACAGACTCAATGCCCTTTTGGCATCGTCACTCTGCTTTGATATACAGTATGACAGATATCATCTGTGCTGTTGTGACACAGCTTTCCTTAATCCTTTGTCACAAATCCACCATATAAACAGCCTCCTTATAGTGACAGGTTTAGTAATGATCTTATGGCATGAACTTGGTGTGCGTGTGTGCGTGCGTGCGTGCGTGCGTGCGCATACACACTGAGTGATTATCCACCATCTGTCATCTGCTCGTAACTGGTGTGACAGACAGCCTCTATAAATAAGGCACCATGCTTCTAAAATACAAACACTCAACTAATAATGATAGTAATCCAACTTCAACTCTTTTTGAACTCTCAGCTTGTCTGTTTATGCGTGTGTGTGTGTGTGTGTGTGTGTGTGTGTGTGTGCGTGCGTGCTTGCGTGCGTGCGTGCATGAGTGCGTGCGTGCGGCGGACAGAAATGACCGCAACAATCTAACACTGAAAGAAAGAAGGGACAAAAAAAACATACTGTAGTTTTCATCAAATCATCACAAAACAATCGCTTGACACATAACGACCGTCTAACCACCACAAGGCGGCCATGTTCCCGCACGTCTGATGCTAAATGATAATGAAAGTCTGTTTGTGGGAAATGGAAATGAACGGGGGGGAAATAACACGGTCATTAGGAGATATGCAATGTGATATTAAGTGGGGGTCATAAAAACAAGATTGAATGGATAAACCATTTTCACAGTTCTTCCTTAAAATGTCAGCTTGTGGTTTGTCTTTTCTAAGCCATAAGTTATTACTGTCCTTCTGAACTCTCCATGTCAGTTAACCACTTACAGGGCCATGAAACCCTTGTTTTCCAATTCATGTAGAAGATTCTGCGATGTGCAGGGCAACACTCCACACATCCCAGAGGCTAAAATGTAACTTGGATAGTATGTTATGTAGACGCTAGACAGAAGTCACGTCATTGTAGACCTGGCAGCCTATAGTGTGTATAGTCACAATGTACAGATTATAGATTTTATTGATATTATACGGTTTAGACTCATAATAGATTCTTTGTTTACCTATGATCCTAGACTATAGATCACCGTTTCTATGCATTTGATTTGTTACCTTGTATTTTCCTTGCTTACTGTGTCGCTCTTGATTAAGAGCGTCTGCTAATGCCTGAATTATATAAAGCTATACAGCGGATTAAATAAGAAATGCATCGCCAGCTAATCCATTTAATAATGCATTGTTTGGACAGGGTAGGCGATAACTACAAAATGACGTCATTCAGAACTTAGGCAGAGCCTCTCAGAACTCTCAGAGCTCGTCTGTTCTTGTGCCTCCGAGTTGTTCTGACTATGTGAAGAAAATTCTCACGAGTCATCCTCCGGGATATAGACAAATCCACAGAGCGGTGCCCTGGGCGCAGCCATTAATGAGGTGTACCATTAAGCGCAGCTTTACACCTCAGCACTGATTAGCTACACCTGGCCTACAGGGCACCATGGATTCGCCTATACAAACACCTCTGTAATCCCTGTCTGATGAGGGACCGTGCATAAACACAACCTGTCGCATGAAATGAGGAAAAACATCCGCACCTCTGTGACACATTTACCACAGCTAATCCAGGTTAAAAACCACCAGCTAGCCTGTACGCTTCTTTAGTGGCTCGAGCGACTGTTGGACATAGCCACAGTATAATGACATGCCAAAAGTAGGGAGGCCTCTTCTTCTTTCTGCCTCTTTTCTCAGTCCCTTTCATTTCCATCCTCTCTGTACCTTCCACTCTTGCCCTTTATATTTCATCACTTTTCCCACTCTGTTGTTTTGTTCATGTGTCATCACTCTTTTCCCCCCCAGATTCTCTCTTTTCAATTGTTTCTGCCCTTCCTTTTCCCCTGCTCCTCTGCTCTTCTCTCTGATTACCTCTCATCTCCTCACCTCTTTATTTCTTCCCCCCATCTCTCTTCCCTTCTCTTTCTATCTGTCTCTTTCTCCCCCTTTGCCCAGGGCCCATGACATACAGTACCAACCCCTGCAAAACACACACACACACACACACACACACACACACACACACACGCACACGTGCGTGACTGTGTGCTCACGCACCCTCCTGCAACCTGCATCCTCACTTAACCTGACAGACACTAGCCCGTTATGCAGTATCTCCTCCCATATTGTTATTGAAGCAGGTCTGGAAAGCACATTAGTCTTAATTCATAAGGACTTCACACACCTCATCACATGGATGCTGGACTCCAAAGAAAGCATTAAGACATTTCCTCTGCTGGCATCCAACGTTAACACACCGGTATAGCTGGACAGCCTTCGGCTCCACAAGGTCTATGGCGTATTTTATTTGCAACAAACGGTTGCTAGAATAATAGGCTGATGTTAACGTTGCCATGGTTGTAAAATATTATTACGGACGGACACCGTATCTGCTTTGGGAAGGAAATCGTGGCCTGGAAAATATATGTATTTAATATTTATACATTTAAAAGGTTTTCAAAAATAGCATAAGATTAAGTATCTATGTGCGATTGTGCGCACAATGCATCGCACCGTGACACCTTGTGAGCTTGTATTTCAGTTATTTTGGTCAATATTCTATTTATACTTTGACTGTTTTTTCTTTTGTAGTTATGATTTGAATTCCTTCATAGTCATATACGGTGTATATATCACCATAGTTCAGTACCATGTGAACGTAGTCTTTTAAATACATATCCTCACTAGATATCTGATAATGCCAAGATGCTTAGGCATTTCTATGCATTTCATGCTATTTTCAGTATTATGCCTCTGGCATAACGTACAGTATGAGAAATACCATACCATTTGAACCCAGGCTTGTATTATATGACTTATAATTTCATATACAATACATAAACCTTTCTAAATGGGTTACTGAGCCAGATTACATTTACACCTGGCAATAAAATGGGTCCCCGGTATACTGTACTGTGAAATCAGATCTGTCTTTCCCATCAACAACAGATTATTGTGCATGGCACGTTCTCTCATACAGTATTTCCATCGTTTGGTTTCTTTAGAAAGACAGCCAGCACTTGTGAAAGTGCATTACATTCCCGCTATCATTTGTATTTATTTTGGACAAGGTACTATCTCCAATGTTAAGCTTCAAGTTACAGTACCACTTAAGATCTATTTAATATTTTGTTGTACGATGGTGTTGTAGCGGAAATAGCTCATCACAACATGTCAGCTTGTAGATTTGATATTTTTGGACACTGACGGACAGATTTAGACGTTTGGTGTTTTGAAACTGAGGAAGGCCTGCGTGCCGAAACGCGCTCGTTTCTCTAGTAGATGGACTGCTCATGCATGCATGTGATTTAATGAAAAAAAAATTAAGATATTTTTTTGCGGCTTACGCCTTTTATTGGTTTTTTTGAAGGGACAGACAGTAGGCTGACAGGAAACGGGAGAGAGATAGGGGAAGACATGCAGTAAAGGCCGTGTCGGGCTCGGGAGTCGAACCCGCGGCACACTGCGACTGGATTACCAGTCGGGTGCCCAGACGGTTACGCCACCGCCTGGGCCACTAAAACTTTATTAAGAGAGTGTGGATATTCCCCTTTTTCCATCGATCTTCAAGAATCTGCACCCATCAGCTACAGAGACTCAACCCGACTCCCTGAGTAGAGCGCGCCTTCACCTCTAACGCTTTTGTTGGACAGATTTAGACACCAGAATCAGTTTACTGGAGTAGTGCTCTGTGCCTCTATAGAACAAGCACTGGAAAAGTATCCAAGTGTGCGCATTTATTTTGTTTGTTTTCACGCACGCTATGTTGTGGACACGCAATGTATAGCAGGGAGACTTTATTAATGGTAATGACAAAAGCACTTTTGACAACTCTCATAGACACCCATGGTGACCTTTGACCTGTGTCAGCTGATGTTTCAGACACTGATTGGGTAAGCGTGAGGTAATTTTGACCGCAGGGGTGTGTCATTGATGATTCACTGACCTATTGGGAGATAGTTATCATACAGCCTGTCAAACTGAGGGATTGTGCTGGTTCGCGTGCGTGTGTGCGTGCCTGTGCGTGTGGGTGTGTGTGTGTGCACTGGGTTTGCGCACAAGCATGTACGTATGTGTATTTGTGTGCGTGGGACGGGAGTGGGTGTGCATCTTTGTTCGGTGTATGTGTGTAGTTTAGCCTTCATTAGCGTGTGTGTGTGTGTGTGTGTGTGTGTGTGTGTGTCTCACAGCGAACGCTATGTCTGTGCCCACGTTACCTTAAATTCCTCCCATACCAGACAGACACTCACACAGAGCAGGAGGGGGGTGGTGGTGGTGGTGGGGGGGGGGGGGGGGGTGATAGCAGATACGGTGCAGTGCAGAGAGACGAGGAAGAAGACAAGAAAAAGAGGATAGAAAAGATATTTAACTCACTCACAGAATATAGGAACTTCGACTAAACGCCTCACCAAAGATTTGCATTTTAAATCGATGACTGTCATCATACAATTAATGATCTGCTGTGGTGATAAGCCACAGGCCAGGGTTAAGGTGCTTAACAATTTCTTTTGTTAAATTGTGATATCAAACATACGGTATACATATCTAACATCTCAGTGAGTTTACATATTTTAACCGTTTTAAAGGTATATTCAGTGATTTCACTTAATTCAAATATCACTTATTTTTTTGTTTTGTTGTGATAATCCTCCCTACTATAGAGTGTGCTGGCCATATAAGGAGTTCCTCCCTGTCCCCAGTTAACCCCTGGGGGTCAAAAAACCTTAGGTTTCGTTTTTGACTCTCTATCCTGATTGGATGAAAGGCTGGGTCCCACAGCCAAAAACGAAACCTACGGTTTTTTGAGTGAAATCACTGAATATACCTTTAATAATTATTTACCGTGGCTATTCAAAAATAGTACAAGCTCATAGCGACCTTGTAGATCTGCTATTTTTGAAGTCGTGAAAATTTGATCTTTGGATATCGGTGTGTATATATTTTTAAAGCAATTGTGTTGCTTCTGGGGGTCCCTGCCCTGGAACACAATATTTTGAG